>NC_044308.2:2379276-2679276 GCF_007474595.2 Lynx canadensis
AAAGAAAAGAAAAAAAAAAAGAAAAAAAAAGAAAGGAAAAGAAAAGGAAAAGAAAAGAAAGAAAAGAAAGAAAGAAAAGAAAAGAAAGAAGGAAAGGAAAAGGAAAGGGAAAAGAAAGGAAAGGAAAAGGAAAGGAAAGGAAAGGAAAGGAAAGGAAAGGAAAGGAAAGGAAAACAAAGCAGAAATTTGATCTTATGGAGAATTCTGGCAGGAATATTCGACTCCTCTCCCCACTTCCTTTCCTCAACTGCATCGAAACTACCTTTCATCCCTCTGGCATGCAGCGGCCAGAGCCTCCTTGTGGGGCGCAGTGTGCTCAGAGACGACGGTGGTGCTGGGCAGGGCTGAGGGCGGCTGCAGGGGGGTGGCTGTGGGAGTCTGGGCAGCAGTCTGCCCCTTCTGGAAGGCTTGCCGACTCCAGGCTGGTTCCAACTTCCCTCCTCCTCCGAAGGGAGGTGTGCCCTGCCCCCAGGCTTTCACTCTCTCCCATTTAAGCACCTCCATCACGTCCCACTACCCTGGGACCTGCTTCAGTCCGGGGCCGGCACCCGGCCAAGCTGTGGGGCCACGCAAAGCCCCCTGATGACCTTCTAAGGGGTCTCAGCCTCCTCAAAAGACAAAACGCGGCGTCCCCAAGGTTGGCGTGCTCAGAAGTCAGTCTCCACGTGGGGGGGCTGTGGCCTTGCCGGAAAGCTCGAATGTTCCTCCGGCAGGTGATCTCCTCCTCGGCGAGGGGGGCTCTGCTCCCGCGTTCTGGCTGCCACCTCCAGACACGGCTTCCCCGACCTGAGCCTGGACACAGTCGCCTCTCTGCTTCTTCTTAGCACGGATGCCCGGGGTTTTCAAACACCAAGAGAGAAGGACATTAGGACCAGTACGGATGGTGCAGAAGCCGCAACCGCTATACTTACAAGGTTGTCCCGGCCGCCGGGTACTCTGCCTGCCTGTCCTGTGCGTTTTCTCACGTCGTCCTTGACCACGATCATCTCACGACCACACAAAGCAGGTACCACCCTCGTGTGATGCCCAGTCACACTGAGAGATGTAAAGTTCCAGGCTGCCCACCTACGTTTCCTTTCTTCTCATGATATCTACCCCCTTCGGGGCAGGCTCTGTCCCTCGGCCCTCCAACATGCGGTAAGACCAGCTACGGACTAGTGGTTCAAAGCACCGCTTTGGGTCATTTTTGGTCAATTGCCTGGATGCTAATCCCAACTTTGCACCTCACTGGCTATGTGACCTTGGACATGCCACTCAACCTTTCTGTGCCTTTGTTGTGCCTCCCTAGGATAAGGATGATCAGAAGAGTACCTCGGTCATGGATGATGTCCCGGTGTCATGAGTAAAAGCTCATACGAGTAAACGTCTGGAACATTATCAGCCCCGGAGGAAGTGCTGTTTTGTTATTTTTAGTCTGGAAGGGACAACCTACCATCGCACCCACCGCCTTGGCCACAGCTGATGACCTAGAGGCTGGGTGGCCCTCTCCTGCAGCTAATTAGGGTCTACCTTCTTGGGTCTTTCCTCAGTAGACCCAGAATCAGGAGAGTCAATCCCGCCATGGGCAGAAGGGGGGTAACATTTTGAGATGCGAGGTGCAGAAGCTTCTAGCGCAGGTGGGTTGAGTGCTGCTGACAGAGCAAAGCCAAGAAGAAGGAAAATGTCAAGAGGAGGGCCCCCGGCAGCCTTTTCTCCACTAGGTGTTCCCGACACATAGGGTAACCCACCCTTCGTCCCATCCCAGCCCCACCTCTAGCTCCTGAGATCCTAGTACGCGCTAGTGGTGATTAAAAAAAAAAAAAAAAAAAAGTAGCATTTTAATGTCTTCAGGGTGAAGAATGATCCTATTAAAATAGCTGTTACAGAATAACCAAACCCTGATTCAAGACACTACAACACAGATCTATGGTTTGCAAATATTTTCTCTCCTTCTGTATGCTGCCTTTTCATTTTGTTGATTGTTTCTTTATGCTTGATGGAGTTTCGCTTGCTGATTTTTGCTTTTGTCACTTGTGCTTAAAGGGTAAATATCCAGGGGCGACTGGGTGGCTTAGTCTGTTAAGCGTCCAACTTCAGCCCAGGTCCTGATTTCATGGGTCATGCGTTTGAGCCCCACGTCGGGCTCTGTGCTGACGGCTCAGAGCCTGGAGCCTGCTTCACATTCTGTGTCTCCCTCTCTCTCTGCCCCTCCTGTGCTCTCTCTCTCTCTCTCTCTCAAAAATAAATAAATAAACATTAGGGGTGTCTGGGTGGCTCAGTCGGTTGAGCACCCGACTTCAGCTCAGGTCATGATCTTGCAATCTGGGAGTTCGAGCCCCGCATCGGGCTCTGTGCTGACAGCTCGGAGCCTGGAGCCTCTTTTGGATTCTGTGTTTCCCTCTCTCTCTCTGCCCCTCCTCCGTTTGTGCTCTGTCTCTTTCTCTCTCTCAAAAATAAATAAACATTTTTAAAAAAATCTTTAAAAAAGAGTGAATATCCAAAATATATAAAGAACTCATACAACTTAGTAACAAAAACACAAACAATTCCGTTAAACAAAATGGACAAAGGGACTGAACAGACATTTCTCCGAAGAAGATGTACAAATGGCCAACGGGCTCACCGAAAGATGATCATTATCACGAACATCAGGGAAATGCAAATCAAAACCACCATGAGACGTCACCTCACACCTGGTACAATGCCTATCGTCAAGAAGACAAAAGATAACACGTGTTGGCAAGAATGTGGAGCCTAATTACAGTGGCAATCACATTGCACCATCATTTTGTATATCTTAAGCTCACTTAATGTCATATGTCAGTTATAGATCAATTTTTAAAATTTTTGAGAGACGGAGAGAGAGAGAGAGAGAGAGAGAGAGAGAGAGAGAGAGCATGTGCCCATGCATGTGTGCAGGAGAGGGGAAGGGAGAGGGTGAGAAAGGGAGAGGGCGAGGGAGAGAGAGAGAGAGAGAGAGAGAGAGAGAGAGAGAGAGAATCCTAAGCAGGCTCCACACGGTCAGCACAGAGCGCAACATGGGGCTCTATCTCATGACCCCAGGATCACGACCCGAGTTGAAACCAAGAGTTGGACGTTCAACCGACTGAGCCACCCAAGCTCCCCTGTATCAATTTCTTAAAAAGACACTGTAAGACAATCCTCAGAGGAGTATTCCACACCCCGAGCACCACGGCTCCCCCAGAATCACTGAGCCAGCCTTCGCCTGTTCCCACCACCGTGTCCTGCTCAGACTCCTCTATGCTCTGGCTCTAAAACGCTGGATGGTTTAACTTGGCCATCTGGGCCAGCTATTTGGAAGCCATTCTTGATTATTCTAGCTCTGCCAATTTTATAATGCCAACTTTATATTCCAGCCAGTTATTAAGCAGTTGGGTTTCCAACCTTTGTCGGTGACACTCTTAAAGGAAGGGAGGGTGTTGCACCTGTGCAAGGAGGGCTGGGGGCATCCTGCTTGGTGTTTTTCAGGAAAAACACAACTGGGGGTGTGAGGCGTTGTGAAAACTTGTGGATATCAATTCCATGCAAATGCCCAGGACTCAGTCGAGTCTTTTTTAGGACGGTGGGGAGTGGGGGGGAGGCGGGTGGGGATAAAGAAAATACCAAGGAAGCTTACACTTAATTCATACTTAGCTCTGAGGAAAAAGTCGATCAAACTTGTAGTTACCAATAGTTACTATGGAGCATCTACTACAAGAAAAAGAGAAGTTAGCGGGTGTCGCTCTTGGCATGTAGCTTTCTAACTGAACTAAGATAACACGGGAGACGTAGATAAGCAGCCAAATCCCCAGCTTCACCATGGTGTCAGTCATAGGAGGACCACACACCCCGCCAGTCCCTAAAAGTCTCTGTGTGTCTTGTAGGTGTGTTTGTTTATAATAGTCTGGGAATGAGGAATCCTGGCTCCAGCACTAATGTGTAAAGCCTGGGACAAATTCAGGCTTTCAGAGCGGTGGTGAGGATTTCCTTCTTTTTATATTCACAGAATCCAACCAGTGCAGTGGAAAAAGGATACAATTAGAAGGCACGAGACACCAAGGCTTCGAAACCAGTTCTGCTTGATGCTGACGCTCTCCGTGCGACCTCGGACAAAGTATCGCCCTCTGTCCACCTACCCGGTCTCACCTCCGGAATAGGAATGATAACCTCCGCCCACCTTGTTGGGTTGGAAGGATCTGATGAATTAAATGTATGCAAACTACATGTGCGTTAAAAGTCTGGGATGACACCAGCCTCACCACCACCACCACCACCATCATCGGCACCAGCTTGGCCACTGGTGGCCAGTGGTGGGCACCCCAGTAAGTAGGATGGGTGTAGAACAGAGCTTCTCATCCTGGGCACTACCCACATTCTGGGCTGCCGTGGGGTCCTGTCCTGGGCGTTGTAAGATGTTCAGCAACCGCCTAACCCAGATGCCCGTAGCACCCCTTTCAGTCGTGACACAAAAACGCTTCCAGACGTTTCCAAATATCCTTAGGGGTAAAATCACCCCTGATTGACCGCCAGTGGCCTAAAGGGCAAGCTTTGTCCTCCCAAGAGGTGAAAGAAGAGGGGAGGAAAGGGGCGCCTGGGTGGCGCTCAGTTGAGCGTCCGACTTCGGCTCAGGTCGTGATCCAGCGGTCCGTGAGTTCGAGCCCCACATCGGGCTCTCTGCTGTCAGCGCAGAGCCCGCTTCGGATCCTCTGTGCCCCTCTCTCCCTGCCCCTCCCCCACTCATGCCCGCTCTGTCTCAAAAATAAATAAGCATTAAAAAAAGAAGAAGAAACGGAGAGGAAAGAGTGAAGCTCTTTGGGAGGTATGGCAGCTACCGCTCTCCGGACATTTGAATAGGACTCTGAGGAGATAACCTCACCGGCATCCCATTGCTTCTGGAGTACCCTTTTGCTCCCTTCCCCAGACATTCTTCCTCGGAATTAGAAGTCTTCAGCCTAGTGGCCTTTGACCCCAGGTGTCTGTCCCAGAAGAGCCCACCTAGTTTTATGTCAGCTGTCCCGCCCTTTGCGTGGAGAGTGCACCACCCACTTGAACCTCTGGCCGTCTCCCCGGTAACCCGGAGCTATTGTAGAGGGACTCCGGGCTTGTGGCAACGCCGTGGGTAACTCTAGGATCCATTCACCTGGGAAAGACACGACGCAGAGAGCAGCCACCAGGCAGGGGGTCACCCCCCACCCTTGCCCACCTGGGGAAACTCAGACCTGAGCACCATGGAGTCCTCCCTGATTTGTGTCCCGCTCAGGCCCTTCCCATTAGACGGGTGTCCCCTAAAAGGCCCCAACCGTGTCTTTGCCTCTGAGAGTATTGTCATGTGTATTTCACCTTGTCTGGATTCTTAAAGCTGATGGTGCAGGGTTGACCACCCCCCCCCCCAACCTTGCAACCACGCTGGCCCAGCTACAGAGGCCAAGGAGCGTCTTAATCCCGTCCCACGAATGTTTGCCTGATCTCAGCCCTCACCCTGGCTCTCGAGCCCCACCAGAGCCCGAGCCCCGTGTGCTACGCCAGCCCCTTGCTGGAGACGGGGGACACAGGCTCTGTAAACTTGAACCAGAGTAAAGGATCTGAAAAACGTGACCCCCAGGCACACGATGCCACCCCTCCACACATCAACTGGCTTCATTTGTCTGTATTCCCGTCTAATCCTTGTTATGCACAAACATAGCTTGCATGCTTATTAAGGTATAAATACAACGATGTGTCCGCCTTTTCCGTAGTTAATGTCCTATCGTGAGCATTTTCCACTTTGCTTTAAAAATTACCATTTTAATGACCACCTAAGCTTCCATAGAGCGGTTACAAAATTCCTTACTTAACTGTTTTCCTAAGATCTAGTCTTTTTCTTTTTTCCCTATTAAAGTTAATTCTGCAATTAACATTCAAGATCTTCCAGAATTCAGAATTTTTTTTCGTCTAAATGATTTCCTTGGGACGAAACCCCAGAAATAGAATCGAGTTCAAGGACGTACGTGTGTATATGACTTTGATATAGATGGCTGATTTCCCGAAGGGGTGCCCCCGTGACCTTGGGACAAGCAGTGTCGGAGTCATTATTTCGTCACGACCGTGCCATTGCTTTTACGTCCTTCATGGGATCATATTATTGATCATTACTTTCACCTGCATCTCTTTGATTACTATTAAAAGCAAGCATTTTCCCTAAATGAATTTTAGTATCAGTGGCTTCATGGAAAGGACAGAGAAGGGGGTTTATGTCCCAAATTCTGCTTCAAACCACTCCGAATCCCACGTTAGACATGAAAGCATTCTGTCCAAAGCCTTCCTTGGGCTCCCCACTACCTGTATGTTTTATCGTTGCTCTTCTGTTCCTTCCGTCACCTCGCCACCCCCTTCACCCCCCTGTGTGACACCTCCTTATTGCCATCTTTCTCTTGTCCGTGGAACCTCAAGTTCCACGGGCGTTTATCACCCACAACAACTCAGCTTTGCTCAACGCCACACAGGTGCAAATGCCCCAGAGGTAAAAGAACCAGCAAACACAGAGGGCGGTTGGCAACAGACCAGCACCCACTGGGTGGCACCCTTCACGATGGAGGTTATCGCTGATGCTTCTGGACAAACAGAGGGCGGTCCAAAGAATTCTGGTGAAGAAGATGTTCTGCACCTCATCATAAGCTCCCATCATGGAAGATTATCTGAGTAGACGCCTTCCTCACACACCTCAGGCACCACGTGTGGAATCCATACGATGCTTCTGCTGGATCTGATAATGTTTTCCTTCTAGATGGAGACCTGATAATGTTTTCCTTCTTCTAGTTGTGACACAGACAGCAGCAGCAATCACAATACTATTAGCCAGCTCTTCAATAGCTCGTATTACATGCCAGGGAGTGCTCTAAGCATTTCCCATTTACTAACTCACTCAATCGTCACTGGAAGCGTACGAATTAAGTATGAGAATTACACCCAGTATACAGGTAAGGAGACTGAGGAACAAAGATCACCGGAGCTGGAGTCTGTTCAGAGGCTCTGTGCGTGCCCTGTGAGCCTTGCAGGATGCTGAGCCCAGAGGGGAGAGGGGAGGAGTGTGTGGGGCCAAGCAGCCCCTCCGACTCCTCGCTCCATCCAGACACGGGCTGGCTCTGTGGCCCACTCTTCACGCGAGGCCATTCGGAAGGAACATTCCATTCTGGGACATGGGTTCCTCAAACACGCTAGGGTCCTGTTTCTTTTTTGTTGGCCAGTGTCAAGGTCAGAGGAGATGTGGTTGGATAATTGGTCTTAGTCGATGACACACGGCAACCGTGTCTTATGCTCCTAATGCTCCCTCAAAAATCAATCCCATTGGCATTAGTAGAATGTTCTCGTTAAAAATATATGAGACACGCTGAGTGGCACATGAACGGGAAATAAACATGAAACGAAGTCAGTGAAGGCACTGGGTCTACTCTTTACTGATTCCCATTTTTCTCCAAACTCTCAGGCCCCCGCTCTGATTCTCCCTAATTAATTACTAGCTATTAGTGCATAATTAGCAGCATCGCCGTCTAAGTGACAGCACTACATATCAGCAGGGACACTAGCCTTGGCGTGGCATCTCAGCCGTGGCGCCCGGGACAGCTCCCTCAGCATCTCTGAGCCTCATGCTTCTCCTCCATGAACTGTACGTGATCAGACTTCTCCTCACTGCTCTCCAGGCTCTCGGAGACCCACGCGAGGGCATGCCTGCCTGCCCCCCGCCCCTGCCTCCACCCTCGCTAATTCTGGGACTCGTACACTTGTCACTTTCCTTGTCAGTCAAGTGGGGATGAGAGTACGGGGCTGAGTAGGGGAACTAGGGAGTAATGGATGTAGACATAGTTTGCGAACCACAGTCTGCGTAAGGGCTCCTGCCTCTGAGTAGTTTTACAGATGAAAAATAATGACTAAGGCAAGGGTGGAGATCTTCTGTTCTTATGGTATCCTTTTTTTGCACCCCAAAGATGGTGTGAAGGTTGCCCTACCCCATTCTTTCCTCCTCTGCCCCAGGATTCATCTGCGAAGGGACGCAGAGGAACCACATCAGCCCCATCCAACGTCAATGACCCAATATTAAAGGATAAACTTCAATGTGAGCGTGCTATGTGGGCTTCCGTTGGCTTATTCATACATCAGGGCCGTCCACGCTGTGTGAACTGTGACGTTTCCAGTCTTCCAGAAAGCAGACATTAATGGGGAGGTGGAGTGACACCTTCACAGGACAGTCTCCCTATAAGAGAAGCGGGGCTGGGCCAGGAAAGTCTGAGCCAGTGATACAGGTCCAACAAAGTCTCCGCCCAGCCAGGTCCTGTCTTGGAGGGGGGAGTAATGCTCTCCCGTCTGCCCCCACAGCTGTACACGTCCTAATCCCCAGGGAATATGCTTTCTTCCATGCTGAAAGAGACTTTGCAAATCTAAGTTAAGGATCTCGAGATGGGGACATTATCTCGGATTGTCCAAGTGGGTCCTGGGTAATCACAAGGGTCCTTAAGAGAGGGAGGCAGGAGGGTCAGAGCCGGAGAGGATGTGATGATGCAAGCAGAGGTCAGAGAGAGAGAGAGAGAGAGAGATTAGGATGCTATGATGCTGCTGCCTTTGGAATGAAAGAAGGGGCCATGAGCCAAAGAAAGCAGGTGGCTTCTAGAAACTGGGAAAAACAAGGAAATAGATTCTCTCCATTTCCACAGCCTCCAGAAAGAACCCAGCCCTGTATACCTTTTTTAGTCTTCTGATACTCAGAACCGTAAGATAATAAGTTTGTGTGGTGTTAAGCTGCCAATTTGTGTTAATTTGCTATAGCAGTCATAAAACACTAACAGAGTATCAAGCGGGACATCTCCACGGTCGCCATATTGCCTATAACAGCAGTAACCTTCAGGCTCTGCACAGATACCCGGTGAAGAAGTTGGCGAGCCTTAAGTGTTTCCTTTCCCAAGGCACTGAAAAAAATGTCCAACCTCAGAGAGTCTGGGAGCTTCACAGACATAAAATGCAGGCACTTTGACAGGCCTGGGTGGCAGGACTAGTGCTGAGCTGCATGGCCCGTCTTGCACAGACCAGCGTGTGGCACACAGCGGGCCTCAGTCGCTGTGCAAACAAGGAAAGAAGGAAGAGACAGAGGGAGAGAGCAAAGAGGTGTACCTCGGGAATTTGGGCCCTAAAGTCCCAGCGACTCTGTGGCCTACGTTTCCTACCTAAGGTTATCCCACATGTCTTGTCCAGATTCGATTTGATTTTTTTTAAGGTTTTTTTTCATCTTTATTTACTTTTGAGAGACAGAGTGTGAGCAGGGGAAGAACACAGAGAGAGAGGGAGACCCAGAATCCGAAGCAGGCTCCAGGCTCTGAGCTGTCGGCACAGAGCCCGACGTGGGGCTCGAACCCATGAGCCGTGAGATCGTGACCAGAGCCGAAGTCGGACGCCCAACTGACTGAGCCACCCAGGTGCCCCTCGATTTAATTTTTATTTGTTGGGTTCCTAAGCTCAACCCCTGAACATGCATTCTAAAATGTGTCCCTTTCCAAATTCCGTCTCTGAACACAATCCCAGAACGTCCAGACTCCACATGTTCCTGGCCTCCTTACCGGATGCACCTCCTGCTCCCACACGGCCCCTGTTGTCTACCTCTCCTCCCCCTGCTCTGCGTGCTTACTTTTCTGTGGGCTCCATGGGGCTTCCCCACTGAAGCCACCTCCCAGCCCCTGAAAACGTAACCCCCACTGGGTGGTGCTTCGCCTCCAGAGTTCGGACGCAGAAAAGCCCGGAGCTTCTGACCAAGGGAGAGCCGAGGTTGACCTTGATATGATACAACTCCAGGAAAGATTGCGGGTCAGCACCAGAGCACAGAAGGAGTCAAGGGGCAGGAGGCGAAGGGGGAAATCCTGGGCCATACGTTCCCGGCAGAGGCTGCTGGACAGGATCATGGTGAGCATGGCCCTGGGGAAAGGGAAGGTCTTTCCCAGGATGGGGAGACACGTTAAGGCCTCCCTGTGACTGGGTTTCCAATCGGAACGTAACACAAGCAGCCGGTCTGATCCTATAGGATCCTATAGAGCTCCTTACTGCAACACACTCAGTGCGGCACAAACACCATCCAGAGATTCATCGCCTATTAAAATCTGATCGCTGGGAGCTGCCTTCTTGAAAGTTTGAAAAGGCTAACGCCATCCCTGGGCTGCTCTGATGGCACTTTTTGGGGCACAGCAGGCTGAGGACAGGGACGCTCGCTTGCCACCCACCCACCCAAGAGAGGTCATCCGCTGCCTTAGTTACAGCCCGTGGTTTTCTAAAGCTCACCTTGGCTCTGCGTTCTCCAAAGTTGTAATCAGTCCAAGTCAAACTGCATGAGATGTTCGATGAAACCTGGACGCCTGAGGCCATTTTTTCCCATTCATGTGTGTGATATTTCCCATCACTCTATAGGTTCAGTTTGAAAGTTCAGCACGCAAATGCTGTTTCATTGATTGATTCATTCATTCATTCACTCAGTGATCAATTCAACAGTTGGGGTCCACTGTGTGCCAGATACCAGGGTTAGTGAGAGAATCACAAGAATGAGCATGGCCCCAAAGAGCTTGCAGTCTAGAAAAACGGACAGACACATAAACTGAGTGCAACGCAGTGAGATACTTGTTCTGACAGGTGCGTACCAAGGGACCCTGTACCTCAGAAACAATGACAACCAACTCTGCCTGGAGCTTGGGGGTTGCTGAGAAAGATTTGAAGATTGGACAGCATTTGAGCTGAGGAGAAAAAACATGGAGGACGGGCTGGCGTGGTCTGGAAGTTTGACATGTCTTGGGCTCTGGCTGTCCAGGAGAGGAGCCGGGGAGGGGCTGGTAGGTGAAGGGGTCTCAAGGGTCACAGCAAAGAGCTTGGCTTTATTCTGTAGGCGGTGCAGAACGTGTTGGGGACCACTTAGTGGAAATCACATTCTCATGAAAACCAATGGATTTTGCCAGAGTCAGTCTTCTGCTTTACCTGAGATGAATGTGCTCTTTCCTGTAATATTAGAATTCTTTATTATGAGAAAAAAATTAAACAGAGGGTCGGATATATGTGTGAGAAGCTCAGGAAATGATCAGGCATAGAGAGACACAGGTTTTGGAATCATCCAAATATATATATATAGATAGATATATAGATATATAGATATTTTTTATATATACATAAATATAAATATACATATACATATATATATAAATATATATAAATTTTTATATATACATAAATATAAATATACATATACATAAATATATATATATTTTTTTTTAACTGAGGCTGTGGCAATGGATAAGCTCACCTAAAGAGAATTTATTTGAAAAAGTGAGAGAAGAGTCTTGAGACAGAACAAAAATATAAAATACCTGGTAATACACTTAACAAAACGTGAGAACATGTCATAGAAAACATTATAAAAATTTGCTAAAGGACATAAAAGAAATTTAAGATATAAAGCCTCGGTCAGTAATTAATTCTCTGCCCAGTTAAGTCCATTCCATCCAAATTTACAGCAGAATTAACTTTTAGAATTTGATTTACAAAAACAAACACACAAATTCTAGGGGCGCCTGGGTGGCGCCGTTGAGCATCCGACTCTTGATTTCGGCTCAGGTCATGATCCCAGGGTCATGGGATCGAGGCCCTAACACTTGTTCTCTCACTTCTTGGGAGACTCTGCCCTCAGATATCACCTCCGTTGGTCTCCATGACTTGTCTAGTGCGGTGACCCAACCCCCTGCTCCTGAGAAGTCTGAGCCCTCGATAATCACACTTCTCAGACGGGGTGGCTGCCCGTATTTGTCCACAGTCACAACTGGTCAAGGTAGCACCAGGAGGTACCCAAGTGGATCACATGAGTCCTGTACCCTTTCCCCCTGACCCCACTGTGTAACGAGGGCTATACCACCAAAGAGGGAAAAGAGAGAGAGAGAGAGAGAGAGAGAGAGAGAGAGACTGATTGAGGCTTGCAAAAATGTAAAACAATACCTCTCTCCTTTTCAATAATTCATTTTGGAAAATGGAGCCCTTTTTTTTATAGAAAATGAATCATTCGTGTTAACATGTAATAGTTACATGGCGTTTATTTTTCAATGATGTGGTAACGAAATATTTCAAATAGTTCTCAGTATTAATTTCTAATAGGGGAATATCAGTAGGTAGAACACACATAAAGCAAAACTTCCTTGAAGTCTTCACGAAGGCTCAAAAATGCAAAGGAGTCTTGAAACCAGAAATTTTAAGAACCATTGATCTGAAAGAGTAAATGCACTAGAATAGTCAAGACGTTTTTGAAAAGGAAGAGTAAGAAAGAGGAATGTTCCCTGGTCGATTTTAAACCGCATTATAATAGAAAGCAACAGTGTGAGGCTGGCAACAGAAAACACACCCTTGGTCCAGAATATATGCAAACCTCCAGTGTACAGATGAGAAGCATTTCAAATCGGGGGGATGGAGGGAAAGATTGTGTAATAAGTGTTTATAAGTTTTAAATCCCATAAAAAGTTACAAGACAAAAATAAAATGTTGAGAAAATATTCGTAATGTATTTTCTCAAAGGTTGATAATCTAATGAATACGTAAAGAGCTCCCAATAATTAATAAGGAAAAAGAGACTCACAAGATTAAGAGGGTAATGGGGTAATTCACCGAAGAAGTTACGCGAAGCCCTAACAAATGCATGAAAACAATGTTGTTCTCATTCCCAGCAAAGAAATAGCATATTTCAAATCAAATACCATTTTGGTTGATTGTATTAGCAGAGAATTTTACTCTCTAGCCCTGGAAACAATCTGGGGACATCAGCACTTTGATCATTATTCTCAGGACTTAATGGATGCATCTTTTCTGAAAAACTCTTGGTCAAGATGTAGCAAATCATCTTAAAATGTGCATATTTCTTGACCAGGAACTTTCATTTTGGAGAGTTCAGCCTGGCAACAGAACCCAGCAAATGCACACAGACTGTAGAAGAATGCTCCTTCCAACATTGTTTTTACTAGGGAAAAATTAAAACCAACCTAATAGTCAACCATTAATACGGGGTCACGGCAATAAGAGCTGATGTAATCTCACCATAACATACTGTGCAGTCACTAACAATGACAAGGACCCGTGGAAAGACGCCCGTGACAAACCGTTGGCTGAAAACAGTAGATTATAAATTAATACGTATAGTACGAACCCATGAGTGGGGGACATCGCCAGCATTCACCAGTATGTGGCCTTCCTCCTCTTCTGGGCGTGTGGAAAGTCATACTTTTCAGTTTCATTGAAGTTAAGTGGAATCATAGGACTAGTTCTGGCCAACAAAACACGTACAGGAGTGACCTGTTTCATTTCTGGGCCGAGGCAGGAAAACGCCAATGCCTGACTGTCCAGTCCCTTTACCCCCTCCCGCAGCAACCGAGAAGGCCACGCGGTCCAGACAGTGTGGTCACAAGACAAGAGTCTCCGGTAGCTTGGCTCCGAGAATGGCTGAGCAGAGCAGAGCCGCTGCCAATCTGCGTTGGAAAAGCATGAGGAATAAATCTTTGTTTTATTAAGCCACTGAGAACCCAGAGTTAATTTATTGCTGCAGTAAAACTTAGCTAACATGAGTAATACGCTATTTTTTTTTTTAAATAAAATCACAACAGAAGGAATGTGCGGGGTGCTATGTAAATGTACTTGGTGAAATATCTGGAAAACGGTATTCCCAACTTTATTTTCTTTTAAATCTTTTTTCTTTCAATATATGAAATTTATTGTCAAATTGGTTTCCATACAACACCCAGTGCTCATCCCAAAAGGTGCCCTCCTCAATACCCATCACCCATCCCCCCCCTCCCTCCCACCCCCCTTCAACCTTCAGTTTGTTCTCAGTTTTTAAGAGTCTCTTATGCTTTGGCTCTCTCCCACTCTAACCTCTTTTTTATGTATTCCCAACTTTAAATTGTGACTTTCGCTGGGGTGATCTGTTGCCATGGCTGTAATTTAATCTGTATATATATTTTTTTCTTGAACTTTCTACAGGACGCACATAAAACCAGAAACAGAGAAGCTGCTTCCATTTTGGAAAACGAAAAGTACATCGATAAGATCTCCGGGAGAATTATCTGGCCATTCGAGGGCTTACTCACATTCAGCTGTTATGAAGGGATGACTGTAATCCCCTAAGCATGCACTTCTCAATAAAACAAGCTTATCTGTTTGGGCGGGAGTGTGTTTTCCTTTCGGAAGAGTAGGGATGGGGCTGGCGTTGAAATGAAACGTAAGATGGTCAAAGCAGGTGGGTGGATGTCAGGTGAGCAGACCCTTGAACACAAAGGTACTGAAGGAGGGACCCTGGAGGGGAAGGGGATTAATGGAGCCACCGAGGCAAGTGACCCAGCACTTCTTGACTTTCCTCCAACAGCATCCCGGGGGACCTCGCGTAACCATTGGAAAAGCCAGAGACCCGCCAAGAGCTGTGAAATCAGCCGCGTAAGTTAAGGTGCCTGTCTGTTCATGTTTGTTTACAGAATGTTACTCATTCTGTGACAGAGAACAAGAAAAAGTCACATATATATATATATATATATATATATTTTTTTTTTTTTTTTTTCCGGGACAGAAAAGAAAATAAAAGTGGAGATGATCTCCGATTGAAGTGTAACTGGGCGTTCCGCATTTTTATTTGCTAAATCCGACAATCCTCGGAGAAAGTATGTAGTAATTCCGGTTCCTCCCCGGTGGCCACGGCGTGTTCTGGGAGAAGCAACTGAACCCACCGGGCAATTGGTCCAGCCCTTGCTTGCAGAAGCAGACTCAGTGATGCCAGCACCAACTGGCCAGGGTCCCCTCCCCCAAAGTCTGGGCCCCAGCATCCCAGACCCTCCTCCAAGTTCAGAGACTCTGGCCTCAGTCGAGCAGTGCCCCCTTCACAGAAATCTGCTTTAACTCAGAGACAACGACCACTTCTTTCCTCGGTCCCCCTAGCCTGAAGGATGCTAGTTGCCACTTCTTAAGATCTGCGTATCTTGGGGGCTCCTGGGTGAGCGTCTGACTCTTGGTTTGGGCTCCGGTCATGATCCGGGGGTGTGGAATACAGCCCTGCATCCGGCTGTGTGCTAACAGCGTGGACCCTGTTGGGATTCTCTCTCCCTCTCCTCTGCCCCTTCCCCAGTCATGTGCTCACATGCTCGCTCTCTCTCTCAAAATAAATAAGTAAACATCAAAAAAAATTTAAATGGCCTGTGTATTTTATTCTGGCCTTTTTGGTTCTTTAGTAACTAATGAGCAATTCTTCGTATAAGACTTTCTCTGTTAAAACGAGTGATGTGGTTTTGCTTTGGACTGGGCTGGCCTGATATATCCAGTCCATAGCTAATCCTGGGGCAGGCATAGAAAGTGGCAGGGGAGGGGCGCCTGGGTGGCGCAGTCGGTTAAGCGTCCGACTTCAGCCAGGTCACGATCTCGCGGTCCGTGAGTTCGACCCCCGCGTCGGGCTCTGGGCTGATGGCTCGGAGCCTGGAGCCTGTTTCTGATTCTGTGTCTCCCTCTCTCCCTGCCCCTCCCCCGTTCATGCTCTGTCTCTCTCTGTCCCAAAAATAAATAAATGTTGAAAAAAAAATTAAAAAAAAGAAAGTGGCAGGGGAAATCGGATGGTGGCATAGCTGTAAAGAAGACGGGCAGTTTTCTGGACTCTACTAAGGCTGGAGGAACGGGATGTAAGAGAACTAGCCTCGGAAGACACGGGCTGCAGGGATTATCATGCAGAATGCCCATAGAATTGCCCCACAAGAGAGCAAGAATGACGGTGTTCAGGGACTGGTACGAGAGCGAAGAGAAGTTGACCCTGGAACGTGACATGACATTACGCAAAGATGTGGACGTGAACGTGAGTGGCAAGAAGGAGGGTCGCAAAGCCACCGTGCATCGGAGTGATGGTCCAAGTGTGGCCCTGGAGGGCACACCACAGCAAGCTCTTCCCCTGTCCTTCAGGAGCCACCGTGGCGGGTGTGGAACCAGATCTGCATCTGAGTCACCCGAAGCTGAAGCTCCACGGACGGGAGCGGGGCGGACGCAGCTGAGGAAAGCACTGTAACCAAGAGACGTTCCCAGGGGGCAGGTGGGAGCAGAGAACAAAGGAAGAGTCTGGGCGGCTCGTGGCAGGGCACACGGCAGGGGGGACACCGACTTGGGGTAGAATCTCTCCGCCATATTGGGTGGCAGGGTGTTGCCACAAATGGATGTCTTCCCTGTGCCCTGGGGTTTTCAAAGCCCAGCGCCTCCTCCTTCAGAACATCAGGTGGCAACAGGAGAGCCCATCGTGTCACCACCACTCCCTTGTTCTTCAGCCCTCAAGATTGGATAAACACAGGACGGCTGCCAGCCTGAGGCGGGCGACCCTCAGCTGCCCTGCTGGCAGAGGGCAGCGACCTCCCAACGTGGCCATATTAGTGTCCTATCGCTGCTGTAACAAATTACCACAAACTCGGTGGCTTAAATCAACACAACTTATCACCTTGTAGTTCTGGACGTCAGAATTCTCACATGGCTCTCGCTGGCCCCAAATCAAAGTGTTGTCAGGACTGCATTCCTCTTAGAAGATCAAGGGGACAATCTGCTTTCTTGCCTTGTCCAGCTTCTAGAGGCTGAGTCCATTGTCTGCACCATGATGCACGTCGCTCTGGCCTCTGCTTCTGTGGTCGCCTCTCAACCTCTCCTACTTCCTTTGTGACCTGGGCTCTCCCAGGCATGCAAAATGCTCCATCCAGTAAAAGGTAACATATTCACAGGTTCCAGGGATTAGGGTGTGGACAACTTTGGGGACCATTATTCTGCCTTGCACGGAGGCCAGGACTGAGTTTCCAGTACACCAGTCAGTCCCTTTGACTATTCAAGGTGGACAGGGGTGACTCACCTGTTTAGAGTCCTAATGACCCCACAGTGGGAGGTAGCAGTCACCTGTGGGTCATGCTGGGTACCAGCAATGGTGACAACAAAGAAAGCGTGGACAGCTGGCTCAGGTCTCCCCTAGCACGCTCAGAGTGGGTCATGTGAATGACATGGGGCATCCTTCCCAGTGTAACCACTTCCCATGTCCCACTGGACTGGATACGTCCGTTGTAGCCTCTAACCCTAGAGGACTCCAGGAAAGGTGACAAGAGGAATAGGAAACGTCACGTAGAGAACAGTCTCGATCCTTTCCGTTCTGCCCTAGGGGCATTCTCGCCACCGGAGCCCTCCCCAGATCTCGCCCCAGAGGACAGACATGCTCCCTGGGAGGACCTGCCAGGAAGAGAGCCAATTGGCAACACCATACCCATAGAAGGTTCTATTTGTCACTTAGCAGCCAGCGCTTCTGTTCCAGAGCACCTGCCAAGTTGGCCAGCAATAGAGGTTTTCTGAACATGCCAGACCAGGAAAAGCAAACTCAGTCTGCTCACACGACCCCTCGTCTGACGGGTCTAAGAAGCACCAGAAGTTAATTATCTGAGCCCTAATTTCCCAACTGGAGTAAGAAAGGGACTCTTTTTCCCCTTCCCTTTCCCCATGGTCTTCTGTTAAGTTTCTCGAATTCCACATATGAATGAGAACATATGATATCTGTCTTTCTCTGCCTGACTTATTTCACTCAGCCCAATACCCCCCAGTTCCATCCACGTTGCTGCAAATGGCAGGATTTCATTCTTTCTCATTGCCAAGTAGTATTCCATTGTATATGTAAACCACATCTTTATCCATTCGTCAGTTGATGGACATTTAGGCTCTTTCCACCATTTGGCTATTGTTGAAAGTGCTGCTAGAAACATTGGGGTGCACATGCCCTATGCATCAGCACTCCTGTATCCCTTGGGTAAATTCCTAGCCGTGCTATCGCTGGGTTGTAGAGGGAGGCAAACCCAAAGAGACTCTTAAACACAGAGAACAAACTGAGGGTTGATGGCGGGGGCGCAGGGAAAGTGGGTGATGGGCATTGAGGAGGGCACTTGTCGGGATGAGCCCTGGGTGTTGTATGTCAGTGATGAATCACGGGTATCCACTCCCGAAGCCAAGAGCACACTCTATGCACTGTATGTTAGCTACCTTGACAATAAATTATATTTTAAAAAAGAAAGAAAGAAAGGAACAGAGACATTAGTTAGCCGCTGTGCCCCATCTGGAGAGAGACGCCTGGAAGGCAGACTCGTCCCCAGGCCAGACGCGTCCTGGCCACCACTCCACCCATGCAAGCCTTCCAGGCATATGGCTCAGGAGTCATGCCAACACTGCATAAGCAGAAAAAGTACCTAACATGGCCAAGTTGTCACCTTTCATAAGCCATCTCTGGCCTCCTGGTAGACATCTTTTTTTCATTCATGGTAGGCTCTCCAGACATTCCTGTCACTTGATCTGTTATCATATCCCTCCCCTAATTTCTAAACAGAGAAAGGGACTGACTCAGGAAACACTTACGGGAGTTTCTGAACTGGCCCTGTGCTTGTCTCCCGAGCATCGCAAAGACGGACGGGAGCCGTCCCTGCCCCACAGGACCCACAGCAGGGAGAGCTGGGGTGGGAGTCATCGCAGGTAGGAAAGTGAAAGCATCACACGCTGTCAACAGCCACAGAGAATGTTCACGGGCTGTGGAAATACAGCTCTTGGCCAGAGTGAAGGGACTGTTTCCAAGAGAACAGAGAGTCTGTGCGGAGCCCCGAAGGATGCAGAGCTGGAAGGGAGAATAAGGGACAGACCCGGAAGGGCTTTTTCTGGTGGACGGTGACCCTCCAGCTCGGTTAGAATTTATGTCCAGTTCATAAAGGGCAGCCGAGAGAAGAAAGGAATCAAAATGAGAGTGTATGATTCTTGCTTTCAGGAACTTGGCGTCTTAAATGCACACATGCAACAACAAAGCCATGAAACAATGGGCAGTGGGGGGAGCGGGTTGGGGAGGGACAGGTGTCTGGGCCTGGGGGTGGGGTTGGTCTTCTTTCTGGGAAAGTTGGCAGCCTGAGCCCAGCTTTCCAGACATTTCCAAAGTCCATGGGCAATGGTTCTAAAGCCCAGAAAGTTCCAGAAGGCTGACAGCTATTGCATTGACTGGGAGATATGAGGGGACCCTGAATATCCAACACTGCGGAGTCTTGGGGGACTCGGTGGCAGATGTTTTACTAAGCTGGCTCCAACTGCCTTCCATGTGTCTTCCCAGACCGCAGGGGCTGGAAAGCTGAAAGGAGTCCCCATCTCCCCTTGCGGCCAGGGTTCCACATGTATGCCCCACCTAGATAGACACTAGGGCAAGAGCTGACCTGAAGACCGGGTCAAGGAGGAGTGACACAGAAGGGTGAGCGGGCAGGAGGACCAGGGAGGCGTCCACCCTGCTCTCGTGGATGGTGACCACCGGGTCCCGGGGAAGGACGGCTCGCTGTGGCTTTCAATGAGCAGGAAGGACCTCCGTGCCACGGTGTGGCCCTAGGAGCCCGCTCTGGACGCTCAGTCTCCAGTCTGTTCCCGAAGTCCTTCCAGTATCTGGCAAGCCATGTGCTGCCTTGAGGTTTTCTTCCTTCTGCTTAAACCAGCTCGGGTACGTTCTACTTTCTGCAACAGAACTCTAATACCTAGGAGCTAGGAATGTTTGTATCAGCAAAAGGGCAGCTCAAGTGTTGTCCCCCAGGATCTCCGAGCAAGGCCAAGTGACAGTGCCCCAAAGGTGCCCACACCCTGATCCTCAGGACCCGTGAATAAGTTACCTTACACGGAAGGTAAATCAGAGATCTTAATAAGGATTATCTGCGTGGGCACATGATGGAAACACAAGAGTCCTTATAAGAGGGACACAGGAGAGTCAGAGGCCGAGAGAGATGTGATGACAGAGCACAGGACGGGAGTGACGTGTGGCCGTGCCTCTAGAGACAGGCAGCCTCCAGAAGGTACCCGGCCCTGCTGACTCTTTGATTTTAGCCCCGTGCGGCTCATGCCGAGCCTGACCTCCAGAACTGTTAAGAAAAGTTGGCGTTGCTGTAAGCCACTACACTTGGGGCCATTTGTTTCAGCAGTGGTGGCCATCAACAAAAGTGGCCATGGGACCCGCTCTGTGGCTGCCGGAAAGGCCGTGGTAACCCGCCTCCGTCACCTTCTGTAGAACTTCTTAGCAGATTACCCGGACTGGCTGGCTTGCAACAACCAAAGTGTATTATTGTCTTACAATCCTGGGGCGGGGGGGAGCGTGAGATCCGGGTGTTAGCCTCTCTCTCCCTCTGCAGGCTCTAGGGCAGAATCTGTCCATTGTCCAGCTTCTGGTGGCCCCTGGCATCCCCTGGCTCATGGGCACATCCTCCCCCCTCTTGCCGTCTCGTCTTCTCCTGTGTGTCTGTCCCTGCAGCCCTCTGGCTGTCTCGCAAGGCAGGGCGCTGCATAAGGATCCTTGGGATTATCTTCCGGGCCCCCTCCCCCCCCCAGATAATCCAGGATAAGCACTCCTCTCAACATCTTTCATTTAATCCCACCTTTGGCCGTGTGAGTTGATATTCGTCAGTTCCAGGGGTTGGGATGGAACATATCCCCCAGCACTAGGCAGGTCCCCCAGATCTAGACCAGGGCGGACCTCAGTAGACCCTCAGGTGAACATGACCCCAAGGGGCCTGGCTCTGAGAGTTCCTTCAGAGGCGGCCCCGGCTTTTCGGGAATCCATCGGGGACCCCCTCACTGCTCCTCTGGCCCACGCCCTGTGGGGAAGAGTGGCAAGGTGTCCGACAGAAAAAATGGGATTTTAGGAGAGAGAGAGAGCAGGGCCCGGCTATCCCGGGCCAGTCTGCAGCCTCGGGCTACGCCTCCTGCTGAAATCCTGAGAAATCCCCCGAATTCATATTCCAGGCTTGTCGGGAATCATTCAAAAAGTTGGAAGACTGAGCAGTTGACAACAGACCCGGAGAAACTGGATGGAGGTGATTTCATGACATTTTTTTTCTCTTTGTACCCAAAGTCAAGGGGCAATGAAAACAGTCTAGTAGGTCTGTGGGTGCAGGGGGCAGAGAGCAGGGGCACGGGGTGGGGTGACTGCATACGGGCCGGGGTTCCCTCTGGGGTGACGCGTACTGGGACCAGGTGGCGGTGATGGCTGCACCACAGCATGACTGTACCAAATGCTTAAAATGATTTACATGGTTGGGGCGCCGGGCTGGCTCAGTCGGTTAAGCATCGGACTCTCGATTTCAGCTCAGCCCGTGATCTCAGGGTCGTGAGATTAAACCCTGAGTCAGGCTCTGTCGTGTCAGTGCAGAGTCTGCTTGGGATTCTCTCTCTCCCTCTCTCTCTGCCCCTTCCTCACTTGCTTGTTCTCTCTCTTTCTCTCTCTCTCTCTCTCTCTCTCTCTCTCTCAAATAAATAAATAAATAAACTAAAAAAAACTGTCTAAAATGCTTTAAGTGGTCGATATTAATTTATGTGTATTTTATGACAATAAAAGAAAGCAGGGGAGCCTGGGTGGCTCTGTTGGTTGAGCGTCTGACTTCGGCTCGGGTCATGATCTCACGGTTCGTGGGTTCGAGCCCCTCGTCGGGCTCTGGTGATGGCTCAGAGCCTGGAACCTGCTTCCGTTCTGTGCCTCCCTCTCTCTCTGCCCCTCCCCCACTCATGCTCTGTCTCTCCTCTCTCTCTCTCAAAAATAAAGAAACATTAAAAAAATTTTAGAAGTGAAACAGTTACACATAAATACCACTGAGAGGTTGTAACGGTGCCTTCTAGAAGTCATGAGTCTAGGAGGCTGAAGGTTGCTGTTCACGCCAAAGAGAGTGGGAAAAACGACCTTCTCTTTGCCGGAAGAGCACGGAAAGAATGGGGACAGTTGAGGACAGTGCACACAGGCAGGTGCACAGTCTCACTCCCTCATATGACTGACCGTGTTGAAGGCCCACTATGGTGGACACTTTGGGGAGCACTGGACACTCAGGGGGGACAGAGCACACGGAGCCCTGCCCTGTGGGGAGACAGCTGATGAGTGTCATGAAAGCCAGTCAAGTGGGTTCACGGGAGGCACAAGGTTGAGTGGAGGAGTCACCCAAGGGCTTTCCTAAGGGGTGACATTTGAGGAGGGCCTAAGTGACACACAGGAATGGGGAACTAAGCTATGGTTAAAAGATTGGCAAGGGACACACATTGACAACTCCTGAAGTAATAAAACAAAATAGCCCAAAGTATCTTTAAGGGTCTCATTTTGCCAGTATGCAAATACATGCAAAGTGAAATAACAATAAACCATTTTAAGCCATCAAATTAGAATTTATTAATAAACCGTATTACTGGGGAGGCTCCGTCGGTTAAGCGTCCAGCTTCGGCTCAGGTCATGATCTCGTGGTTCACGGGTTCAAGCCCTGCACTGGGCTCTGTGCCGACGGCTCGGAGCCTGGAGCCTGCTTCGGATTCTGTGGCTCCCTCTCTCTCTGCCCCTCCCCCGCTCATGCTTTGTCTCTCTCTCTCTCTCTCTCTCTCTCTCTCTCTCAAAAAATAAGTAAATATTAAAAAAAATTTTTTAGTGTTTATTCATTTTTTGAGACAGAGAGACAGAGCGTGAGCAGGGGAGGGGCAGAGAGAGAGGGAGACACAGAATCTGAGCCCGACACAGCACAGAGCCCGACGTTGGGCTCGAACTTGTGAACCGTGAGATCACGACCCGGCCGACGTTGGACGCTTCCCTGACTGAGCCGCCCAGGCGCCCCCAAAATAAGTAAATATTTAAAAAACAAACAAAACTGTATTACTCAGTGCTGGGAAAGATGTGGGAAATGGTCATTTCCACGCTGGCTTTTGGGCAACGCGTATCAAGACTTGAGAAAATTGTATCGTTTGGTCCCCTGGCTCCACTTCTAGAAACGTAAACTTTGGAAAAAAGCATCCAGTCACAACATTTGGTCTACAAGGATCTTTGGGGTTTGCCATGCTGCTGGACATGGGGCTCGCCACGCAGGCACAGAAAACAGACTCGGTGAGAAGCCACCAGGTGCCACGGCCGTTATGTTCAGAAGGTGGGGTTGAAAATGGCTCTATTCACTTTTTGTACTATTATCTGTTTCCCACTCTTCCTTCTTTAGAGTCTCCTGCCGATGAACCCAAAAAACCAGTAAGCGTGATGTGAAAAACTATTCACCTGAGCTCACTCGGCGCAATGGGATTTGGTCTGCACTCGCCGACGTCTGAGCAGGCTAGCTGGGCAAGGCTGGTCACAGACGACAGGTGCTCTCGCTGACCGAGGGGGGTTCTGCCTGTGGGCAGTCTGGTGGCCTGAGGGGAGGCGCCCCGTTTGGCGAGTCACCGTCTGGCAGGCAGAAACCTCAGACTGATGAGAGTGGAGGGTTGCTGCGGAGAAGTTATGGGAATTTGGATGTAACAGAAAGGATTTGAGAGACGAGGAGGGATTTTGGTACAAGAATGCCCCCCAGGTCCACCTTGGAAACCGAGGCAGTGTAAAGGTCGGAAGAAATCCACGAAGTGTGCGGGCTGCAGAGCCACGGCTTGGGTCCAGAGAGGCCACCTAACCAGTCACCGGGACTCCCTCTACCCCCACGACAGGCTCGGCTCCCTCGCAAAGAACCAAGGCTTTTTGCTCATGGGTTGAGGAATATTCTGGTTGTGCCCAACACTCAGAAACTGTGTGTGACTCTAAGATCAACGGTTAATTACCCCGAAGCAAGCAGTCTCGACCCCCAACACCAACACAAACAAAGCTCATGGATTTCATTCAAGGTGAGGGCTAAACGAGGGAAAGATAAATATCTGAACAATTCCTAAAAGGAAAGAAACAATGAAATGAAGAAATGAAAGGAAGAATAGAAGAGAGGAAGGGAGGGAGGGAAGGAGGAAAGGAAGGAAGGAGGGAAGGAAGGAAGGAGGAAAGGAAGGAAAGAAGGAAGGAAAGGAGGAAGGAAGGGATGGAAAGGAGGGAAGGAAGGGATGGAACAGAGAAGGAAGGAAGGAAGGAAGGAAGGAAGGAAGGAAGAAGGAAGGGATGGAAAAGGCGCGAAGGCAAGGCAGGAAGGACGGGAGGAAGGAAGCCGGATAGCGAAGGAGGAAGGAAGGAACGGCAAGAGGAAAGGAGGAAGGAAGGAAGGAAGGAGCGAAGGAAGGATGCGAAAGGAGGAAGGACAAGAAGGAAGGATAGGAAGGAAGCTAAGGAAGCGAAGGAAGGAAGGGATGGAAGGAGGAAGGACGGGATGCGAAAGGATGTGGAAGGAAGAGGAATGGAAGGAAGGAAGAAGCGAAGAGACAGGAAGGACGGAAGGAAGGAAGGACAGGAACGGAAAGGAGAAGAGGAAGGCAAGGGAAGGAAGAAGGAGGAAGGAAGGAAGAGGAAGGAAGAAATGAGGGAAGGACGGAAGAAGGAAGGGATGCCGCAAGGAGAAAATGGAATCGCAAGGAAGGAAGGAAGGAAGCAAGGAAGGAAAGGAAAAGCGTAGGGAAGGAAGGGAATGGAAGGCAATGGAGGAGGAAGGAAGGGATGGAAGGAAGGAAGGAAGGAAGGGAGGAAGGAAGGGATGGAAAGGAGGAAGGAAGGAAGGAAGGAAGGAAGGAAGGAAGGAAGGAAGGAAGGAAGGAAGGAAGGAGGAAAGGAAGAAAGGAGGGAAGGAAGGAAGGAGGAAAGGAAGAAATGAGGGAAGGAAGGAAGGAAGGAAAGGAGGAAGGAAGGGATGGAAAGGAGGGAGGAAGGAAGGAAGGAAGGGAGGAAGGAAGGGATGGAAAAGAGGAAGGAAAGAAGGAAGGAATGAAGGAAAGGAGGAAGGAAGGGATGGAAAGGAGGAAGGAAGGAAGGAAGGAAGGAAGGAGGAAAGGAAGAAAGGAGGAAAGGAAGAAGGGAAGGAAAGAAGGAAGGAAGGAAGGAAGGAAGGAAGGAGGAAAGGAAGAAAGGAGGGAAGGAAGGAAGGAAGGAAAGGAGGAAGGAAGGAAGGAAGGAAGGAAGGAAGGAAGGAAGGAAAGGAGGAAGGAAGGAAGGAAGGGAGGAAGGAAGGGATGGAAAGGAGGAAGGAAGGGATGGAAAGGAGGAAGGAAGGAAGGAAGGAAGGAAGGAAGGAAGGAAGAAAGGAGGGAAGGAAGGAAGGAGGAAAGGAAGAAAGGAGGGAAGGAAGGAAGGAAGGAAAGGAGGAAGGAAGGAAGGGATGGAAAGGAGGGAGGAAGGAAGGAAGGAAGGAAGGAAGGGATGGAAAAGAGGAAGGAAAGAAGGAAGGAAGGAAGGAAGGAAGGAAAGGAGGAAGGAAGGAAGGGATGGAAAGGAGGGAGGAAGGAAGGAAGGAAGGAAGGAAGGAAGGAAGGGAAAAGAGGAAGGAAAGAAGGAAGGAAGGAAGGAAGGAAGGAAAGGAGGAAGGAAGGGATGGAAAGGAGGAAGGAAGGAAGGAAGGAGGAAAGGAAGAAAGGAGGAAAGGAGGAAAGGAAGGAAGGGAAGGAAGGAAGGAAGGAAGGAAGGAAGGAAGGAAGGAAGGAGGAAAGGAAGAAAGGAGGGAAGGAAGGAAGGAAGGAAAGGAGGAAGGAAGGAAGGAAGGAAGGAAGGAAGGAAGGAAGGGAGGAAGGAAGGAAGGGAGGAAGGAAGGGATGGAAAGGAGGAAGGAAGGAAAGGAGGGAAGGAAGGGATGGAAAGGAGGAAGGAAGGAAGGAAGGAAGGAAGGAAGGAAGGAAGGAAGGGAGGGAAAGGAGGAAGGAAGGAAGGAAGGAAGGAAGGAAGGAAGGAAGGGAAAGGAGGAAGGAAGGAAGGAAGGAAGGGAGGAAGGAAGGGATGGAAAGGAGGAAGGAAGGAAGGAAGGAAGGAAAGGAGGAAGAAAGGAAGGAAGGAAAGAAAGGAGGAAGGAAGGAAGGGATGGAAAGGAGGAAGGAAGGGATGGAAAGGAGGAAGGAAGGAAGGAAGGAAGGAAGGAAGGAAGGAAGGAAGGAAAGGAGGAAGGAAGGGATGGAAAGGAGGAAGGAAGGAAGGAAGGAAGGAAGGAAGGAAGGAAGGGAAAGGAGGAAGGAAGGAAGGAAGGGAGGAAGGAAGGGATGGAAAGGAGGAAGGAAGGGATGGAAAGGAGGAAGGAAGGAAGGAAGGAAAGGAGGAAGAAAGGAAGGAAGGAAAGAAAGGAGGAAGGAAGGAAGGGATGGAAAGGAGGAAGGAAGGAAGGAAAGGAGGAAGGAAGGAAGGAAGGAAGGAAGGAAGGAAGGAAGGAAAGGGGGAAGGAAGGAAGGAAGGAAGGAAGGGAGGAAGGAAGGGATGGAAAGGAGGAAGGAAGGAAGGAAGGAAGGAAGGACAGAGGGAAATTGGATCTCAATTTCTCCTCCTACGAAGCATGTAGGGTAGCAGGTAGACTTCACAGGCTGGAGGGAAAGTTTTAGAATAAATCGCAGCAGGTCTGTGTCCCGCAAGCAAGCACGGCAGTTACGTACACACGCTTCCCTCCGAACTTTAGTGGAAAAGTTACACCAGAGTCCCCCTCTCTCCGCCACCCCTTGGTGGTGTCATGGCCAAAGAAAGACAGAACTGTTAAGTTAGGGGGCAACCCATATACGTGCCACGTGCCTCCGAGAGGGTTGGGAGTTGCCGGTGGCTTTAACAGCAATGATGATGGCGATGGCCTCGGTCGTGATTGCTCCGGCTTGTGGTGGGAGCAGAGGACGCATTTCGGGAGACCCCGAAATAAGTGGGGAAGTGGAAAATAAGAAAATGAAGACAGGGTGTGAACCACACGTGCAAGCAGGTGAACGGGATGAGACACCGGCTGTATGTGCTGGGTGGTCCCTCTAGGGTCACCCGGAGGCACCGGCCGCCCCTGGTTGGTGGTTTCCCTGTAACAGAGACGCGCACGCGATGGCGGGCCGCAGAGACGATGACAGGAGGCAGGGAGAGGTGACAGGTTAGAAGGCCGGAGGGTTGGGGGCCCTGGAGTGGAGACGGGGCTGGTATGCGTGTCACTGAGCCGGAAGGGAGGGTGGACACGGGTCTGCTACTCAGGACGTGGACAGAAGAACAGATGTTCCACATGGGGCACCACAGCTGAGCAAGTAATATTCTTAGGGTGGCTCCGGTCGCCGCTGAGGGCGAAGAGGGAGAGAACATCTGCTGAGGAAGCTGTAATTTTCGTAGAAAACGTCCTCACAGAGACAGGAGTGCCAGAGGGTACAGCAGATAGGACCGGAAGGTTCTGCAGGGAAGAGTCAAGGGAGGAAGCGGGAAGGCTCAGGTTTTGGATGGTGGCCAGAGCTAAACCATGGGATTAGCAAGGCTCATGCTCATGAAACATCAGTGGTTAGTATTTTATTTCGGGGTGGGGTGGGGTGGGGGTGCCTGGCAGGCTCAGTCGGTTAGCCGTCTACCTTTCGGTCTCGGCTCAGGTCATGATCTCATAGCTCGTGAGTTTGAGCCCCACATCGGGCTCTGCGCCGATGGTGCGGAACCTGCTTGGGATTCTCTCTCTCTCCCCCTCTCTCTCTGCCCCTCATCCACTTATATGAGAGCTCAATCTCTCTCTCTCTCTGTCTCAAAATAAACAAACATTTTTTAATAAAATAAACTAAAATAAAATTAAGTTAAATTAATAAAATAAAATAAAATAAAATAAAATAAAATAAAATAAAATTTGGGAAGGACCCGAGTTTCTACGGATCGTGTCTTAGGTGCTGGAAATGTATTTATTCGGCTAATTTTCTCATCTGGACCTTTGCAATAGTCTCTTAACGAATTTGCTTTAATGTCCAGTTGTAACGTCCAGGCCCATCCGGTCCCCATACGCCCAGTGGAATTATCTTCCTAAAATCTGGTCCTATCCCTGTTGGAAGCTTTCATCAGCTGCCCATCATATTAAGGAAAAGGTACAAACACTTTAAACATGTCCTTGAAAGCCCAGCACAATCTAACCTACCCTACGGGACGTCGTCTAACCCGCCCAGCACCCTCTGTCCCCCCCGACCCCCATCTCGCCGAGGTGTTGGCCCCCCGGGGCTACACACACCGGGGAGGAGTGGAATATGGATGAGGGTTCAGGCTCCAAATTCGGTTTGCCTGTGTCAGAAGCCCGGCTTCCTGACCTATAGTGGCTGTGCCACCTTATGCAGTTACTGACCATCTCTGGTCAGTATTCCCACATTCCTAAAACGGACTGGTCACAGGGTCTACCTCGGACGGTTGTTATGTGCATTGACTTGATTCAGGCACAGCGCTTCGGTGACTGTCCAGCCTGAGTGCGGGCTCGGTGGTGTTCGCGATCCAGAACGAGTGTCCACGTTTCCCACGAAGCTGACCCTCCTCTTTGCAGCAAAAGCTCCTCCGGGCTTTCCCGTCTCAAAATCCCTTGTTTTCTCTCAAATCCCAGCTCAAATATCACCACTGCTTTGAAGTGTTTAGAGCTTTTTCCTTTTCCTATTTTCCGAGTTAAAATTAATCAGTTTGTGCTCCCAGGAGATTTATCCAGACCCAATTAGAGCCATCGCGGCATTTTATTGAAATTAACTGCTTCATGCAGCTTTCCCAGAGCGGGCTTCCCCTCCACGAAGGGCCACGGGCAAATCCCGGCTCTGCAGTTGATACACAAGGAACGAAAAGGAAACGTACACGCTTTCATTCACCTGCACACCCCGACTGTCCAAACACAGTGCTCAGCACGTACTAGGTGCTCAGTAAAGGTCTTTTGGATCGAATGGAATGGAGTACTATTGAATGGAATTGGACAGAGTTACGTTTCCGGGATACGGAGGCATCCACCACCCAGATCCCTCAATGCAAGTAACGTTATCCCAAGGTTTCACTGTTTTGAAGGAAAACTCTAAACCGAACCAGTAATAATATGAACAACTCATATGCATTTTAATGAGCAACAGAGAGCTTATAATATCCCACTGCACTAGGCAGCAATATGTCCCTTTTCTTGCCAGTAATAATTTCAACGGGGAAAGAATCCACGAGTATTTCTAGCTCCCTTTACTGTTATTAAAAGTACCCGTGTAACCTAGCAACCACCAGGATATAGATATTAAAGCAGACACTTTATAACATATTCCAGTACTTTGCCATCCATTTGGCATAAATGTCTGCGTTCTAATAATTACTGATTTCTTATTTATAAGAATAATTTTATGCCACTTTCCTTATTATCATTTTCAGGACCCCCCACCCAGCCTCCCCAGCCCTTCAGCGTTTTGACTGATTTACTCAGAGGTGACGTGAGGGGAAGACGTTAGTTTAAAACAAACAACCCCCCCCCCCCACCAAAAAAACCCTAAGAAACGACAGAGGCCCTGATGGGACAGTGCAGGTTGTCAGAAAGGATACTTGCCCAGGTCTAATAATACGACTGAGATTTCCTCTTTCTGAACTCCAACCGGCTGCTTTATTAGCAAAGCAAGGGCATCATTTTGGCTGCAAATCTATCGCATCGTTATATAAAGAGTCACAGAGGCCCTGGTGTTAAAAGCCACAGGTCAATTTCTATTTTGGCGTGGGGAACTTGCATTTAACTGAAACATAAGGCATGAACGACAGAATCCTAGAATTTGGGACTCGAAAGGGTCTTAGAAGCTTCTCTGCCACACTCCCACGTATCCTTGACAAGCAGGCAACTATCCCGATGCAATGCTTTGGCCACAGAACACACTGGCAGGGTTTTGTGCCGCCAGAAGGAGCCTGAGACCCAGACTAAGGGTGGGCGAGGAGGGACTGGAGGCCCCATTGTGGGGCAAAGCTTGGCGGCTGGGAATGGAAGAAAGCACGCCGAGCAGCCATCAAGGCACAAGTAAGTCAAACAAGATCCTTTCTTTTTACATTTTTTTTTTACATTTATTTATTTTTTTTTGAGAGAGAGAGAGAGAGACAGAGCACAAGTAGGGAAGGGGCAGAGAGAGGGGGAGACACCGAATCCGAAGCGGGCTCCAGGCTCTGAGCCGTCAGCACAGAGCCCGACGCGGGGTTTGAACTCACGAACCGCGAGATCATGACCTGAGCCGAAGTCAGACGCTCAACCAACTGAGCCACCCAGGCGCCCCAAACAAGATCCCATCCTTATAGTAGATATCTGTGGAACCTATGGTGAGTGAAGACGGGAAGGTTGATTGTCCTGGAGAACAATCACCCGAAAGAGTGTGTAAAACCTGAAAGGTCAAAGCAGGAGTGAGTAGTCAATGAAGCTCACATAGCTGGAAAGGGGTAAGAACGTGTCTTCCTAGGCATTAAAAACAGAGGAACACAACTGTTAGAACTAATAAACAGATCAAGTAACGTTACAGGGCACACAATCAGTATAAACATCACTTGCATTTCTACACATTAACGACAAGTTGTCAGACATAGAAATTATAGAAACAGCATCATTTACAGTTGCATCAAAAAGAGGATGGGCTACTTAGGAACAAATTTAACCAAGGAGGCGAAAGACCTCTGTGCTGAAAACTGTAAGACACGGGTGACAGGAGTGAAAGAAAACACGTGTCGATGGAGAGAGATGCCACGCTCGCGTGCTAGAAGAATTAATTATTGTTAAAGTGTTCGCACTACCCAAAACGATTGACGGATTTCATGAAACACCCATCAAAATCCCAGTGGCATTTTTTACAGAAATAGAAGAAACAATCCTAAAGTTGGTATGGAACCACAGAAGACCCCCAATAGCCAGAAAATCTTCAGAAAAAAGAACAAAACTGGAGATATCACAATCGTAGATTTCAAGGTATACTACAAAGCTATAATAACCCGAACAGAACAGGACTTCCATTAAAAATGGAACATACATTTGTGGAATAAAATAGAGCGCCCAGAAAGAATCCTATGCATACAAAAAGGAGGTTTTCCTACCTGCCAAGCACTGTCCTGGGCACTGCGGGTACAGCCTGATTCCCAGGGTCTAGTGGCAAGGGGAAGTTCTGACGTGGAAAAACACATTTGCAATTAGAAGTAAACAAAACAGTGAAAGCAAGGGGGGAGGGGTCATCCGTGCCTCAGTCAGAACGATTTCCAAGGGGACGTGGCAGAGAGTTGTGTTTTTTTCAAGCGTGTATTTGAATTCTAGTTAACGTATCCTGTAATATTGGCTTCAGGAGGAGAATTCAGCGGTTCACCACTTACATACAACGCCCCGTGCGCCTCCCAACAGGTGCCCGCCTCAACGCCCATCCCCACCCACCTCTCTCCTTGAACCCTCTCCTTCTCTATCGCTACGAGTTTCTTGTAGTCTGCTTCCCTCTCTTTTTCCCCTTCCCTTATGTTCATCTGTTTTGTTTCTTAAATCCCACACATAAGTGAAATCAGATGGTGTTCGTCTTTCTCTGACTGACTTAGTTCATTTAGCGTAATACATTCTAGTTCCATCCACATTGTTGCACGTGGCAAGACTTCATTGTTTTTGATGACTGAGTAATATTCCATCAGATAGACAGACAGATAGATAGATAGATAGATACAGATAGAGATATCTATCTCTATCTCTATCTCTATCTCTCACATCTTCTTTATATTCTGACCACAATTTTTCCTTGCAATTGAGAAGGCTAAAACTAAGGAAACTCACGTGAGCTTAAACTAACAGATCGGAGCCGAGATTGTGACATGGCCACTAGAGCTATGGGACCATATCTCCTGCCCCATCGGCATCAGAATCCAGCTCCGTTCTAGAGCTCATGTTTCAAGAGCAGGTGCTGATGAAGGACAGTTCCCGAAGGCGAGCGAATGGAGGCCTCTGAGGACGCGGCACACGAGGGTCTCGGAAGGTATGTGGGCTCATGGAACCACAGGCATGGAGGTGAAGCTTGGTGGTTGCCGAGTTCAGGTACGAGTCCTTCCTGCCAACCATCCAGGGACTCATCAGTGGGGGAGATGGCAGAACCATCGGTTTCCCGTACCCGGGTTCCTTGGCACTGGTCTTCCGGCACTTTCCAGATGGAGCCAGGCGGTGACGGTGCCTCCCGCCTCTGCTGCGGCAGAACCTTGGCCCCTGGACACGGGCAAAGTCCCATCATTTAAGTAATTGAAGAGACCCATGGTTTGCTTGTCACCTCTCATTCTTGGTCTCCACGTCTTCCCTCACACCCGGTGTCCCACCCTATCTAGCTGACTCTTCACGGTCCTTGGGCTGCAGGAGGAGAGGGACAAAGAGTGGGCAGGAGCAGCTGGGCTGAAAGTGAGAATCTGGCGGAGAGAGCACGGTGTCAAGACTCCCTCCAGAATGAGAAAGCCATTTGGCTACCCACCTCACTCTCTTTCCCTCCCCTGCCTCAGGACTGAAGAACACACGGGACCCTGACGGTTTCCTGAAAAAAAAAAAAAAATGCTGCCTGCCAAGCCCAGCGCCATCTGTCATAGGCCCCAAGATCAGTTCGACAGCGCTGATGGCATTGGCTCACGTCCTGGAGAGTGGATGTTGCCTAAATACCTAGGATATAAGGGAGGAGGGAGTGGAAGGGAGGTAGGACCGAACGGATAGATCATTCATACTGGAGGCACCAGAAGCCATCATAAATCAGGGAGGTGGCATCTCGAAGGACCTCACGTCTGTTGAGGAAAGCACCAAGGTCACTCAACAGAAAAAGCTAGCAAAGAATCGGACCAAGGTACCAAAATCGATACAAGTTGGCACGGACTCCCGGAGATTGTGGCGTGATCTTGCGAAGGCCCGGGGGTGTTCACAGCTTCTCTTCACAGCCTGTGGCGCATCGGCACCCGCTCCAGAGCCAGAGGCGGGGTGAGCCATTGGTACGCGCCTGAGAAACCAGGTGGCGCCCTCCTCCACGGCCCCACCACCTTGACCCGGCTCCTCGTAACGACGTCTTACAGAAGCCACACGGATGCTCTGTGCACAGGGGAGCCCCAGTGCCAGAGCATCCTCCCTGTCGGGGGGCTGCCTCCAGTAGCTGCCCTCAGATCAAGGGCACGAATTCCGCAAGGGCTGGAAACTTAGCTGAGAGTTCGATCGCCGGCCGAGGACCAAGCGGCGTTTGCCGCTGGACTTGTCGACCGGTGGGTTGATCCGACCTGGGACCCGGGACCCGTCCTCAGTGACGTCAGGGAGCCAAGACACCTCCAGAGGAGGGCGGCCAAAGAGACAAGGAGCATTCAAAGACCCTGAACACCGGGCTTCTCTAGAGAGGTCATTGTCAGACCAGCTGAGCCCGAATCAGAGCCCCGGGAGGATCTGTTGAACCGTGGATTGCCAACACCGTCCTCAGGGTTTCTGACCGCTTGGTCTGCTGTTGGCCCGAGGATCTGCATTTCTGGTGAGTTACCAGATGGTGCCGATGATGCTGCTTCTGGCAAAATCGGCTGCCCCGGCTTAGCCGGTGGGCTGCATTTTCCAGCAGGCAGAACAGGGGCTCGTGCAACGATATGTCACTTTGGGCTCTCCTGAGACAAAAAAGAAAAAAGGTTAGCGTGCAAGCAGAGGGAGGGAGGATCCCGGCCGACATTTGTGGGGGGGGGGGTCGGGAAGGGAGCCAAGGAAGGGAAGGAAGCGACAGAGGGTTATGCAGGGAGGCCGCTGACCACAGAGGGCGTGTAAAGCCTAACCCTGCGGGAGAACTGGGAAACCACACAGGCCTCGGCGTTACCCCTCTTTGGGAGGGGATCTGGGGAGGCGGTCACACAGGAGCTGGGGGCTGCTCCCGGGAGGGTGAGCCCCTTGTCCCTGTTCCTCGGTGGCTGAAAGACGCTGCGGAGCCAGGGGGGACACGGGCGGCACGGGCTGCGGTGAGAGCCGGGCAGGCAGCGGAGGTAAGCACGCCGGACAGGACTTCCCGCCATTCCCCTGGCCCACAATCCACGGACCCGTCCTCTCCAGCAGAAACTGGCGGCCACTCTTTCAGTGAGGTCGAACGTCGATCTTGGGCGGTAGGTGAATCTTGGGGTTCGGGGAACCCCGCAGGTGTTGTTAGGGAGCGGGCAGCTCGAGGGGCCCCCATCCACGAGAGGGTCCTGCCAGACGCCTCCCACAGGCCACGTTCCATCCCCCGTGTCAGGGTGTCAGCGGGGCCCCTGCCGGGTCACATCAGCCCCGTAACCTACAGATCCTGTCCCTCACCCGAGGCTTCCATCATCTCTGGGTCTCTCTCGCTACATTCCTCAGCAAGAAGTCCCCTCCCCCTCTCCGTCAAGCCCCTCTCTCCCTTCCCGACCTTATATCCCCCCCCCCGCCCGCCGTTCCCAGCCCCACGCCCTCCTCTGTTCTTACCCCACAGCCTTCTTCGCTCTTAACCCTACACCCTCCTCTGTTCCCATAGAAGCCAAAGCCATACCATGTTGAGCTCAAACTCCTACAAATAAAACATTGCTCTGTCCCCCCCGTGTCCCCAGGATAGAACACCCACCGTCACCTTCCCGCCCCCCAGCATTGACTCTGCAGGAATGCAGCGGTTTGGAGCAACGTGCCGAATCGCGCTCTGTGTCCCGGGCTAAGACCCCAATGGTCGCAGTGCACGTTAAGTGCAGGTGAGCCGGCAAGGAGCGCCTTTGGTCCTTCCTTATTGATAGCGCCACCTAGCGACGCAGCTGGGGAAAATCCTCGGCCCGGCCCGTCGCCTCCTGTCGCGCGAGCCACACCAGTGGGTGGTGAGCAACTGGCGGGTGCAGTGGCCATGCCGGGGACAGCTGACTTCACACAGTGGGCTCAGTCGGCCTTCCCCGTTTCTATTTTTGGGAGTGCGGGAGAAAAAAAACGGCATCACTGGCGTTTTATAATTGGAAACATGACCTATATGTTCTCGGCTGCCCCAACCTTTCCTAGAAGGGGGAAAAAAGTGAAATTTCATTTCAGAAACGACGGCTTCTCTAATCTGTGGACTCAGCAGTCATGCCTCCGGGTTAATTAAGGACAATGAAATGTGGTTGCCGGAAAACAATGTGGGAAGGAGGCAGAGAAGTTAGGTTCCAGAAGTACAAAGCTTCCAAGAGGAAATGGGAGAACAGGGTCCGTGCCCACAGCAGTCACGGGAGTTTGAAATAGCTGAATCTATTAACTGGCAATTTCGGTCTTTGGAACACAGCCTTGGGAAGGGGGGGGGGGTTCTGTGGGGCCTGGAAAGCCAGTGTAGCCGCTCTAGCCTGGCCCTCGAGGCGTGAAGATCCCAGTCACTGTCTTCCTCAGGGGCCCACGAGCAAGTCACTTGGGATCCAAGCGGGAAGGACCCAGGGGGCCAGCTTCTGCGTGGCACCGCTTCCAAGAAAGGCGCAGGCCGGATAAGTGAGACTCTGTGACCCCGTGTCCTTCCCCTTTTCCCGCTGGTCCTATCTCGATGCTGCTGGACTCTCGGTACCTCATCATCTGACCCGTCTGTCTTCAGTGTGGACGCGTGGCCCTTCCCAGTCCCTGAGCCAGTGAGACGCTGGCCCAGCACCCACAGACGGGGTCTTTCCAGCCCGCGTTCTGGTGTCCTTTGCGTGAGCTCTCGGTGCCGGGGAATTCACCGAGCCAACGCTCTCCTCTGGGGGCCCCCAGGTACCTACATCCAGGCATCGCTTCTGGTCGGACCAGAGGCCGTTCAGACCAATCAGGGCCACGATCCTCACAAAATTCCTGCCACTCCCAACCTATGAGAGACATGGAGGAAGAGGAATCAGACCTGGCCGCTGGGAGGCCTCACTAGGACAACCTCCGACAGCCTCGTCTATTACCTACTGCTTCCAAATTCTTGGGGGTTCTAGTTCTAGCTCTGTGACTTACCGACTTAATAGCCTCAGAAACGTCACGTTCTGGGTCTGCTTCGTCTTCGGTGAAGTGGCCGCCATGACTTCCGCACCCGCCTCTACAATTACCCACCCCCCTGCCGCCATGGTGGAGTAGATCAGCGGCCTCAGCCGCAAGGCAACCGGTGAGAAAGGAAGGGACAAAATGGGTGGTTTGGAATGACGGCTTTACTATTTGTCCGGCGGGCTCCCGTTCCCAGACGCTGATCACGGAACACTTTCCACGTGGGGAATTTCCTCCCTACCTTCCAAGAATCCCGGCAGAGCTGCTGGCCAAGTGCTCCAGCCTGTCCTCCCCGGCCCGCAGAGGTGGCGTGTGACCAAGAGTAGACGTATCACGCACTCTACCCCCTTGACAACGTGGCCCAGAAAGAGCCAATCCAAGACCTTCGCAAATGGGAGACAACTGGCGACTTTTGTTCTCTTGACCTGCGGATCTAGAATTCTCAGGATTGTAGACGCAAGGCTGTCGAGGGGCATTTTCTCGGCCCCGTGGAGAAAGATAGGTGAAAATGAGGGCCCGCTCAAAGCGGACACACGGAGGGTAGAAAATTACTCTGTGTCCCCGTCTTTGTTTTCGTTCATCTGCCCTATACCTCCCATAGATTTCCCAGTTGACCCACCACGACCAGCCGATTGCTTTTTAATTTCTTTTTTAATTTCCAAGCCAGTTGGAAGTAGTTTTTAGCATTTGAGCCTAAAAGTGTCCTGAGTCCTGTAATCACTCCTTGCTCATCCTTGCTCTTCCGGTTCCCAAAACGTGTCTCCAATTACTCCTCAAAGCCTTGGTTCCCTTCATGGCACAAAACTTCCATTGTTGGGACTTTGTGTCGGCTTCCATGTGCCTTGGGCTCGTCCACATCTTTTGGGTCTCCTTGGCTCTCGTGGCAAACATCAAACCCACTCACGCTGTATTTCCCAAGAAATGCAGTCCAGGGGCCGTATCCAATTGTCCTATCTTTTTGTGGGGCGGTGTCCAAGTGCACAGGGGCAAACCAGCCAAAAACGGCAAGCCCCCAACGTCGCCAGAGAGAAATGAGCCCCACTCCACTGTGTCTCAACCCAACACAGACCTCCTGGCAGCAAATGCCACATCCCCCAATTCCCACAGACGAATCAGCTTTCTCAATCCGGAAGAAGCTCTGGAAACATTCAGGGGGACTGAGCCGTCTGCCCAGCCTAAGGAAAGTAGCCAGGGCAAATTGTGCACACGCGTTGTCTACACCAGCTATGAAATCCCACCACCTCGGTGATTTGAAAGCTCCCAACGCCATAGGTTGTGAGCGGCTCCTGGTGCTAAATGAAAACGCCAGAAACAATAACGTCACACCTTCATTAGTCTACAGATAACCACATCCAGTCTAAGTGTGTTGTTCGGCAAAGTCACAAAGACAAAGAACAATCTTTTAGAAACCAGCCCTGGAAAAATCTTAGTGCTTTTTGGAGCACACCGTACAAAATGCGATTCCATTTTTCCATTTTCCCCCAAGTTTCAAGTGGCAGAAGCGATCCGATGGGCTTATAGGCTCCGTATGTAGGTCACTGGCACATTTGCATGTCCTCCCAAGAATCATTTTCCATGGGATTTTTGCTCAGGGAGTGAACATATCTAAAATGGAAACTCTCTCTGGTGAGGCTGGTATTCGAGTGGGAAAAAATAGAGAGCGGCTCCCAAGCTGTGCTAACAATGTTGGTTCTATTTCAAAGTGTGTTCAATCTGATGAAAATTACAGAGATGGCCACCTAAACTCCCAAAGCGTCAAGCAGCCCAAACTGTAGTCGGAAAAAAAAGAGAGAGAGAAGAAACGGTGGTGTCATTTATAATTCACATGTGCCCTTTCTAGATTTATACCCAAAGGCATCTTGTCATTTATTGTTTGGCCAGTGCCTCTTGGAGACATTTTTCTGTAATTATTTCCATGCATTTCCCCGAGCTGCATCTGCTTTCGGATGATGGTGTCCAAGAAGAGAATTATAGAGGCTGTAGATCCAGAAAGTCACGGAATCTGAATTTTCAAAACGAGAAGCGACAAAAGCCGAGGGAGCACATGGGATGATGTTTTTCCAGTTCTGTATTTAGAAATATAGTCATTTACTAAGTTACCGAAGCTGTGACAGAAACCTTTTCTTTTTCTCATTTGCCTTTAGTCTCCCTCTGCTGCCGTCCATCGGAGGGTTAACCGGACGGTTTCACGGCCGGTTCCCTCAACGGGCAGGTCATACGAAGGGGGGCGAGTCTGACATGCTTGTTGTCCGTCTTCGGTCCGGTTCGCTTTCCTGCCCTCACCTGGCGGAGAATCGGAGACTGTGCAGCATGGGGCTCAGGGCACTGCCTCCCTCCGCGCCCTCCCTCACTCTCTCTGGGGAGGATAAGCAACCAGGGTCAAGGACTCCATGTTCTCCAGGTGCCCCAGGGACCACGAGCTTCCGTCCCCTGAGCCATCTGTCGTGCCTGGGCCTGGCCCGATACGGGTGGGTCGTGTCCCGCATAGCTGCGTCTCGGGGTCTCAACTCACAAACGCAACAAGTCTCCAGTCATAGAGCCACAGTCAGCAAGGCTGTATTGGGCCCGGTGGCAGGTGCTGGGGACATCAAGGTGATCAGGGAACAACCCCGATGTCAGACAGCACATAGCCTGGTGCGGACGGAGCTGTATGCACAGATACTTACGCTCCAGGGCGATCCACACAAGCGCTGCGGAGAGACCTCCCAAGTAATGAGGCAGCCGCACGGTCAGCTGCTCCTGGGGACACAGAGAAGTCTCCAGGGATGAGCCAAGTGGTGAGCAGGGGTCCGCAGAGTGGGCAAAGCAGGGGGAGCGGCACATTTTTAAAACTACAAGGCAGGTTAGAAAGAGAGTTCTTCCAGGGAAGAGGGGTTGGCTGGAGACCCAGGAGAAGACAACAGGAGCAGGTGACAGAGACACCAGGGCTTTATCGCGGAGGTCCTTCTACGTCCCTGGCCAATCCACCCGCTCATTCACTCCATACACATTTCTCGCTCACGCTCTCAGTGCCCGGCACCGCTCTGGGCACCGGGAGGGCAGCGGTGAGCGGGGAACACCGGGCCCGATTTGCACAGCGAGCGATCCAGCGAGGACAGACGGACAGGCACTACCAGACATGGTCAGCCCAGTGAAAAGCAGTCACGCTCAGCGGGGAGGCAGGAGTGATGGGGGACGCGACCCTACACACAACTGCCGCGAGCCCGGGATGCCTTCCGGACAGCGAGGGCAAGGAGGGGACCAAGTGGCCCGGGGGACAGGGCTGGCACAGTTGGGCGCTCACAGATCTGCACTGGATGCTGGTACCCCCTGAACCGCGTCACCACAGATCCCCGGGGGGCTGCTGGACTCAGGCCTCACAGCCATCCTTCTGGATCTTTCCCGACCCCAGGAACCCCAGGCCAGCTGACTGCCTTGTCTCACAGCAGATGACATCACTCTCCCTCGATGCAGAGTAATCGGAGGCCCCTGGACACACAGCTTCTGTCTGTCCCCACAACTGCAGGGTCCCTGCGCGCGCTGAGCTGGGAACCAGCCCGCCAGGAGGTACTGTGCCCACATGCACATCACTCACTCGTCGCCTGGGGTACGCTGACCACATTCCCCGGTTTCTCAGCGATGCTCTTGACCACGTCAACAGTGACCAAGAACAGCTGTGAGAGTGCTCGTTCTTTATTCCCGATAACGAAATACAATTTTCTAACCAGTCAATAGTTCACAAGCAGAACCCCCACCTGCAGCATTTTGTGTGAGAACTTTCCAGTCGATACTCTTAGAGGCGATCTGAAATCCTGGCTAATGTCTCCTTCTTGTTGTTTGTACAAATCTTTCAGCGTTTTTAGGATGTTTTTTCTTTCAACGTTTTTTTTTTTTTTTTTATTTATTTTTCGGACAGAGAGAGACAGAGCATGAACGGGCGAGGGGCAGAGAGAGAGGGAGACACAGAATCGGAAACAGGCTCCGGGCTCCGAGCCGTCAGCCCAGAGCCCGACGCGGGGCTCCAACTCACGGACCGCGAGATCGTGACCTGGCTGAAGTCGGACGCTTAACCGACTGCGCCACCCAGGCGCCCCTAGGATGTTTTTTAATCCTTCTTTCTCTTGTCACACTTGTGAACAGATGCGGAATTTGAGGTACAAACGTGCGGCCTGTGACAGTCTTTTCCCTAAGAATTTGCGTTCTTTCCCCCACCCCGATCTGAGTATTGTCTAATTTTCCTGCAAACTATTAACAAGTCAACACGTCCAAGTCTTTCCTTATTAGAAATGAAAATGCAAACATTTAGCAACATGTTTGCAGTTCATTCTGATTTCTTTAACACTTTTTTTTTTTCATTTAGCTCATCCTTAAAAATTTAACTGCTAGGAATACATACAAGGCTGATTTGAGGGATTGGCAAAATGATACTTGTACTGTGAAGCTTTAAAGAAATAGAAAAATGCATTCAGGGGTGCCCGGATGGCTCAGTCAGCTGAGCATCCGACTTCAGCTCAGGTCATGATCTCACGGTGCGTGGGTTCGAGCCCCGCGTCGGGCTCTGTGCCGACAGCTCGGAGCCTGGAGCCTGCTTCCGATTCTGGGTCTCCCTCTCTCTGCCCCTCTCCCACTTGTCCTCTCTCTCTCTCTGTGTCTCTGTCTCAAAAATAAATAAAACATTAAAACACTTTAAAAAGAAAAAGAAAACTGCAGTCAAACCTACCGGAGAGCAATCAGGAGTAACAAAGAAAATCCTATCGCATTGACAATACAGAAGTCTGAGTGACAGAAAAATTTATATGGGAAATGTTCACTGCTAGTGACTTCTCTTTGGCCAGACTTTTAGAACTTGAGAATTCGTTTGCTAGTTTCTCAGGGCGGGAGGGACTGGGGAGCGACTTTAGATCAGTTCAGAATGCGAAAATCTTATCGTGGAACCACTACCCCCAAAGGGACATTTCTGCCAGAGCCATTAAAACAGTCACGTGATGGGGCGCCTGGGTGGCTCAGTCGGTTAAGCGTCCGACTTCAGCCAGGTCACGATCTCGCGGTCCGTGAGTTCGAGCCCTGCGTCGGGCTCTGGGCTGATGGCTCAGAGCCTGGAGCCTGTTTCCGATTCTGTGTCTCCCTCTCTCTCTGCCCCTCCCCCGTTCATGCTCTGTCTCTCTCTGTCCCGAAAATAAATAAACGTTGAAAAAAAAAAAAACAGTCACGTGAGAGCTCTTAAAGGGCACGCCTACAGTTGATGCACGGGCTACGTCGGATGCGTTGGTTATCCGACGGGTGGACTTGGGACTAACTGGGTTTTTGAGAATTGACCGCTGGCCACGCTGCCCGATTTTGAAGGAGCCCGTGCCCGTCGCCCTGCGGCGTCTGTCTCCACGACATGCTTCCCACGGGCAGCTGGGCTCTCATCTGTCCACCCTGCTGGCGCTTCCATTTGGATCATGAATCTCGGCCAAATCCAGAGCCCTCGTGGGATCTGCTGCCTCTCAGCCTCCCCGTAAGACGGGATGTCGCTGGGATCACAAGCTGTACTCACACTTCAGCTGCGGTGGAGTTCAGCTCCATTAAGGCCCCCGTGCGTCACTCTGCTGGGATCAGGACCTCCCCAGTCTGTCGGCTTATAATGCCGAGAGGAAGCCTCCAGATTTCTGCGGAAACGCTGGCTTCCATTTTTAAGTGGGTCGCAGGTCCAGACACCATCCCACCCCGACGGAGTGCCTGAAATCCTTGACACCTGAATCCCGGCAACTTTGAGCCCGATTATTCTCCATTGCCCTGGCTCACAGAAGGAGAACCTGAGATTTGCCTGAAACGGCAACATCTCTCTCGGCCATCAGTTTAGAACGACAGCATAGGATAGAGAGCCCCGAGCTAACGGCGGGAGACCTCGCTCCACCAGGACCCGTCACTGGGTAACTCTGAGCTCGTCCTGTTGTGCGGGGGGCTGAATGGTCCCTGCAGCCTCTCTCGGCCTTAACTCTGCGGTTTAGTAAGCGTAGAGCTCATATCCGGAAAAAAAATGAGGCGTCCTCGCCACGGACCGCTCTTCCCTGAATCACTGACCACCCACTCTCCTCCCGAAATCCTGTAATTTGGATTTGGGACTCATCAACAAAGATCTGTGTCCCAGAAAAGCCGCACTCTGAGACCCGAGGTGGCAAAGCGGAGAAGAAGGTGTCAGCCTTCCAATGAGGCTCCGTCCCAGACTCGGTTCTGTCGTCAGCAAATCACCACCTCTGTGCTCTGTCTTCGTCGGCAACACAGAGACCGTTATACCCATCCTCTGAATTGGAAAAGGAAAATACAGGTTACCAACGCATTAAAGCTATCCTTGCAAAGCAGCGTTTCTCAGCCTCAGGAATACTGACCACCTGGCCTGGATAATTCTTTGCCGTGCGGGCTGTCCTGGGCAATGTACGGTGTTGAGCAGGCTCCCTGGCCTCTACCGGCTGGATGCCAAATGACACCCCACTCTCCAGGGATGACAGCCAAAAACATTTTCCATGTATTGTCACATATAACCTGGGGGCAAACTGACCCTACTTGTGACCCAATCACTGATCTGGCAAAACTAAGAAAGAAATCTAAAATTTGGGTAACTAACGAGGCACCTGGGCGGCTCCGTTGGTTAAGCATCCGACTTTGACTCAGGTCATGACCTCGCGGTCCGCGAGTTCGAGCCCCACGTCGGGCTCTGTGCCGACAGCTCGGAGCCTGGAGCCTGCTTCGGATTCTGTATCTCCCTCTCTCTCTCGTGCTCTCTCAAAAACAAGCAAAACATTAAATTTTTTTTAAATCTAGATAACTGATTTAGTAGATTATGCTGGTGATTTACACGTGCTCATGTCACTTGATGTCTGGAAATTAAGAATTTCCAGGCCAGAGAACAGCCGGCTGACTTAGCCCACACGGGAAGGAGATAAACCTCACTTTGAATACTGCTTCCCAAACTGGTGGCTGAGGGAGCCTGATCAGGCAACATGACTTCTCTGGGCTTCTGTTTCCTCGCCTACAAGATGCAGTTTTGGGGAAGATTAAATGTGGAAACTCGGTACTTACCCTAATGGTGACTTTTGAAAGCACAGCGACACCTATCGGCGAAGTCTCATATTGCCGCTCAGCTCTGCTAGAACTTTTCTTTTTAATCCAGTGTCGTCAACACACAATGTTATCTTAGTTTCAGGTGTGCAGTATAGTGATTCCCATCTCTGCACATTTCTCAGTGCTCATCATGAGAAGTGTACTCGTGATCCCTTCCCCTTCATCTATTTCCCCCATCCCCCACCAGCCTCCCCTCTGGTGACCATCAGTGCATCCCCTATAAGAGTCCTTTTGGGGTTTGTCTCTCTCTTTTTCTTTTCTTTTGTTCATTTACCTTGTTTCTTAAATGCCACACATGAGTAAAATGATCACCTACGATGTGTATGAAAAACAAACCAAACAAAATCTCTTTCCTCAAGCTTCCCATTCATTACGGGGGGAGCAAGATAGTTGCTTTTTCCAATCCAACAGAGTCGGCGTGATATACATACACAGAGCACAGAGCCCAGAGACAGAGGAGTGTCTCATGGTGCCCTGCAGGGACTCACAGTCTTTTGGGGCGACAGACATGTGAACACAAATGATCTATACAATATGCTTTGTCCTGCGGCAGAGAAACTGGAGGGAGAGGCTAACATTGCCTCAGAGAACCATACGATGCTGTTCAGAGGAGGTGAATGTACCGTAACATGGCCTTTAATGATAAACTGTTCAGATGCTGCTCTAAAGTCATTTTTGATATTTCTTGGAAACTGAAAGACAGTTGAGAAAACGTGTCTACCAATTATAGAGCATTATTATTATTTTATTTGAGTGCAGTGGACACACAATGTTATATTAGTTGCAGGTATACAGCTTGGTGACTTGACAAGTTCACACATTATGGAGTGTTCGCCGCAGGTATAGCTCTATCTGTCCCATTAACAGCGTTATTACAATGACTGTATTCCTGATGCTCGCTTTTTATTCCTGTGACTTATCCATCCCGTAACTGGAGGCCTGTGTCTTCCTCGCCCCTTCGCCCACTTTGCCCAACCTTCCTACCACCCTGTCCTCTGGGAGTCGTCAGTTTGTTCTCTGTATTTATGGCTCTGATTGTGTTTTTTGTTTATTCTTTTTTTTATTTTTTTATTTTATTTTTTTAATTTTTTAACGTTTATTCATTTTTGAAACAGAGAGAGACAGAGCATGAATGGGGGAAGGTCAGAGAGAGAGGGAGACACAGGATCTGAAACAGGCTCTAGGCTCTGAGCTGTCAGCACAGAGCCCGATGCGGGGCTCAAACTCACGGACCGCGAGATCATGACCTGAACCGAAGTCGGACGCCCAACCGACTGAGCCACCCAGGTGCCCCGATTCTTTTTTTTTTTTAGATTCCATTTATGAGTGGAATCATATGGTATCTGTCTTTCTCAATCGGACTGATTTCACTAGGTGTAATGCCCCCTACAGCTGTCCGTGCTGTCACACAGGGCAAGAACTCGTTCTTTTTCGTGACTGAGTAATATTTCACGTATGCCACTTTGTCTTTATGCACTCATCGATCGATGGACCCTTGGATTGCTTCCATGTCTCGGCTATTGTAAATAATGCTGCTTTAAACATAGGGGTGCGTGTATCCCTTCATATTAGTGCTTTTGTATTCTTTGGGTAAAAACCCAGTAGCGCGATAGCTGGATCATATGGTAGTTCTATTTTTAACTCTTTGAGGAACCTCCACGCTGTTTTCCACAGTGGCTGCATCAGTTCGCATTCCCACCAACAGTGCACAAGGGTTCCTGTCTCCCCACATCCTGACAACACTTGTTGTTTCTTGTGGTTTTTGTTTTATCATTCTGACAGGTGTGAGGTGATATCTCATTGTGGTTTTGATTTGCATGTCCCTGATGATGAGTGATGTTGAGCATCTTTTCATGTGTCTGTTGGCCATCTGGATGTCTTCTTTGGAGAAATGTCTATTCGGGTCCTTTGCACATTTTAATTGGATTACTTGTTTTTTCTGTTTTGGCCTGTGTGAGTTCTTTATATATTTTGGATATTGACCCCTTATTGGATTTGCCATTTGCAAATATCTTCTTCCACTCAGTAGGTTGTCTTTTTGTTTTGTGGATGCAGGAATTTTTTATTTTGATCTTGTCCCAATAGTTTATTTTTGCTTTTGTTTCCCTTGCCAGAGGAGACGTATCTAGAGAAATGTTGCTATGGCTGATGTCAGAGAAATTACTGCCTGTGCGCACTTTTAGGATTTTAACATTTCTTATACGGTCGGTTTAGGGGTGATAAACTCCTTCATCTTTTGTTTGGGAAACCATCTCTCCTTCAAATTTGAATGATAACGTTGCCTGGTAAAGTATTCTTGGTTGTAGGTTTTTTGCTTTTTCTTTTTTTCCTTTCAGCTCTTTGAACGTATCATGTCATTCCCTCTGGCCTGCAAGGTTTCTGCTGAAAAATCAGCCAGCTGATAGCCTTATCAGTTTTCCCTTGTACGTAACTTTTGTTTTCCTTTGCTGCTTTTAGGATTCTCTCATTATCTTTAACCCTTGACATTTTAATTATTATGTGCCATGATGTGGACCTCCTTGGGTTCCTCTTGTTTGGAACTCTCTGTGCTTCTTGGACTTAGATGTCTATTTCCCTCCCTTGGTTAGGGAAGTTTTCAGTTATTATTTCTTCAAGTAAGTTTTCTACACCTTTCTTTCTCTTCTTCTGGGACCCCTGTAATGCTAATGTTTGTTCGCTTGGTGTTGTCCAAGAGATTTCTTAATCCATCCTCACTTTAAAAAAAATTCTTTTCTCCTTTTGCTGTTCAGCTTGTGTGTTTTCCATTATGCCGTCTTCCAGATCACTAATACATTCTTCTGCCTCTTCTAATCCACCGTTGATTCCCTCTGAGGTGTTTTATATTTCAGTTATTGTTTTCTGCAGCTCTGATTGATTGTTTTTAATATTTTCTGTCTCTTTATTGAAGGTCTCGCCAAGTTCTTCCAGTCTTTCTCCCGCCAACTGAACACCTTGACGATCACTATTTTCAATTCTTTATCAGGCATTTTGCTTTTCTCTGTGTCATTTAGTCCTTTTTCTGATGTTGTTTCTTCTCTCTTGTGGACCATATTCCTCTACCTCCCCATTTTGCTTGACTTCTGTGTTTGTTTCTGTGGATTAGGTGACATGGCTACTTCTCCCAAAGCTGAAAGAGTGGTCTTGTATACGGTGTCCCCCACGTAGACTCTCTCTGCTTGGTGACTGTTGCTGGCTGACCGGTCCTGTGGCTGCATATGCCAGTTTCTCTTTTAAACCACAGCTTTTTACAGAAATAGTAAAAGAAAATGATAATAAAAGAAAAAAAAGAGAAAAGAAAAAAGAGAATAAGGAAGGAAAAAGAGAAGGAAAGAAGGATGAGAAGAAGAAACGGAAAAGAGAGAGAACAAGAAACAAAAGATGAAAACTAAAAAGAAAAAAATAAAAACAAGGGCAAATCTTTTAAAGTAAATAAAACACGATAAATCAGTAAACATCAAAAAAACAAAATCTCAGCTTATTGTCTGTGTGCCAGCACCACAGGGCGGCAGGTCTGGGCTTGTGAACCCTAGGCTCACTGAGGTCGCAAGATCACCATGAGCCAGACCCTGCTTGGGTCTGGGCTTTTAAGGTGGAGGGGAAGAGAATGTTCCAAAAGTTCCTTGGCCCTTTCAAACCACAACATTTTTTCTGTGCCCCAGCGCAACCAGGGTGGATGTGGGCTTCAGGACCCTGGGCCCGCTGGAGTCGTGAGCTCACTGAGGTGACTAGACCCACGCATCATGGTGTCCAGACCCTGCTCCAGCCCAGGTTTCCGAGGTGAGATGAGAACGTAAACCCTTTCAGGCTCTAGTCTCTCTAACTTGGAGAGCATTCCGTGCCTCCTCTACTGCTTGGCAAAGTTCTAGTGTCTCTTCTATATGCTAGCTGTAGGTTTTTTCTGTGTCCAAGGACAGAGGGACCTCTCCCTAGTCCCTCAATACCATCCGCACTTTCATTGGTAGGGTCAAAGGTGGGAGTTCCCTTCGCATCTCTGCCTCTTTTACTGTTCTCTTGCCATTCTCTCTGTCTTTGGTTGTCCAGTAGCCGTCAGTCCCCCCTCAGTTCTTCTTCGGGAGGAAATGTTCTACCAACAGGTGCAATTTGGTGTTCCATGGAGGAGGTGACTTCAGAATCTAACTACGCTGCCATCTTGAACCAGAACCAATGATGAAGTATTATGATGTGGGCCCACGAACATGTGGACTCACACGGGGAGCCACCTTATCGCTGCACAGACATTCTCTGCTCCAGTGTGTCTGGGCTTGAGACACACTCCGATATCACAAAGACCTGACAAGGCAAAGCAGCACTATTAGGATAATGACCAAAGTTTAACTGACCAACCTTTTTGGGCTTCGCTTATATCTAGGCTTTCCAAAGATATAAGATCAGATTGCATCAGACTGCTGTTCTCTCATACAGAGTGCCTCTATTGGACAAAGTTGGTGTCCATTCACCTCAAAGGTTGACCCTCCTCATGCTTACCTGTTGCCTTTAGTTACACACCGGTCCCTGGCATGATCACCATAGCCAACATGGCTGGCTTGGTTTCAGTCAAGGCATATTGGCACAGGTCAAGGTAATACACGAAATAAAAATGTGCTTCAGGTCACTCTATGGCAGAAACTTGGCAGTGTATTGGCCAGACCGGTATATAAACTTACATGCTGGCTTTGTATTAGTTTGCAACATATTCCTTGTGTAATTACAAATTACCACAAATTGAGTGGATCAACACAATGGAAATTTGTTCCCTCCTATTCTGGGGTCTAGAATTCCAATATCAAAGTATCAGCGGACCATGTTCTCTTCAGTGTCTCTAAGGAAGATCCCATCCTTGATCCCTCCTAGCTTCTGCTGGCTCCTGGAAATCACTAGTATCTTTGGCTAATGCAGCTACATCACTCTCCACTCTCCCTCCACCTTCACACTGCCCGCTCTGTGTGCCATGTGCCTTCTCTTCCTGTAAGGACACGAGTCCTGAGATTCAGAGCCCACTGTCACCCAGTATGACCTCATCTCAATCTTTAACTGATAATATCTGTAGAGACCCTGTTTGTACATAAGATCACCTTCGGAGGTTCAGAGTAGATATGAGTTTTTGGAGGATACAATTTAGCCCATGACAAGCTATAGGGTTATATTGTTCTCCAACTGTACGTTCAACCTTTGACACAAGCGTGAGTTCATTAAAAAGCTGACTGGTATATTTCAAAAGAAAAAAATTAAATAAACTGCTTTGAAGGCAAGTCTTCAAAGTCACGTATGTAACTCTGCAAGAGCCACGGTTAATCTCGGCCTGAAAGATTAGCTAAATTTCGGGAGGGAAATGTAGGCAGGGCCAGACCTTTTTGCAAAAAGACAACGACATCAGCCAATGTGTAAAAGCAGATTTGGTCATCCAGGAAATAAGAGACAAGCAAGAAAACGATCCTTAAACGTGGGCCTTTTGGCTAGGCAGACAAGGACGTTTTTTTGGGTGTCATGGTTTTTTTAAAAAAATATTACCATTCTTTGTAGATTAGCTTCTGTACATTACAAACACCTTCTCCAAAGTTGTGGATTGTATTTTAACTTTTATATTAGTACCTTATTTTTTTTAATTAATTTATTTTTTGAGAGAGAGAGACAGCACAAACTGGGGAGGGGCAGAGAGAGAGAGGGAGACACGGAATCTGAAGCAGCCTCCAGGCTCTGAGTGGGTCAGCACAGAGCCCAACACGGGACTCAAACTCATGAACGTGAGATCATGACCTGAGCCGAAGTCAGATGCTCAACTGACTGAGCCCCCCGGGCGCCCCCTAGTACCTTCTAATAAAGAGAAATATGAAGTGTTAGTATGGTAGAAAGTTTCAATCTTTTCCTTTATTGTTTTTACTTTCCTTTAGCTTATTTAAGAAATCCTTTCCACTCCAATATCAAAAATATTTTTCTGCATTTATTTTTAGCTCTTTTTTACACAGTTAGGTCTCTAATTCACCCTATAATTGATTTTTTTTAAGGTATGAGGAAAGGACCCAACTTTATTGATTTGGAGATGTTGACACTGTCTATATGACTATGGCTTGGCTTTATACTCAAATCACCTTCTCTGGCTTATAAAATCGTTTCATCACCGTTTTTTGCCACATGTGGACAAGTAGATACACAAGAATGTTCACTGCAATATTTTTCATAATACTAAATGAAATGTCCCTTAAGCATAAAATGAGCAAATAACCTTCAGTCTATTTATACAACCATGAACGTAACTGAACTGGAACCACGCGTATCACCAAGGGATATCTGCAAATTACCGTGTTGAGAGAAAAGAAAAAGATTCAGAATGATATATTTTTTAAAAACCGCTATGAGTACTGGCATAAAATGCACGAAACAATTCCATATGTTTAATATGTAGTAAGAGCATAAAAACACGCATGGACAAGATCGGCTCCATTATGAAGTGTCCACGGGGCAGAAGGAAAGGAACAGAATCAAGGAGGGGAACGTCGGGGGGAGGGGAGGGCTCAGCTCCAATTCCAACTGTAATGTTTTGATTTAACAACAAACAGACCGGCAGCAAAAAACCCTACAGTGACACAGTGTGCGTCCTAGAACCGAGTGACATGGAACTGAGCCGGGAGTAGTCTGGTGTTCGTCACAGCCCTGTCTATCCGGTGATGGCCAAACTTTGTGACCGTGACCCACAGTGAGAAAAAGATTATCTTCCATTGCGACACACCCACACCCACATACACACACGTACATGCACACGCAGAGATCTGGAACCAAATGTTTATGAAGAAATGTTTATATTTATTAAGTTGATAACGCTCTCCTATTTTCCACTCTCTTTCATTCTGTTTGTTCTCTCTCTCGAAAAAAAAAATGTTACCTGCAGTTCAAAAAACACCGGCTCATAGTTTTGCATGGTTGAGATATTTTACATTTTAAAAAATATCAGCGCTGGCAAATACTTTAATTGGATGAAAGCACCGATTTATCTGCCAGGAGTATTCATGATGCAGTATCTAAGTTCATAGCAGGCTCAGTCCAAACACAGTGATGTGCAGTGGTTTTCAAACTCGGCTTAGCCACGAAACCCTTTCGACAAAGTAAATGCAAGAAAAAAGTGAAAATGTGACAACCTCAATAATGACGGCAGGCTCTTCCTCAGGGAGGGAGCGGTGGTTCTTGGGAAGCTTTTGTTGATGCCCAGAGTAGAGGGTGAGACTCTCCAAGGCCTGGCTCCAAGCTTGGGAGGCAGACAAGACCGTTCTACACAACAGAAGGGAGAGAACTTGGAAGTCCCTTGGAAGGGACCGGGGTCAGGGGCAGGGAGCCACAAGATGACAGAGGATTTTGCATGGCAGGACGCACCCCCTCCCTGCAACAATCCTCCAGAAAAGTCTATTAAGCTCAGGGATGTCTCGTAGATGGGAAATTGTTGTAGAAGCCCAGGGGGCTTTTTTGTATCACGGCTGACGGTAACATCAGCCTCTCTTGGACTGAACAGAAATAGGGAGGAAAGTTTGGGTTTCCACTGGGTGGCAAAGTGAAGGGACCCGACCCCATTTCAAAACTAGATCCCAAAGGGTGGGGAAGGCTGTGGATGGAGGTCAGATCATGGCGACATTTCAATATGTAAAACTGGGAAAAATCGGGCTGATCTGATGAAGTGAGCAGGGGTAAGGGAGATGGGGGGATCAAGGAAATGGGATGGGGGGACATTCAGTGGAGCTCATGCCCTCAGCCTCCCCCAGCAGCTGCGGGACCTCGGGGGAAAGGAGGGCTCTGGAAAATGCCATCTGCAACCCATTTTCTGGGTTAGGAAACAGAGGCGCAAAGCCATCAGGTCACCAACCCGAGGTGACCAGATCAAGGAAGCCCAGGTCCCTGTGTCCCTGTAAGGTGTAGGACACATGGGCTCTTCTCAGGCTGTCCTAATGACCCCATGGGAGGATTCACGGTTGTTAAAGAAACTTCTGGAACAGGTCAGAAGATAGATATGGTGTCAGGACGTCGCCACTTGGCCCCAGTTAGATTTCCACGTGGCGCCTGCCTGCCTCCCTGTCTTGATCGGGCGCAGGAGGGAGCCTCCGTGGAAGGGAGCGAGGCTAAGAGTCGACGACTTCTCTGTTCCTTGATCTGTGTCCTCCGAGTGATGGATCGGGGAGCCGCACAGACAGTGCCCAGGCAGCGCACTCGTCATTCGGTTTTGTGTTGTTCTTGTCCCAAACTCCGCAGCTCAGAAGGTGAACGGGCTTCGGTGACAGGAGCATCGAAGACACGGACGGGGGGGTTGCACAGATGCTCTTGGGGGGCTGTGCTGTCTCCTGCTGGCGGAGCTCAGCGGTAAAGCCAGACCAAAACCGCCTTGCCCGCAGGAAAAGCGGGCACCTGTGCGCAGTGAGAGTCCGGCTTCCAGTTCCCGGTGACGCGGGAGGAACGGGCCCCACTAGAGTCATCTGAAGGTTTGTCTCATCTGCCCCGTCGGCGTGAGAAGGAACTCGGCCTGTCCCGAGTGGCCACAGGGCGGCTCATCAATGGTCTGGACAGCCAGACCAACGCAGAGTGGTCCGGAGAGTCAGCCGCCGCCACCGCGTTCTGGGAACCAGCCAGTGTCCATCACGAGTGGCATCGAGCAGATCAGGCTTTCCGTGGAGGGTGTCCCCCAAACTCACCCCCCCGTACCCCAGACTTCACCCAGAAGGAAGAGGAGTCTATGGAAATGCATCCTCTGGGGGAAGCTGCTTTCCTACGGAGCCTCTGTGTCCTCTGCGTGTCACCTAAGGGGCAGCCGAGGGCCTGAGCGTCTGACCGCGAAGAACCAGATCCCATCTGGTTCATGTCACCACTCTTGGTGGTGGAGACCAGCTTGGTGAGACCAACAGCCGTCCTGACCGTCTTCCCAATCGTTGCTGTACCTTCCCCAGCTCTGTTCTTCACCTCCAAAAGCCGGCAGAACCGTCCGGTGGCAGAGGGGTGGCACAGGGAGCCCCCTGACCCACTTATTCAGACCCCGAGGTCTCTGCCCGGCTGCCCTCCACGGTGTGACCACGGACGTGCACCTGTCCCTGGTTCCATAACTGAGCACCGGATGGTCTGTCCTCCCCTCCCGTGAAAGCATCGCCAAGACGAAGCGGGCTGGTTTCCCGGCTCGCTGGGATGTGTGAGCTTCGACGGTTGTGTCGCAGCCACGGAGAAGGTGGCAGGTGCCTCCACTGTTGACACAGAGCCGTGCAAATCCTGAGCACCCAGAATCCACGGGCTCCATTAAATGGTGTTTATTTCATGCCGTTATTTAGGGTGGTTTTTGCTATGGGCCAAAAGATACCTGAGAAACTGACTATATAAAACTTTTATAGGGGCGCCTGGGTGGCTCAGTCGGTTGAGCGTCCGACTTGGGCTCAGGTCGTGATCTCACGGTTCGTGAGTTCGAGCCCCGCGTCGGGCTCTGTGCTGACAGCTCGGAGCCTGGAGCCTGTTTCAGATTCTGTGTCTCCCTCTCTCTCTGACCCTCCCCCATTCATGCTCTGTCTCTCTTGCTCTCAAAAATAAAACATAAAAAGAAAAAACGTTTATTTAAACATCCCAAACCTCTGTACACTACAAAATCACCATGCTGACAGCTGTACTGTTTCTCCGGAGAATGCTAATACAATTTACTTCCACTTATTTCTGTTTGGCGAGTCTTCTGTTTTTGTACTCTTTACCCGACGGTCCCGTTTTCCACCAAGATTTGAAGTTATCACCTGTATCATACAGTAAAGTCTTTCAGATATATTTGGATCGATTTCTGGATTTTTTTATTTATTTATATATTTTTTAATGTTCTACTTTAACTTTATTTCTTTTGTTACAATATAGCTGGCACAGATTTTTAACTTATTTTGTATTAAATCTCCGACTTTACAGGCGACTGATAATAATTTTTTTAAGATGAAATTTATTGTCAAATTAGTTTTCATACAACTCCCAGTGCTCATCCCAACAGGTGCCCTCCTCAATGCCCATCACCCACCCACCCTCCCTCCCACCCCCCACCGACCCTCAGATTGTTCTCAGTTTTTAACAGTCTCTTATGGTTTGGCTCCCTCCCTCTCTAACCTTTTTTTTTCCTTCCCCTCCCCCATGGGTTTCTGTTAAGTTTCTCAGGATCCACATAAGAGTGAAAACATACGGTATCTGTCCTTCTCTGTCTGACTTATTTCACTTAGGATAACACTCTCCAGTTCCATCCACGTTGCTACAAAGGGCCATATTTCATTCTTTCTCATTGCCACGTAGTATTCCATTGTGTATATAAACTACATCTTCTTTATCCATTCGTCAGTTGATGGACATTTAGGCTCTTCCCATAATTTGGCTATTGTTGAAAGTGCTGCTAGAAACATTGGGGTATGAGTGCCCCTTACGCATCAGCAGTCCTGTATCCCTTGGGTAAATTCCTAGCAGTGCTATTGCTGGGTCATAGGGTAGGTCTATTTTTAATTTGGGGGGGAACCTCCACCCTGTTTTCCAGAGTGGCTGCACCAGTTTGCATTCCCACCAACAGTGCAAGAGGGTTCCCGTTTCTCCACATGCTCGCCAGCATCTATAGTCTCCTGATTTGTTCATTTTAGCCACTTAATTGGCAAAGATGAAGTCAAGCTTTCACTTTTTGCAGATGACATGATATTATACATGGAAAACCTGATAGACTCCACCAAAAGTCTTCTAGAACTGATACATGAATTCAGCAAAGTCACAGAATACAAAATCAATGTACAGAGATCAGTTGCATTCTTATACACTAATAATGAAGCAACAGAAAGACAAATAAAGAAACTGATCCCATTCACAATTGCACCAAGAAGCGTAAAATACCTAGGAATAAATCTAACCAAAGATACAAAAGACCTGTATGCTGAAAACTATAGAAAGCTTATGAAGGTAATTGAAGAAGATATAAAGAAATGGAAAAACATTCTGTGCTCAATGCAATCCCAATCAAAATTGCACCAGCATTCTTCTCGAAGCTAGAACAAGAAATCCTAAAATTTGTATGGAACCACCAAAGACCCCGAATAGCCAAAGTAATTTGGAAGAAGAAGACCAAAGCAGGAGGCATCACAATCCCAGACTTTAGCCTCTACTACAAAGCTGTCATCATCAAGACAGCATGGCATTGGCACAAAAAGACACATAGACCAATGGAATCGATTTCTGGATTTTTTAAACTCTTCCTCATCTCTTTGTTCACACACTCTTTTGAAAGAACCGTATTGTCAAATTATTGTCATTTGTTTTCCTTTCCAAGTTTTTATTTAAATTCCAGTTAGTTAACAGAGAGTGGAATCATTTCAGGTGAAGAACCTGGTGATTATCACCCACATACATCACCCAGTGCTCATCACAACAAGCTCACTCCTCAATCCCCATCACCTACTTCACCCACCTCCCAAATTACCATCACTTTAAAATACATGTTCAAGGCACCAGGGTGGCTCAGTCCGTTGAGGGCCTAACTCCTGATTTCGGCTCAAGTCAGGATCTCACAATTCGTGAGTTCAAGCTCTTCACTGAGTTTTGCACTGACAGCACAGAGCCTGCTAGGGATTCTCTCTCTCCCTTATTCTCTTGCCCTCCCCTTCTCCCTTTTTCGCTCTCTCTCAAAATAAATAACCTTTAAAACATAAAATAAAATCCATGTTCATACTTGTAGAGAACGCTCTCCATCATTAATCCCTTTTCACAATATTTTTTGTCTTCTTACCGGTTTATTTTGTCAGATGAACTTTGTAATCATGCAACCATATTCCCAGAATTTACCTTTGAGATTTCCGTGGGTAACACAAATTTATAGATTTATCTGGGGATTATGGGCATATTTACAGTGTATAGCCTTCCCAAGTGCTTAGCAAATATTCCCTCCAATTAAAGAAGAATTCTTTTATGTCCTTCATTAAAGGTTCGTACTTTTCTTTAAATAAATGCAACTTATTTCTTATTTAATTTACTCTTCAGTATATTTTTTTTTTACTCTTGCCATTTCAAATGAGAATTTCTCCTTTATATATTTAAACTAGTTATTTCCAGTAGACAGGAAAGGTATCAACAGTATTTTTATTTTAAAATCAGCCCTCTTACTAACTCTTTTATTTTGGATACTTTTTCAAGTTATTTACTTGGGTCTTCCCAGAGATAGAAACATCATCTACAAATAATAATTTTGCCTCTCCATCTTCAATATCTGTCCTTTCTTCCATTTGTACTTCCCCAGCAAATATATCCATAGTAATATTGAAAAACAGTGTCGATAGTGGTATTTTTCGCTAGCATTTAAGAAGTGTTACCATGAATGGGGCGCCTGGGTGGCACAGTCGGTTAAGCGTCCGACTTCAGCCAGGTCACGATCTCGCGCTCCGTGAGTTCAAGCCCCGCGTCGGGGTCTGGGCTGATGGCTCGGAGCCTGGAGCCTGTTTCCGATTCTGTGTCTCCCTCTCTCTCTGCCCCTCCCCCCATTCATGCTCTGTCTCTCTCTGTCCCAAAAATAAATAAACGTTAAAAAAAAAAAAAAGAAGTGTTACCATGATTAGTATGCACTACACTCTGCAAAGCAGTTTGCATGCTGTTCTGGACTGAACGTTTGCTTTCCCCAAAAATCCTATGTTGAAATCCTAACTCCCATGTGATAGAATTGGGAGGAGGGACTTGTGGGAGGTGACTGACTAGGCCATGAGGGTAGAGCCCGAGTTAACGAGGATTAGTGGTCTGATAAGAGAGACCCCCAGGGAGCTCCCTCACCCCTTCCACCCGTGAGGACCCAGTGAGAAGAAGGCTGGCTACGAACCAGGAAATGGACTCTTACCAGACACCTGGTGTGCTGGCACCTTCACTTGGACTTTCCAACCTCCAGAACTGAGAGGAATAAATGTTTTTTGTGTGAGCCACTCAATCCATGGTGTTTTGTTTATTTTTTTATTTTTTTTCATGTTTATTTTTGAAAAAAGAAATACAGAGTACAAGCACGGGAAGGGTAGACAGGGAGGGAGACACTGAATCTGAAACAGGCTCCAGGCTCCGAGCTGTCAGCACAGAGCCCAACGTGGGGCTTGAACCCATGAACCACGAGATCATGACCTGAGCCGAAGTGTTACGCTTAACTGACTGAGCCACCCAGGAGCCCCAGTCTATGGTGTTTTTGTTGTAGCAGCCGGGACTGGATAAAACACATACCTTATTTTATCAATCCTTCAACATAACATTAAGAGGTAGTAGGAGAAGATAGTTGGCCTCCTATCCTCAGTTTCTCCATCAGCACAATGGGGACACCAGGACATCCACACTGCAGGGTTGTTGTAGAGACTGATTGGCTACAAGACACTCACTCCATTTCTCACACAGCAAGCTCCTGTTGGGATAGGCAGTATCTCATCATCATGACTATTGTTATTCTACAATCATTTTCCAGACGGAACAAGAACATGAGACTTGAAGGAATGGAGATCCACCCGGGTAGGAAGTACTGGAATTGAAACGTAGGCCTGTGTCTGTACAGCTCTCCAATCTATGCTTTCACCCCTTACTTTTCCTCACTTTTATGGAAGTCTCTCCTTGTGTTTCCATGTGAAGCATGAGACCTTTCAACTTGTAGTCAATGCAAAATACTTGTGTTTGAATTGTTACCTAATTTTATCAGTGGTGCTTCAGGGTATTATAATGATCATAGTTTTTCTCCTCTAGTCTACTAACACATTAATTTTATGGCTGTATTTCCTACAATTGAACCGTCCTTGCATTTCTGAAGTCAACTCTACTTAGCGATGGTCATACCACACTTTTCATATAGCAGTGGAATGCTACGTTTACCTCACATAAATTGATTCATTTTTTAATGTAAGATGAGTCCCTCACTTTTTTATTTTTCGATTTGAAGTACTTTGGTTTAGATGTGTCTCCCAGAAACAGCATATAATTGAATTGCACTCTTTATTGATTTATCTTGTCTTTAATGTATCCAACCCAATTATATTTTGCTTTATAGCGGATATAGGTGGCCTTCCTTCTGCTGTCTATATTTTTTTGTTTTTGTGCTTGATTATAGTTTCCTAGGCCATATTTTTCACTGATTTTTCCCCATGTGTCAATGTAGAAAAAAGTTTCAAAAATTGACAAGTGCTTATATTTCAGTTTTCTTTCAGTATACTTACTGTAGCATGATATTCTGTTCCCTTTATGCCATGACTTCTCCATGCTTGAGTTCTTTGTTTTGATTTATTTCACAATTGCCTGGTATATGTCTTTAAGTAAAGATTTTGAGGAAGAATATGGGGGCAGTATATTTTTTTAAGAGCTCGCAAATCTGACATCTTTCTTTTGTCTGTACTCACAAATTCAGCTGTGGATAGAATTTTTGGATCGTGGCATGTTAAACTCAAAAGTCTATCTACTTCACCTCACTGCTGTCTGTCATTGACTTATAGTCACCACTCACTTTATTTACATCTTTGCTATAGCAATTCCTACATTATATGATGATACATCTCTTTGTATAACACCTTGCTACTAGTTTTCAAGAACTGTGACTTTATCTTCTTGACCTTTGATTCCCCAAGACCTATCACCATACCCAGCACCTGGTAGGTTCTCAGCAAAGGTTACTTTAATTGAGGAACATGAAAATGGATGAGCTTCGCAAAGTGTAGTGTTCTGCATAAATAGAATGGCGAGACCATCGTCAAAAGCTCTTTGGTATACGTGAGATTATGTAAACACTATGTTTAAAAAGGTTAGTATTATTTTAATTCTGTTTGTTGATTAATTGATTCTGTAGGTGACGCTATGGCTGAAGCAAAAGGTAGAGTCTAGAAAAAGAAACTTTTGCCTCCCAGGGTTTTGTTGGTAAAGGCTGTGACTTCTCAATCAGTTGATCATTGGAAGCAACCCTTTGGTGAAGATCGATTAGTTAGATTTGAAAATAGCCTGGAAGGGAAGCAACAATAAAAGAAAGCTGACATCCTATCACAATGGGTTCAATCACCAGAAAAACTCAAACATCCTCGCCCTTGCACAGGACATGTGAGCTGTACCGGGTCAGCCACGTATCATTTCTAAGGTAGTACAGCACGGTGCACAGACAAGTACCAGGTTCTGGCAAACTTAGGCATGAATGCCACCTAACCAGTTTGGGATTACACCACACAACAGGAACCCACTCTCAGGTTTTCCCAAATGGAAGATTGTAGTGATGCAACCTAGCTCTTAGAAGTCTGATTAGAACAAACTAGGACAAGGTATTTGAAGGACTAAGCACAGTACCTGAAGAATCAAGTGCCCAATTAATATCAATCCCATTCCCTTGTCACATGTGCACGGGACTTAAATAGGGACACCAACTAATGAGTAATTCAAGGTTAGGAGTTGTCCAATAGTCATGAAGGGTACTGTGCATGGATGTTTATCATCATTACTTACTCAGGGAACAGCAAAGCATTATGTGTTTGGGACCTGACATAGTGCCATAAAACTGTAGATACTTCCTAGAATTACTCTTTAAAAATATCACCTTTGAGGGGCACCTGAGTGGCTCAGTTAGTTAAGCATCTGACTTCGGCTCAGGTACTGATCTCACTGCTTGTAAGTTCAAGCCCCACATCGGGCTCTGTGGTGACAGCTTGGAGCCTAGAGCCTGCTTCGGATTCTGTCTCTGTCTCTCTGCCCCCTCCCCTGCTTCCACTTGCTCTCTCTCTCTCTCTCTCTCTAAAATATAAAATAAAATATAAAAATTAAAAAAAACATCATCTTTGCTATTTAGTCTATTAACTACATCAGAATTCCATACCTCAGATTGGCGTGTTAAAAACAGAGGCTCCAGGGGCGCCTGGGCGGCTCTGTTGGTTAAGTGTCTGACTCTTGGTTTCAGCTCAAGTCATGATCTCATGGCCCGTGAGCTCAAGCCCCACATCAGGCTCTGTCAGAGCCTACTGAGATTCTCTCTCTCCCTCTTTCTCTCCCCCTCCTCTGCTCTGTCTCTCAAAATAAACTTAAAAAAAAAAAACAAAAAAAAAAAAACACAGAGGCCCCAGAACCCAAGAGATATAGACATGCTTCAAGTTCAATAAAGTTGATTTGAAAACAAGCATTTAACTGCCTACTTTTCTAAACTTGTTATAGCAAAATATTGGCCCAAATGTTCTTTTGATGTTATAAAATGTGAAATAAGGGAAGAAACCTAAAATATGCAAGTAACATCCATGTAACTTCTTGAAGAAAAACTAATTCTTGAGTAAGTAGCCCAACTGGCAAAAAAAAAAGTACCAAAATAAAGAATACCAAAATGGAGACAATATCATTCACCACCAACGGTGTTAGGAACACTTGTGGTGACATCTAAATAATTGTTAATGTGACCATCAAATTTAGTGCAAATGTCAAAAAACATCTTCAGAAAAAGGGTTCATCATTTAAATATCAATATTGATTTGATTTATATTATTTAATTTACTTTATTATTTAACTTACTAATTAGTCTAAAGTCCTAGGTATTCTCTCTCACATACGCACACACAAAACATATTATCAAAATAAAGTAGTTACATAAAGGGCAAAGATGAAGCGAAGGAATGATAAATTTCTCCCCAGTGGAGAGATTCTTGTTCTTCTTTTTTTGATAGAAAGATATCAGTTCAATATATTTTTTATCTTAAAGCAACTAGAGTACAAACGATTGTATATTTTCTGAAATCTAGAAAGAAAAAAGATTAATAACATTTGAACAAAATGCCAGTGCAAGAGGTAGGGAAAAGCATAATAAAGAAATGAAGGAAACAAAAATAAAAAAATGCAAAATAATTAAAATCAAGCTCGTCTATGACCAAAGTAAACAGGAACACACTGAGTGCAATTAAAAAGTCAACGTCTCGGCGTGCCTGGTGGCTCAGTCGGTGGAGTGTCCGTCCAACTTGGGCGCAGGTCATGATCTCGTGGTTTGTGAGTTCAAGCCCTGCATTCGGCTGCGTGCTGACAGCTCAGAGCCTGGAGCCTGCTTCGGATTCTGTGTCTCCTTCTCTCTCTGCCCCTCCCCTGCTTGTGTGCGCTCTCTTTCTCTCTCTCTCTCTCAAAAATAAATGTAAAAAAAATTTTTTTTTTTTAAAGTCAACGTCTCTAATATTGAGTCAAATAATAAAGTTCAACACTGCTGTTTGGAAAAGACAATCTTATCTAAAATAACATACATTGGATAAAAATAAAAGGATTAGTGAATAGATACCAGGGAAAATTTAAAAAGGAAAGCAATATTAGATCAAACTAAGAAAAATCCTAAACAAAGAACATTTCATAATGATCGATGGAAACCACAATGAATGTGTAACAATGAAAACATTTGATGCTCTAATTATCATGAAAATAGATAAAGCTAACCTACTAGAAATAGAGGAATAAGCTCACAGAATGACAACCACAGTGCAGGAGTTTAATCCAAATCTCTCATATTTGAAGGTCAAGTTGATCAGACTTAGGTGATGATAGAGAACATTCTGGTAATAAAACCAATGAGCTTCTCCAATAGCCACAAATGTTTAAACTCTGGCATTCCCACACAGATTACACATTCTTCGCAAATATTTCTAGCGTATTCGCAAAAATCGATTTCGTGTCAGAGCACAGACTCAACGACTGCAAAAAACAATAATTACCCATGGCAGTTTTTGGTGGCAATTTTTGAAATACCCCTTTGTACAAAGAAGTTGAGAACAAAGGCGTATCCCGAGAAATCCAAACACTTGGGAATTTAAAAATACTTTTAAAAATAGCGTTGGTATGAAAGAAGTCATGGTCCCCACTCTGAAATGACCCTTTTTCTAATTGCAAGAAGCACCTTATGTACCACCAGCACCTGGGCTGGGCTCCTGCTGTTATGCGCCCTCCCTGGCGACCAGAGCTGGGGTCTCTCTCCGGCCAGCACCTCTCATTACCTGGGTTCTCAGTCTCCCCTCCCTGCCTGCCTGGGGTCCCGGGGCGGAAGACAAAGGACATGTTTTCTTCTCAACACTTACTGAAACTAACTTTACCATTTTCTCCCCCTCCCCCCCCCCACCCCCAGTTCAGAGTCGATTTATTTTGGAAGCTTAGCTCTTTACGTATGCTTTCAAAACTCTTGCTTGGACCCTCCAGCCTAACAGGGCCGCTTTCATTTTCTATCTTTTACTGTATTATCCCTTTCCTGAGGCTGCAGGCTTTTAAAGCCGTAGCCACGAATGGACTGAGTCCCAGAAGGGCAAGGGCAAAAGGAAATTTGAGAGAAAATTTAGGTGGGCAATACAAAAACATAATTTTTGTTCTGCGGTGCAGATATAATTTTGCTTCAAAGAACCAAAGCCAAATAACTTTACCCACTACATCACACACACATGGAAGCTAGGTCAATCTCACTTAAGAATACGAGTGTAAAATTTGTAAAGTTTTTTTTAATGTTCGTTTGTTTATTTTGAGAGATAAAGAAAGAGGGAGCAGAGGAGGGGCAGAGAGAGAGAGAGAGAGAATCTCAAGGAGGCGCCACACTGTCAGCACAGACCCTGACGCAGGGCTCAAACCCACGAACTAGGAGATCATGACCTGAGCCGAAATCAAGAGTCAGACGTGCAAACAACTGAGCCACCCAGGCGCCCCATAAAATGATTTTTTGAGCAGACTTGCACACCATGTCGAAGTAGAATGATCCCATCACATTCAAAAATAGTTCAATATTAAGAAATCTATTTCTACAGTTTATCATCACATCAAAGGGAGGGGAAAAAAGGACATTTGATAATATCAAGCATCCACTCCTGAAAAAGCTCTTAGTCAACTAGGAAAAATGTGATATTGTGTTAAAATGATTTTTTAAAACTATTTCAAGCTAGCAGACATCTTATTTACGCATAGTGGCAAGTGCTTAGATAGAATCTATGACCTGCCAGTCTCTATTCAAGTACATATACAAATGCATTTGATTTTCTGACAGTTCCATGAAGAGCCTATCATTATCGTCCCCAACTTACAGGTGCTGGAACCAAGAACAGAGAGGTTAAGTGACTTGCCCGAGTTCACCCAGCTAATCGGTAAATGTGCTGGGACTGGAACACAGGTAGTTTGGCTCCCAGGTCTGTCTCTCCACGAGTGATGTGCTTCCTCCCTGTTATACTCACCGATAGTGAGATTCAGAATTTATCATCAGCCCTGGGACCACATCTAAATTGTCTCGATCATCACAGCTATTCAATATCGATCCGAAAGCTCTAATTGCTACATAACATGAGAAAAAAAAATGAAAAAAACACATATAAATACTGGAAGGGAGCTGACCAAATTATTATTATTTGAAAATTTAAAGAAATAATAATTTTCTAGGAAATTCAGGATAACCAACTGGAAACACGTAGGCAAATATGAAACAAATAATACCTCCAACAAAGCTTTTTCTACTCCAGAAAATTTTAGTTGGAAAACACAGTGAAACATAGATTCCCCTTGGAAAAGCAAGAAAAAATATAAATGCTTAGAAATAAACAGAACAATACGTATGCTGTGCACAAGTGAAGAAAACCTCAGATTTTTATTTAATAACATACAGTAACACTTGAAAAATTAAGACATATCCCAGACCCCTGGATGTGAAGTTTCCATATTGCAAAGATATTAACTTCCCTAGATCAGTTGATACAGGTGATAAAATTCCAGTTATAACCCCAATGCTATGCTCTAAATTGTTTCCTCCAAAAATTCATTATGTTGAAGCCTTAACAAGGAAGAGAGATTCTCTCTCCTTCTCTCTCTCTCTCTCTCTCTCTCTCTCATCCTCTCTTTCTCTCTCTCTCTCTCTCTCTCTCCCCTGTCTGCAAGCCAGAAAGAGGGTCCTCACCAAAACAACCATTTTGGACTTGATCTTGGACTTCCAGCTCCCAGAACCATGAGAAAATAAATACCCGTGTTTAAGCCAGCCAGTCCGTGGTATTCTGTTATGGTGGCCTAAGCTGACTCATACACCCAATAAGGGTTTTTTGTGTTTTGTGTTTTGTGTTTTTCTTAGTAAATATTTAATAAAATTGTTCTAAGTTCATCCAAAAGACTAAACTCTTAAGAGTTATATTCTAGAAATGCATCCTTTGGCAAATCTTACGTAATAGTGGGTTCCATCAAAAGCCATCAACATATGCTAAAACTAGCGGGTGAAAGTTTGATGAATAATGGGATCGTTTTCATATTTCAGAGGATCTCCCCATGTGATACGAGCATAGGGGAAGATAGTTAATGGTTTGAGTTGAGTCAAGCTACTCAAGAAACAATAGGCCTTCCGATGGACCAGGCCACAGCAGCTGACCAGCATCCAAGCCATCGTCCAGGCCCTCCTTGCCACAGTAAGTAGGGGCGGGTGGGGGGGTGGTTCCGCAGGTTGACCAGTCCTCCCGTCTGCCTGCCCTGCTCCTGGCCACTTGCTTCCTGTTTTGCTTCGCTTTACTTATTTTTGGTTTGTTTGCAATCAGAGCCCACCCGGCCCAGAACCCTTGGCTACCCGTAGAGTCTTGATTGTGAGTCGCGATCATGCCTATTAGAACCGGAGGGGCATCACTACACAAGTAAGAAAACCAAGGCCCAAAAAGGGGGAATGGGCTAGCCAGAGGTCATAGGGGTAGCTCGCAGCAAACCCGGAACAGAACGCAGACGTTTTGTCTTCTGGACCTTCCCCAGGACGCTGGGTAACTTTGAGGGACAAGGTCCAAGCTTCCCAGAGATAATAAGACTGAGGAAGTGGAAAGTTCCCAGGAGAATGTCAGCAGCCTCTGGCTGAGGGTTTGCTGACCCCTGGAGAGAGGTAGACTTGCGTGTCACACGTGTGGCCTAGTCTAAGCTCTCCAACACAGTGAGTCTGTCGGACAGGGACTCTTCCTCACCACGGTTCCCCTACAGTCATGCAGCACTGAGTTCATGGCTTCCAGGGGCTCAGAAAATATCAAAATACACTGGGCTTCCTGTTCCACTTTTGGAGAATGTCTCCTGGCTCCTTCAAATTCACTTCCAACCAGGAAGTTCCTGCCTCTTTCAAGAGAACAACAGCCCAAAAAGAAAGTACCTCCAAAGAATGAACAGCAAACAGAGAAGGCTATAGAAATTGCAAAGACCGCGAGGTCGATACCTTATTCCTGAATTTATTCATTAAATATTTACTCAGCGCTGTGGTGTCCACAGACCATCCGCAAAAGCATCTCTGGGGAACCTGTTGAAGGTGGGGATTCTAGGGCCTGGGTCCAGACTTCCTGTCTATGACCTCCTCTCGTGATTAACCGAGGCGTCTGGGTTGTAACAGCTCTCCTGGGGGCTCTGTGTGCACCAAAGTCTGAGACCACTGCAGGAGAGGACACAGGCAGTGTGAACCCTGCAGAAGATCAGCCAAACAGAAGGAAAAGACCCCGACCGAGACAACAGCACGGCTGTGCAAAGATTGGTTCAGGCCCTCCCTCTCCACGATTTTTTTCCTGCATATTTAGTAGCACGGGAGGCAGACCGGATATTCTCTCCCCCACACCCCTACCCCGATGAAAAGATAAAAATCAAAAGTACACAATCGTCATGCCTCGCGTGCAAATTGCCTTCTGCGGTGGGCTTTTTTTTCTTTGTTTTTCATTAGGTAGGTTATGTCTTGCGAATTCGTGTTCAATTATTTTGAAATGAGTTTGATCCAGCCATTTCCAGAACGTGAAACGCGGCAAGTGTGGATGTTCTCCTACGATCGTGGTCAAGGGACCCCGCCTTCTGCCCTGCACGCTCGTCACCCTACCAAACCCCAGCAAGTCAGTAAATTGCTACAGTCAGAGGCAAGCAGAAGATGCAGTGAACACATCCATGTATCATAACAACAGTTTGCGCCAAGTGAGAAACCCGGTCCACACGGAGTCTCTCAAATGGTCTTTAATTCGGCCAAAAGAACAGGTGTGGCTAATGGCATTTCCGATTCCGGTAATTGTTACAACCTGCCAGTTATAAATCACTATTCCGTAGCATAAGAGTAGTCATGAAAAAGCGTCCAGGTTTAAACCAGAAGAAGGCAGCGCTGTGTGACCTGAGAGAATGGCTTACAAAGTCAACTTAGAGGTGAAACCAGATTCCATCGGCAAGGAAGAAAACAGAGGCAGCCCGAGCTGGTGCGCCCTGTGTGTAATGGGGGAGTAGGGGCCCTCTTGGTGATATGACTCTTTTGTGCTCCTACAGTTGCACTTTGCAATGAATTGGGACGGGGTTGAGCAATTTTTTAAAAAAGCTTTGATGAGGGGCACCTGGGTGGCTCAGTCAGCTAAGCGTCCGACCCTTGATTTCGGCCCAGGTCAGGATCTCACGGTTCGTGAATTCAAGCCCCTTATCGAACTCTGCACTGACAGCACAGAGCCTGCTTGGGATTCTCTCTCCCTCTCTCTCTGCTCACCTCCACCTGCTCGCATGCTCTCTCTCCCGAAAGTAAATAAATAAGCATTAAAAAAAAAAGACATGTTTCTTTACACACCAAAAACTGTATACCTTCCAATTGATATGTGACCGTCAGATCATTGAGATTCTTAATAGAAACAAAACTTTTAGGTTAGTGTAGACTAATTTAGAATAATAAATATGGGGGCACCTGGGTGGGTCAGTCAGTCAAACATCTGACTCTTGATTTTGGCTCAGGTCATGATCTCACGTTTCGTGGGCTCGAGGCTCACCTGTTTGGGATTTTCTCTTTCCCTCTCTCTCTGCCCCTTGTGCGCTCTCTCTCTCTCTCTCCAAAATAAATAAATACAGTTTTAAAATAAAAACTAAAAGCTTCGATGAAACTTCTTCTGCTCTGATGGAGTATAGTTATTAGATAATTTCAACAGTTGATTATTTTGCAGAAGGCTAATAGTTTGGCCTTTGCAGTCAAAGGGGGTGTGGGAAGGAAAGGTGGCTGCACATTAAGTTACAGAATCCCAGCGCGTAGAGTGGGCTCGTTTCGCCTGCGTCAACCCTTGACTTTACGCAGAAGTGACCTACCGAGACACAGGAAGATGAGGTAGCTCGCCCAAGGCCACCAGGAAGCCGCGACCTCCTCCCCACACCCCCCGCCAGGCACGGGCCCCCCCATCCCAGCAGAGCGGCGGGGAGCACAGCTGAGATTTTTAATTTCAGGGTCAGGGCACTTTGCTGCCTTATTTTCAACACCACCATTCGCCCGAAAGACAATCTTCCAGGTAAATGCATCTAACCGTTCTTACGGACCAGATTTTGAAGGGCTTTGGGGGTGAAAACGTTTCTAACATAAGCCGACCTCCCACAGCACTTTCGGAAACAGAGAGTGTTGAATATGAAGTCTGGCAGGCAGAACCAGGGTCCCCCGGAGACGTCTACGTCCTACCGTGTCAGCGTTACCCAGCTTGGCAGTGCTCCTCCCCTGCTCACGTTACAGCTTTCTCTTTTTTCCTCAAAAATAAATAAACATTAAAAAAAAATTTTTTTAAGGAAAAAAAAAAAACTTCCATGTCCATCAGACTGGTGATCGATGACTAAGTCACGATACAGCCTCCCAGGGGAGCACTGGGCAGTGTTTATAAAGAAGGCACTATATGAAAATATGAGAGACCGTCTCCAACTATGTAGTCAAATATAAAATAAACTAGTAGGAAGGACTATCTCTAGAGGAGATATTGGAGGATCCAGGGGGACAGAAAGAGTTTTCGTTGTATAATTTTGTGCCTCGTGAGTGTTTTGACCTGTGCGTCTGTTGACTATTCATTTAAATTGAATTTCAAATAAACACACAAATAGATGTAAAATGCGTATCTTCCTAAAAGAATGGAGGGCACGAGATAATGCCAAGAGAGCAAGCAAAAGACAAGGGAGTCACAACATGCACAAATGACAATTCCCGGCAAAAACTTCTAACCGGATAAAGCAGGTTATTTTGTGCTGAAGAAAGATATCTTGCAGAATTAATATACAATTATCTTGAAACTTTATACCAAGTGTCACAGCCTAAAGCATATGGAACTTAAAAACTCAAAAGTATGGAGAGAAGTTGGCAAAGCTAAAATCACAAAGGGAAATCTAAATATACTTCTGTTTTTTAATGTTTATTTATTTTTGAGAGAGAGAGAGAGTGAGCAGGGGAGGGGCCGAGAGAGAGAAGGCGACACAGAATCGGAAGCAGGCCCTAGGCACTGAGCTGTCAGCACAGAGCCCGACGCGGGGCTCGAACCCACGAACCGTGGGATCATGACCTGAGCCAAAGTCAGACGCTCAACCAGGCGCCCCTAACTAGACTTCTTTTTAACGGAGAATAAAAACACAAGAAAGAAAGAAATTAAACAGTAAAACTTAAAGTATTATACACAGAGAATAATAAACTTTATAACTTGTGCCCTATTCATCCCTTTCAAATCAATGTGGAACGTTCACCAAAAAAAAAAAATTACCTTCTTGGGCACAATGAAAACTACAATAAATTCCCCAAAGTAAAAAACTCTACAGCATTCGTTCTCTCCCCATAGTGCAGCAAAATTAGCAATTAATATTTGGAAAGCAACCCCTTGGAAATTTAAAAACCATTCTTGAGAGAAACCTACACTGCAATTACATGTTGTTTAGGGAAAAAGGAAAAAAAAAACATCAGCAGTGACATAGAGACACAGGGCATATCAAAGCCAGTGACACGGCTAAGATTGCAATCACAATGCCAATAGCCTCAAGTGCCTTCGTTACTGAAAAGAAGGAAATAACGGCACAATGAATACACTAGATCAAACTCAAAAGCCAAATGAAAGCAAGAACAAAATCCAAGTGTCCCCATGCAGGGCACACACACACACACACACACACACACACAGCAAAGAGGGAATGATGAGCTCTATCGTTACACAGCTGGTGAAACTTTCAACAGTATCGTTAATCCTCAATATACGTTAGCAATGCTGACGCTCTAGAGTTGAAGCCTGTCTTCTGAAACCGCTGTATGGCTTTCCGGGGTTTTACGCTTCCCCCAGCAGTCCAGAAGAGTCTACGTCCTTTATATCAGCAGTTGGTAAGGACAGATTTTTTTTTTTTTAATTTGGCTATAATACACATACTATCTTAGCCTGCAGTATACTCATTTAGGGGCGCGGTGGGAACTCACCGTGGATTTCAGGGCGTTGAGGGCTAAGGCCAAACCATGACCTTGATGTCTTTCCAGCAGGACTGCTTCACTTCATGTGACTCCACTCACCTGCACAGTCATCGTGTCATCTTCCCCTAAAGAGGAAAGTATAATCTGGGCTGATTTTTGCAGAGATAAATTTGTTAATACTTCCCCAAAGACTTAGGATTCAATTGATACTTTGGCTTCTGAGTTAATTATGCAAAAGGCGTCATCCTAGAAATTGGCTAAAAGGATTGTCACAAGAGTTATTGTAATGGGGAAGGGTGGAAAATTTTCAACGTGCAACAGTAGGAGATCGGGGAGTTCGATTTCTGAATCGGTCATGCGGTAGCCCCTTAAAGACATGTTGAGGATTCGTGTAAGGTTTAGGTGGGCACAAAGGCTCATAAACCCAAGGCACAGAGTCTCACTTTTGTAAAATACCTCGGCTCCTCTGAAAAATAAAACCTCCATGAGAAAAGAGTCGGAGATTTCCAAGTAAGGTCACGGGTGATGTTAGGAGAACTAGCCCCCCGTTCTAAGTCTATTTAGCTACAAGACTTGGGAAAAATCACTTTTCCCCTCTGGGCCGGTCGGTCTCCTCATCTGAAGTGATCGAATAAAATGATCCCTTCCAGGCTGAAAATGGTTCATTTACGGGAGGCATTCACGATGATGACATCCTCTTGGGTAGGACGTGTACATTTGGATCTAAGTACCTGCATCCCGTGAAAGGCTGTTCCGTGCAAGTCACGAGGGCAGAGACAAGACCAAGGGCTCTGAGTGACCCCCCTAATCCACTCCCTACACCGACTGCCATCTTGCAGCAAAGACGAAAGGCAAAGAGTGCCGATCCATTAAGCCACCTCGTCACCAGTATTTCGCAGAGAAAGCCCGCACGAGACAGGAGATCCGGGGATTCCACATCACAGTTCCGGAAGCCCTGTTTTTTCCACTCTCCAACTCTCCTTGGAGAGTGCCATCTGTCCAATATCTTTTCCCTTCTCAAAGGATTCCTTACCAGTCTCTAAGAATAAGCATTCCTAGACTCGTCATTAAAGCCCCTAAGACACGAAACACATTTTGATCTTTTTTCTTTCTGTTATCCTTTTCCTTTCTTTTTTTTTTTTTCCTTTTTCTCCATTTCCTTGCTTCTTAGCTCAAGTTTCAATTTTCAGTGTCCAGGGTCTCAACTTGATGTTCTGCAGCCGGCGGGCCATTTCCCCAGGACTCTGCGAGCGCAGGTAAGTCACAGCGCGTCTGGGGTGGCGAACTTCTTTCCTCCAGGCTGGCTCACTGCTTGCGGGGACCTGGGCGTCAGGAGGCCCGGCCCTGGTCCCTGCCTGCAGCAGGGGACCGTGCACGAGCCACTCCTGCCCCAGGCCTCCATCTCGCATCTGTTATAGAAAACAGGAAGGAGGCGAAGAGGGAGGAAACGGGCCCCGGGATCGCCAGCTGGAAATGCCCCTCTAGTTAGAGGCTCTGTCACTGCCGACTTGTCTACAGGTCACTCGTTCACGCCGTGGGACACTTCATCCGCATCGGCCCCAAGCAGGCGGGAAGCAACCACTGCGAACAGAGCATTCTGTCACTGGGGACGTGACAGAAGCGTGGCCCTCCATCGGAGCCAAATGCACATGAGCTCCAGGGACCCTTCTCCTTCGAGCAGCAGGGAAGCGAAGACGTGCCAATTCTCCCCCACACAGAAGAAGTGCCTCTCGCTCCCCTGTGACAGCACCTTGTGCAAAAGTCTCTTTCAGAGCTCAGGGTGCCTTCTTGTAATGATTGACTTTGGTGTCCAGCCTTCTCAAAGGACCGTGAGCTCCCGGAGGGCAAGAACATGCCTTTTTTTTTCTGTTTGGACCCCAGCACCCAGGGCAGGACGCGCTGCGCTCTGTGCAAACAGGCAAGGTGGCCGGGTAGGAACGCAGGACACGCGTGGTCCGGGGGCCCAACCCCGGGGAGCCGCCACCGAGAAAGGCAGCGATCAGCGGAAGGGGCATCCTCAGGCGGGAGGCGGAAAGGGTGGCTTGGGGGAAAAGACGCCGGTAAGCGGGGGTCACCCCCCTGCCGAGACCTTAGCGCTGGTCAGCAATCCTCTCCTGCCAGTTTAGCAGGACCATAGCAGAGGTGGGTACAGCCCAGATGCAAGGGGGGCTCCTCTTTCCTCAAAACACGGGAGAAATTGTTACAGAACTTCACAGCGAGAGGCTTGCGGGAAATCTCAAGCAGTCCTCTGCAAGCCCAGGAGGGCCACCTGCTCCCCTGGGTTCGGGCTCCACGCCCTTTCTAGGCTGCCCCCACGTGGACCCAGACGTGACACGTCTCCACCCCCCCCCCCCCCCCCCCCCCCCCCCCCCCCGCCCACACGACCACAGCGCCGCCCCCCGCCCTATGAGGACACAAAGCCGCTCTGCAAACCTCCTTTCTGTAAGTGGTGCTTGTTCCGGATCCTTCCACGAGGCGGTGCTCTCTCTTCTGCTCTCAGCCTGCACCGGCCACCCCCGTCCCCCGCCCCCAGAACCAGGGGCAGAGAACCACCCTGTGCTTGTCCCTCTGTGGCTCGAGCGCTGCCGGCCCCCACTGCACGGTGCGTCCTGACCCTGCCCGCGGCCCGTCGCAGGCCTCTCCGAGCAGAGGAGGCCGTCTGCGGGCCCTCGGCCCTTTGCTCCATCCGGGCATCTGCAGGAAGGCTGCCCCCTGCCGAGGCGAGAGCCCGCAAAGGGCAAGGTCAACACCGCGCTCACCCTCGTGAGCATCGCCAGGAGCGGGAGTGCGTCTTCCGGGCAGTTCACAGAAAACGCTGCACTGAAGACTTCAGGGTCCTTTCCTCCAGTTTTCCTGAGATATTTGGAAGCGTGACAGGCAAGCTGTGAGGTCAGCCCTTCTCTGTGCTGTTAGTTTTCATGCGGCCAGACCGGACCGGGAGGAGGGATCCAGGTTTCCTGACACGGCTTCGAAGAAAGGGAGGACCCGAGGGAGTTTAGAACAAACTGGGCTTTCCTCTTGGCTTTTCTGGGGGAGTGAAAATCTCAGAGTCTCATTATCAGGCATTGGCTGGTCGGAAAAGCATCCCTTCGGCCTCAGGCCCAAATAGGACCCAAGAGGCAGCTCCCGGGGGGCGGGGGCGAGGGGCCTCCCTACAAAGAGTGGTTCACCTTGCACTTAACACTGAGCAGGGCTCTTTGCTCGGAGGCCTCACATTTAAACATACACTTCTGCATTAGCCACTCCAATTCGTTTTCGGGGCAATCCGTTTTCTCAGCTAATGCAGTGTTTTCAGTATGATTCCACAGCACCCTGTAATTTCCAGAAGAGGGCTACGGCAGACTCCCCACATAAATTAGGAGTTGCTTACTAGGAGGTTACATAAACTTGGTAATTATTTTCAGGAGTAGATAACTGTGATCGGACTGAAGGGCCCTACGGACAGAAAAGAGGGAAAGAGAGGGAAAGAGGCAAAGAAATGAGAAAATCGAATACGTCTCAGGAATGTGGATGGGTGTTTATTCTCAGAAGTGAGAGACAAGAGTGGAAAAGAGCCAAGGACAGAGACGAAGGGCCGCCTTCCATGTGGGCTCTTTCACAAACGGGTCCCTCGAGTCGTGGACACTGGGGCCTGGAAGAAACTGAGGTCCAGAGATGGGAGGTGACTTAGCCAAATCCCGCCAGCGTGGCTTCCAGTCTCCGCTGACGGCCAGCTGTCCGCCTTCCTTGTGAGTCCTCGGAGCTGTGTGTGTCTCTGGGCCTGACTCGTTTTTACTGTAACTTCTGCAGGAGAGCTGCCTTCTGGAGGTCAGCCCGGGCGTGGGCTTTCTGCCACTACCTGACAGCCCCGGGAGAGAATTTCCCCCCAGGAGCAGTGAGGGTCTGGGGAGGGTTCCAGGATGTGGGATCAGAGGGTCAGGCTCCGAGCTCAGACCTCCCTGCCCTTTGCTCAGCGAAGCTCCGGCTGCTTCCCCAGATGAATGAGCCGATCCCACCCGCCCAGCCCGGCCCACAGGGTTGAAGGAGAAATGCCCGTCAAACAAGCAGTGGATATTGACAGGTGTTACCCGTTGTGACCAGGAGCGTGATGGCGGAGGTCTTCCAAAAGAGTGTAGGAGTCCGAGCCACAGGTTTTGGGGTCATCCATGCACCCGGCTCGGCAGCTATGAGAAAGGGGTCCAGGGACCGCATGCTCTCCCAGAAGGGAGACGAAGGACCCAGGAGGCCGGAGGGACAGATAAGCCGGCTGGGGCCTTATTCTCAGACGGAATGCCAGGACCTTCCCTGAAGTGGGTGCCCATCTGCTCCGTAACCAGCTTCCAAGGCTGTCAAACTCCAGAATCCCCGCCAGCATAGGGGGATCCCAGCTCACTCGATTTCAGAGTCACCACAAAAGGCAAAAACCACGTAGCATCAACGTTCACCCGGCCCGTCTCGGCTGGACAGATCTAACACGTACAACTTGTTTTCTTAGGGTTGGAACAGGCTGGAGTCTCCCCAGCGGGGACCCGGTTGTAACCGTTAGCTGGTATTTTGGTCCGCGTTGTCCAAAAAGTACACATCTTCAAACACCAGAATCACACCCAGAGAGCTGAGACGCTCAGAGTCCCAGCCCCCAGAGATTAGATGGGCAGAAAGGGCAGACGAGTCGCATTTCTCATCCCACGTGCTCAGAGGAGGAGCTCATTGAAGAGAAGGACGGGCAAAGTTCCCTCCCCCACTTAGCCTGCCCGTTCCTCTCCCTCCTCCCTTTCCTCCCGGGGTTGTAACTAAATTAGCGTGTGTGAGGTGCCTTGTCTGAACAAATGTTGGAGCTCTGGACCAGCCTCGCCAGATCATTCCCTCGACCGTGCATACCGCTGAGGTCCCCCAGGCCCACGAACGGGCGCCATGAACGGGCTTAGTCAGGGGGGTCAGGCTTAATCAGGTGGAGCTCCCGACTGGCCTGGCTTGGGGTCCTGTTCACCTTTGTGGACAGGGGCTCCGGAGAGCCCGCCTGGGAGGCTTCGACCTCAGATCCTGCCAGAGTCCCGAGGCAGACTCGTGTCACACTCTTGTCAAAGGACCAAGAGCCGTGTGTTGGAAATGACTCCAGTCAGAGGCCCCTTCTCTTACTTCCTTGGCTCTGCAGACATGAGCGATCGAACCTGGGGCAAATTCCTCCCCTTTCTGGGTTCGGTAAACCGGGAAGATTGGTCTACACGAGCTCCAAGCGTGTCCCTTCTCTGACGTCCTCCCTGCACCAACGCCGTGCTGACGGAGGCTGTAAATAGGCAGTTTTGAAAGAGACTCCGTGCCAGACGCACCCATCTGGAGCACCACAGTGCGTGTCCCTGTGGGGCCCCAGATTCAGAAATGTGCGTAGAAGACCTGGTCGGGCCCAAAGTCCAGGTGAGAGGTTTGCTTCACCACTGGATGCAGGACCCCGTTTATTTCATTTAACAAGTGTTGGGGAGCATCTACTATTGCCAGACATTGTTCTAAGCGCTTTGCAAATATTTATTCTCTCGCGCCTGGTTACAGCCCCGCAACGAAGCCACTGTTATTTTGCCTGCTTTACTGAGGACCAAACTGAGGCACAAAAAAAGTGAAGCAAGTCGCCTAAGAGCATACTGCTGGTGAGTAAGGACTCGTTACCATACTTGCTCGGAGTTTAATAGGACGAACATTCCGGTCAAGGGGGAGACAGAAGGGAAGCAGAATCTCCGGGGAGGAGCCTTAAGAAGGCTGGGAGGTACACCCAGGCTTGGTGACCCTGAGGCTCAGGCTTTATCCACCCCCGTAGCATTTCTCGTAGTCCTTGTTTCTAGAAGACATTAATAAGTATTTCGCCAACATGTGACAAGGAGATGCGGGTGGGGCTTACAGCTTAGCAGGCCCCTTTATTGTAAGTCTTTTCAGGGCCTTTGCTCTGAATAATACTATTAATCTTGCACTGCTGAATGCAAACTGGTGCAGCCGCTCTGGAAAACAGAGTGGAGGTTCCCCCCAAAATTAACAACAGATCTACTCTATGACCCAGCAATAGCACTGCTAGGAATTTACCCAAAGGATATAGGAGTGCTGATGCATAGAGGCACTTGTACCCCAATGTTTCTAGCAGCACTCTCAACAATAGCCAAATTATGGAAAGAGCCTAAATGTCCATCAACCGACGAATGGATAAAGAAGATGTGGTTTCTATCCACAATGGAATACTACGTGGCGATGAGAAAGAATGAAATCCTGCCATTTGCAGCAACGTGGATGGAACTGGCGGGTATTGTGCTGAGTGAAATAAGTCAGGCAGAGAAGAACGGGTATCATATGTTTTCACTCCTATGTGGATCCTGAGAAACTTAACAGAAGACAAGGGGGGAGGGGAAGGGGGGAAACAAAGTCACAGAGAGGGAGGGAGGCAAACCCTAAGAGACCCCTAAGGACTGAGAACATACTAAGGGTAGACAGGGGGTGGGGGAGAGGGGAAAGTGGGTGATGGGCAGGGAGGAGGGCACCTGCTGGGATGAGCACTGGGTGTGGTATGGAAACCAATTTGACAATAAGTTATATTTAATATAAAAATATAAGTAAATAAACAAAGATTTGCGACTGAAAAAAGAATATTATTAATCAATCATTATATAACTAATAATCAATTATATTTATTTATTATTACATAACTACTAATCAATTATTAGTTATATATTATTAGTTATTATGTAATCACTAATAATGAACATTTATAAGTATTATTGCTTAACTGACAGTAATGATTTGTATAATTAATCAATTAATATTAATAGTACTGATACTTTTTACTCTAATAATCATTATGAATCTACCCGGGAGGTAATAGAACACAACCTCGGTCAACCATGTTTGACAACGGGACCCTTTTCTCGAGGACTATCCCACAGGATGAAAGGTCTAACAAACACACTTTGGAGACACCGGCGGAAGGCAGTAGAAAGGTGATACGTACTCGTCACATCCTCCAATGTGACCCTGCGCTCCCTCTCCTTCTGGACTCGTGCATCCCATCATCCTCGCCTTTCCTGAACACCTCTCCCTTGCCCTTTCGTGCTCTGTGTGAACACACCTGTCTTCCCTCCACTACCGGGGGGGGGGGGGGTAGGCTCCTTAAGACAGAGCCCTCTCTGGTTTATCTGTAACCTTCACAGCAAGGAGCCCAGTGCCTTGCACGCAGTAGACGCTCTCATGTTTGTTGAGTGAATAAACGAGTGCGTTAAAACCATTTCCATAGGAGAATAACAGAAACCAGTATCCCAAGAGAAGAAGGAAAATGAAAACTGAGAGCATTCACTGGGGGTGAGATTTCTATGGTGGCGATGCTGTGAAAAACAGCAAAGACAAATAGAGCCTGGTTGTCCCGTGAGAATGAGTCCACTGCTAACAGAAAGGGTAGAGAGAAAAGCAAAAGAAGCAGCAAGATTACCCAGTTTTTGGAACCGGGGCGACACTGAACACACGCCTGCCTGAGTCTGACATTTTGTAGGTGGGGAACCTGAGGCCTAGGGGCACATAGTGACGTCCTCCAGGGCAACAACCATCATCCTCAGACTTTAATAATGCTATCAAGGCTATAAATCCAGAAAGCTGACCCCCTGAAGTTATTTTTAAGGAAATGACATTATAGGCAGGCAGGAAAAAAAAAATCACTTTCTCATTAGATTCTCCTATTTGGAAATAGCATCGGGCTATCTCATTTGGAAGGGCCACGGGGCAATTCTGCTGTCAGTCCCCAGCTTGAACCCCCAGCCAGCCCTCCGTCTTCCATCCCCCTCTCCTACCCCACCCCTTCCTCCCGAGCTCCCATCCAGGCTGCCTAATGAATAAGGGCCCGTGAACCCTAAGCCCTGATTTTCCCCCGGTCGCACCAAGCCCTCCACACATGAGGCTCCCAGCAGAGAAAATGCAACAGCCCTCTTAGAGTTCTTCTGAGGTCAAGGGTATTTGTTTGTAGATAGGAGTGTCCGCTGAGAGCGGGCTGCAAACACACGGGAGCTCCCACAGGCCGCCCTCTGGAAAAAGTCACAAACGCCACACCCACGCCGCGAGATCTGCCGAACTCTCCCGACACCGGTCTGGACAATTCGGTCACACTTTTGTTGCTCTGTGGAAGGCGGATCACGGACTTGTTGTTGCTTTGTGGAAGGTGGACTTGACGTGTGATGTGGACCGAAAGAGACAGAAGGGCCACGTGGGGAAAAAAAATCTAGATCTTTATAAGCGAGAACCAATGACAAGTAGAATTTCTAGCATGCCACGTGGAGGAGAGGCCATGTCTGGGTTTTCTTAGATACCTTCATCTGTATTAAATACTTTTATTCATCTTCTCTTATCCGATTCTCACGAGGCTGGCGGTGGGGAGAAAGGTAGGTGTCCCCCCGGGGTACAGTTGCGGAAACTTGGGGTCGTTAAAGAAACCACCCGAGGTCTCCCGGGGGCTGACAGAGTCGGGCTTAGGGCGAGACCGACTCCCTCCTCTGTCCCCTCCAGCCCCACCACGCTGGGTTCCTTCTCCTGCAGGGGTGAGCCTTGTCTCCAGCACTGATCAGATCCCGCCAACCTTAGACATGCCATTCCCGTGCCCTGCTGGGGACAGAGACAAAATTAGTCAGCGATTCATCTCAAGAGGAGCTATTTCTGGCTGTGCAGGCGTGGGCTGCCCAGTGCGGGAGCCACCACCGGGTGCACTGTGGTCACCGGAGAAGAACCACACGGCAGAGGAGGGCAGGTCCTCCGGTGTCCCGTTCACGATCATTGTCAACAGCTCTATTTTAACAGTAGAGCGTAGCTATTATTAACTTCCGTGGCTCTGTCTGTCCAGAAATGGAATCAAAATTTAGAGGAAAACACACCATTTAATCATTTCCGTATTAATTTTCAACTCCCAGCAACCAGCATTCACTCCGTCCTTGACCGTCTCGGGCGCTAAACTAGAGAACAGTCTTCCGGGGGCAACACCTGTCGGGGGCGTGTGCACAGCGCTGGCCGTGGCCGCATTTGTTGGCCGAGGCCGTCCTGCCCGGCTGCAAACCAGATAGGGGCGGAAAGCCTTTTGCCCGGACGGCTTCCGCACAGCCCGTGCCCTGAGCCAGGCTCGACTGACGGCAATGGTGTCCGGGAGCCTGGCTGTCTCCTTGGAGGTGGCGTGCCAAGTTGTCCTGCTGTAGAGACATGCGAGCACCCGTGTGCACCCGCACTTCAGAGGACTGGGGCCAGAATGTATGGAGAATTGAGTAGGACACCCAAATGGGGCGCCATTTCCTTCCCCAGGATGAATGGGAGGGACGAGGTAATTTGTTTTTAAATTATTTATGTATTCATTTAAATGTTTATTTATTTATTTTGAGAGAGAGAGAGAGAGAGAGAGACAGCGAGCAGGGGAGGGGCAGAGAGAGAGAGAGAGAGAGAGAGAGAATCCCATGCAGGTTCCACACTGACACCCAGTGCAGGGCGCGACCCCAAGAACCTTGAGATCAGGACCTGGGCTGAAATCAAGAGTCGGACGCTCAACCGACTGAGCCCCCCAGGAGCCCCAGAAGTGAAGTAATTTTTCTAAAGAGACGTGAGCAGAGGCGGTCTCCACTCTGCCTCCTCTGGGGTGGAAAGCCTGGGTTGGCTAAGCTTCTGATTGGGGGCTGCCCACGGCTGAGCGTTAGCACAGCCACACTTCATAGAATATAAGACACTACAGCTGGAAGTAAGTATCATTATTTTCTATCTCAGTTTAAGGTGTAAAAAAAAAATCACTTCCCATTAAGCTACGAGATGCCTTCAGTTTTAAGAGACATCCCAATATCAGAAATTCTGAAACGTGGGGTGGGGGGAAAGTCTTAGAGATGATGAAATAGGCAATGTTTATTTGGGGGATGGGGGACTGGGAGGGGGGCAGACTCTAGGTCACACAGCTAGTGGGAACGTGGGATGCAAATCCAATCGTATCGCATTCCAAAGTCACGATTCTTCCTGCAACATTCTTCCATGTGGTACCCACTGAATCCAACCTTTCCGACAGACAGTAAGCCTTCCGGTACTAACCAGGGTCCTCAGGACGTTGCACGCTACAGAGTTGATCACCAACACGGGGACCAGCATCAGGGCAGGGCCATCAGCCCCAGACCACGACTGGGTCACTCCCTCCTGGCTGCCTCTTTGCTGGGGTCTCACTCCACCTGCGGACTGCCTGAACCCACCCACCGGCAAGTCTGTGCTCCAGAACAGACGTGCCAAGGAGACGCTGGAGGCTTTGGTTTTGTTTTTCTGCCACAGCAGACCAGACTTCTCAGCAGAGGAGCATTACTGCTATCGGGGGCCAGATAATTCTTTGTTGTGGGGTCTGCCCCGAGCCCTGTGGGCTGCTTCGCCCCATTCCTGTCCCGCACCCAGCAGATGCCAGTAGCACGATGAGGTGCCTTCGGACATTACCCGATGCCCCCCGGGAAGAAGGCAAAGTGCCCGCGGTCGACATCACCCGCGTAGACCTTTATCGGGCTCCTTTATCAGCCTCCTTTTGACTTGAAAACCTTTTCGAGATGTCTCTTTGCCATCCTCATTACCTTTGGAGCACACCTTGCCTCTGGCCCCATCAAAAACGGGAAAAAGAAAGGAAGGGGCGAGTAGATGCTAACGGGGCCATAAGTCCATGCGACCTTACTTTCCAGGAAGACAAGCGCGGTGTTGAAATCGGGTTCTTCTCTCTTCCCGTCAAGTATTTTGTCAAGGGCACAATACTGGGTGCATCTCTCAGCTGTAACCCCTTGGGAAGGGTCAACCTACACCTACCCAGCTTGACACTAACGGCTTCTAAAGACAACCTAGCGTTTACTTCTCGGACGTGACCTTCGCAAATGCAACTAGGCACACATCCCCAGTTTTTAAAGCAGACGACAAGCGTTTCCCAACGCGACACCGTCCCAGTTATGTGGATTTGGGCTCAAACGTGTCTCCTCTCTACCGTTTCCATCTCGGCAACTCGACCCGTCTACACAGCGGTGAAATCTGCATGCACGCAGAAGCCTGAGTCTAGTGGCTTGATGGAGAGTCTAGGGAGTTAATTCTCTTAGGAAAGGATTTGAGATATCAGCTCAGTTCTCATTTCCTGCCTTTTAAGCGAATCTCTGAAGCATGGACTCAGGAATAAGTCTAAATAGTCTTTGGATAATTTTAATGATTATTAGTTTGTATTATCTTCCTCGTCAACTGCCTAGAGGCACATGGCGTGTTGTGATAACTCTGCGGTAAGGCTAAACTTGCCCTCTAGATGTTGGAAACACAGATGCGGCCCAAAAAATAGGAACTTACCCCGGCTTTGCATATATTGTATTTTTATCCGCGCCTATGCAAATTACCCCACAATAGTATAAAGAAAATACAGCTCAAGTCCAAGAGACTAAGAAAATAAATACGTAGTGTGGGAAGAATGTTTTTATTAAGTAGAGAAAAAAGGAAATTCTTGACCCATTTATTCCTTCATTCACTCATTGATTATTCATGATAAAAATATTTAGTAAGCTGCTACTTTGGGCCACACAGGGACAGGGGAGATAATGCAAGCAGTTCAGACAGGACCTCAGAAGAGGCATCAATCTTCCAGGGGAAGTGAGGAAAGGCAGGAAGGTTCTGTGGAGGCCGGGATCTCTAGGCCGAACCCAGAAGGGAGAGTGACTCCTACCCTCACGGCTAAGTGGCCGGGAGGAGGTGGAGGGCTCCAGGCAGCGGGAGCCTCAAACCACAGAGAGCCAGAGGCCGACAGGACCTGGGATACCTGTTAACATGATGTCTTCATTTTAAATGTAGGAAGGCGAAGTTTCCAGCAGGCATTGCCCTGCATGAAATCGGCAGAGCCGGGACCTTCAGCTAGAAACGCGACGCTCCCGACTCAGCCTCCGGGGTTCGCACCCCCAGGCCCCACGCAGGCTGAATGTCGGGCTAGCCCATTCCTTCCGACAACATGCATATTCCTACTCTCATTTCACTGTTTACAGACAACCTCTGCGTGTTCCTGACCAGAGAATGTGGACCATTCGCGGACTCTGCCTTCAATAACCTTGCAGCAAGAGGTTGTGATAAGAGGTAGAGACTGAGGTGGAAATTGCTAGGTGCGAAGAGAAGGGTGCCACGCCCCGTGCCAGTGAGGACAGGGTTGTTGTTGTTGTTGTTTTTGTTGTTTTTTTACAAAACTGAACATTCCCTTGCCAGATGATCGACAGTCACACTCCTGGGTCTTGACCCAAAGGAGCTGAAAACTTGGGTTCACACAAAAACGTGCACACGGGTGCTTCTAGCAGCTTTATTCATAATCGCCCAAACTTGGGGGCCGGCAAGACGGCCTTCCGTAGGTGAGCCGCTAAATAAAAGACGCTGCGGCATCCGGACCACGGAATATTATTCAGCACAAAAAAAAAAAAAAAAAAAAGAAATGGGTCTCGAGCCGCAGAAAGAAACTTAAATGCATGTTATAACCGGAAGGGGCCAGTCTGAAAAGGCTACGTACACACTGCACGATTCCACCTGCGTGACATTCCGGGAAAGACAAATCTCCGGTGAAAAGGGGCAGAGAGAGAGAGAGAGAGAGAGAGGCATGAACAGAGCACAGCAGACTTCAGCAGGGAAACTATTCCGTATGACACTACGGTCCTGGACACGCTTCGCTGTGGACCCGTCCAAACTCTGAGAACGTTCAACAGCAAGAGTGAGCCCCCCTCGGCGTAAGGTGCGGACTTTGGGTGGTAACGATGTGCCAACGGAGATTCGTCAGTTGTGACAGAAGCGCCCCTCTGGAGGGGCAGGGGAGGGGTGGATGTGGGAGATCCCTGCACTTTCTGTTTGATTTCGCTGGGACTCTCAAGCAGCTCTTGAAAGTATGTTTACGTTTAAAAACTACGACACGGAAGAGCTGCGCCTAACTGAAAAGCACAACATTTGCGTGGCGTCGAGAGAGGGTATTGGGTATGAGGGAGCAAGCTGCTGGAGTAAGGTGACCACCCCCCCAAATCCGTGGGTGTAGGGAACAGTAAAGTTATGTTCTCTCTCCCTCGTGGCCGCCGGTGCTCCAGCGGCCACGCCTCGCAGGCGTGTTTTCCACACCCACCTGGCCCAAGGTGCGTAGACCCGTCCGGGATCCAGCTGGCCCAAGGCTCCGGCTGTGCTAGCCCCTCCTTCCAGAAGTGCGACAGCGCTTCGGCTCACATGCCTTGGGAGAGGACCGGAGCAAAGAGGCCTCCCCTGGGCGTGAGGGGCTCTGGGGGAGTGTGGCCGTCGCCGAGGCAGCCACGTGCCCAGCCACGCACCTGTTACTATGGGAAAAGGGAAAGTTCGAGATCTCCGGCACCAAAGGGGACTCCAATGACGTTAAAAAAAATAAATACCGCGGCTCTCTACTCCCCAGCGATCTCGTCGTCTTCGATAGCCCCAACCTAGCCCCAGAGTCTGCAAGGCACCTCCTCGGGAAGACTTCCCCGCGCACGGCACCTCGAGCAGGGAAATGGGAGCCAGCGTGTCGCCCCTCCGGGTTGTGTCTGCCCAGACCCGGAACAGCAGTTGCGCCTGGAAGGATGTCGAGTCGGACGGAGGTCCGACAGGGACAGGGAGCCTCAGGGATCACGGACCCCCAGTCAGCTTGACTCTTCAGAGAGGGAGCTGACCTCCGGAGAAGCTACACGGCTTGTCCAGGTCACGTCCGTATTTGGTGCGGGGAAGGGAACTACTCCTTCTACGTCCAACTCTGAGCTTTTATTCTTTCCACAGCTGTTGTCCTTGGGGAACCACTGAGGAAAACCCCTGACCAGGAAAGTCAGTGTGGCCCAGTTGGTTAAGCGTCTGACTTCAGCTCAGGTCGTGATCTCGCGGTTCGTGAGTTCGAGCCCCGCGTCGGGCTCTGTGCTGACCGCAGCCTGGAGCCTGCTTCGGATTCCGTGTCTCCCTCTCTCTCTGCCCCTCCCCACTCACGCTCTGTCTCTCTCTCTCTCAAAAATAAATAAACATTAAAAAAATAAAGAAAAAGAAACTTTACCATCCTCCTGCCATGCATGCATACTGGTATCCTTTCTCTTAAATGGAAAGTAAATATGAAAATAAAGAGCACACATCCACGTGCAGCCTAGAATCGTCTCGCCTGCCATCGTTGGAACACACTGAGGGAACACGTCCCAAGCCGTGGCCCGGCGTGGGTTACAAAAACCTTGATGTGCCGTCCGCGGGCCTCTCGGGCTCCCCGTTGAGAAGGTTGGCGCACAGGGAAGAATGAAAATCGACGGCAGAAGCGAGAGGGGTAAACTCGGCTTGAAGATGCGCAGGTCACGTGCAAGCCCGTGCCCCCCTTTGCCACGCTGGAGCGAATTCTGGAGACTGAGCAGCTGTCGTCAGGGGGTGCACACAACACGCGGGTCCCAGAAAGGAGACAGACCCCCGCTGCTAGAAGTCTGGCCTTGGCCTGGACCCTTTGCCAACGTGCCCGGGGGGGGGGCTGACTTGTCAGTTCAACACGGGGGAGTCCAGGTCCCAGATGCCAGGCCAGGACCCGAGAGGTCACCTATCCAATCCTCACGCGCCCAATGAACAGGAAGAAACAGGTGTCCTTAAGTGGGGGCGGGGAGGGTGTCAAAGTAACGTCGGGCTCCAGCGTTTCCCTTAGGAAGACAGCAGCCTCCCCCCCCCCCCACCAGCGCCCACCCGGGGGAAAAGTCTTGGTAAGTGTTTGGAGTTGAAGACGACTGAGGGGTCTGAGTGAGCCCTCAACGGCCTCGTGAGAGGCGACAGGAGAACCACGCTCAGTGATCCAAGGAGGGAAGGAGAAGGGACGGGACAGGTCGAGCCAGAGAGGAGGAAGGTGAGGTGCGCACGACGAACGCCCTCCCCCTCCATGCCTGCCCCACGCACCCCTAAGCCACCTGCTGCCTGCAGTCCCTCGGGGACCTCCTCCTCCCGGGGGCAGCCCGGAGTTCGGGGCACCAGTCCCCACCAGCCGGTGACTGCCTAGAGCGCGCTTCTGGAATGATCCGGGTGCCTCCCCGGGCACAGTGGGGATGTGGCACCTGCTGGGGGGCAGAGGGGGCGGCTGGCAGAGGGACCGCTTTCTCGTCTTCTCTGCTCCAGCAGAACTGTGAGTTTCCTCTCACCCCTCTGCCGGTATTCCGTAAATCCCTTTCCCACCTCAGTGTCCCCACTGGAAAATGGGCACAATAATAGGGCGCGTCTTCCCATCCCCCCCCCTCCCCCTGTATTAGACAGGAAAAGGGACTGTCTAATAAGAACTCCTGAATTGCTTCCCCCTCCCCCTTTGGGGCAACACCTATTCCCATCTTCATTTGGGTCACAAAACAGTGAGCCTCCCCTGTGCCCTCACCCCATGTCTCCTCCTCCCCCTCCTCCTCGCCTTCCTCCCCTCGCTCTTCTCCCTCCCTCCTCCTCCTTTCCTCCTTCCCTTCCCCCTCTTCCCTCCCCTCCCCCTCCCCCTCCTCCTCTCTTTCTTCCCCTCCCCCTCCTCTCCTCCCTTCTCCTCCCTCCCTCTCCCCCTCTTCCTCTCCTTCCTTCTCCCCTCCTCCTCTCCTCCCTCCCCTTCCTCTCCTCCCCCTTTCTCCTCCTCCCTCTCTCCTCCCCCTCCCTTTCTCCCCTCCTTCCCTCCTCTTCTTCCCCACTATTCCTCCTCCCCTCTCCCCTCCCCCTCCTCCCCCTTCCTCCTCCTTTCAGCCCTCACTCCACCAGCACCCTGCTCCCTCTTGCCCGTATCTTTGGCTGACTCTCTACTGACGCCCTCAGTGTCCTCATGAATACACTGGGTCACGCCCCGGGAAACAACGCCTTCCCTCAACCTGACCCCTGCCCTCCCCTCACTACTCCCCTGCCTCCCCTCTCTGCCCCCTTCCTCTCCTCCACCCCCTGCAGGTGTCACACTGGCTGCTCTGACCCCGGACGTCCCCTCTCTGGGCAGTGTCCATCGGTCACGCTCCCGGCAGCAGCGACCATATCCTGAGCGTCCCCCCTGTGCCAGGCCCCGTGCAAAGTTCTCCCTGGGCGCTTTGGCTGATGTTTTCCCAGCTGTGAATCCGACTCAGGCTCTCCTTCAGAGCCTTCGACCAGCCCAGGGACAGGCACCGCGAGGCCGTCCTGGTCCAAGCAGACCTCAATGAAGTCCCCGCCTGCCCACCCAGACCCCCCTGCGACTCTTCCCCCGGCCCCCTGCCCTGTGCCCCAAGCCTCTGGCTTCTAGCCGGGCTTGGCCAGTGCAGGCCCTGGCAGAAAGCCCCAGAGAGCAGAGAGGGAAAGGTATTGTTTCCTCAGCGGCCTCCTGCTGTGGCCTCCTGGGCTGTCTGTGTCCCCCTATGGAGAGTCACAGCCCTACGGAGGGTCACAGCCCCTGCCAGGAAGCCCTCAGGCAGACCTTCCCTGGATTCCAGTAACTTCTCTGCTGATGTAGCCCCAGGGCAGCTCTTGGTCTCCGGGTCTCTGTCTACACCATCCAAACAGCCTCCCTGTCTTGTCTTCTCTCGCCGGTCAGTGTGTGTGTTGTCTGTTCCACCACGATGATGTCTGATGCACCTGCCTCCCCATTCTCTATTTCCTTTAGGGCAGGGAAACCAGGACTGACCTTGACCCGTGACCCCTCACGCTCCCTCCCCTACCTGGAAGCCCAGGCCGTTTCCCCTCAGAGACGTGGCCCCCGGACCCAGACCCCCTTCCGAACCCCTATTCTCACACAGCTCCTTGGCTCACTGCCTCACCCCGCAGCCCTCCCTCCCATGTCAGCAAAGATGTATTTCAAAAATGACACTCTGGCCATTTCAATCCCCTGGGTCAAAACATCTCCACGGGCTGGGGGTAGAAGACAGAAATTTCTGTCTCTTCAGGGGTCTGTAAAAAGGCAAGTCTCTTCGAAAACTGTAAGCAATGACTGCGGGAAGCTGGGAGAGTTCTTACCAGAGTTTTAAACACGTATTTACCCTCACCTGGAGACACAGTGAGGTGTCACGCACGCGGTGATGTTTCCTTAAGTGTCTCCTAGTCATTCTGCAGTGATTTCGTGCTTTGACATAGGCCTGAGCAAATCCGATCTCTAATATCGAGCCCAAACCGTACCGGCACCAACATAGATGATTCCACCTTTACTGGGTCTGGGAGAGAAAATGCATAACAAATCAAAAAGAGAGGGGAAATCCAACAAATAAAAACACACTTAACGCTGCCAGGCAAGGGACAATTGTCAGAAGGCAATGCAGCAAAGGGTCCGATAATTCTATTTGACTTTGCTTGGAGTGAAGCTTTCATTTTGTGATAATTTTGGTGCAGCCCTCCAGATGAATAATGCGAACAGAAAAAAAAATAAATAACCCCTGAGCCCAGTGTGGAAGCCAGCAGCCACAGAAAGGGTGTAAGGCCATGCCTGCAGCTTCTCAGCGGGACGGAAGGACATCAGCCAATTAGGAGAAGGCTTCCCCCAGCCACTTTGTTCTCCACAGAGCAAACAGAGCTGAAGGTTTTAATTCCCTGGGAGCCGGAATCTTTCAGGAGAGAGCCTCGCATAATTTCTTATTTAGGGAAGGTTTAAAGAGATTTGCGCTGGGGTATTTAATCCAAAACCCTGGAACTGTCCCAGCAGTGGGTATAGATTGGAGGACAGTTGACTTCACACATTGATATTCAAAATAGAAATAAAGTCACTATTCTTCAAAAGTGGCAGCGAGAGAGGGGTGAGTGACAGCATCCAACACCAGCTGTGCCGGGCAGGGACCTCCCTCTCACAACAGCTTCTGCCACGGTTGGCAAGCTGCTTAACAGAGCCCCCCCCCCCGCCCCCCACCCCGCCTCTGGATGTCCAGCACTTTGCAAAATCAACCACAGGCCTTTCAAGACAGGACCTCTATCACATCGCTCCCTCCCCCTTCTCCCTATCCCTCTCTCCCGGCTACCTTTCCTGTTCTATTTCACTGGATCTTCATGCCGCAGACTAGGGATGTTTGCACTTGGCCGTGAGCCCACAGTCATAAAATCCAAGAAGGGTTGTTTATTTATAAGAATTCTGCAGTTAGGGTGAGTTCAGTAGAATGTTTCAATTTAAAGTAAGCAACAAGCGTTGGGTGACCCATCACCAATTCACATTTTCCATTGAGAGGACGGCATTTATCACTACGTGCGTATAGCCACACATTCCGTCCCGGTGTTGGCCAAGTCGAATACCCGGCCAGTGGCTGTTAGACAGCCCTGAAAGGAAGTGAATGCATAAATCAGATTTGGTGGTTGTGTAGACAACATGCAGAGAGGTACAGGAGATGCCCACAGGACTTGGAAAGAAGGTGACCCCTGATGGCCACCGTTAGAAGAACCGACTCAGTGCTTTTTACACAGCCTCAAACAGGAGCAATTCACAGACAAGAGACGGTCTGTAAGATGTAGTGGATAAGCCAACCAGGAAAAGCCAAGTCCAGGCAGGGCACCGGAGGGTGCTGTCAGGGAGGCAGGGGTAACTGATATCCAAGGAGGCTGGCAATGTCTCCTGCTGTAGGAACACCACGCGAACGGAGGGGAGTGGACAGCATCCACATGAAAAGGGGGCCCAAGAACAGCAAGGTGTGGGTTGGTCCAAGACCACACATCCTGGCTTCCGGGTTGAGAGACCAATGGACGAGAATCCACTCACACAAACCCCAGCAAAGAGATGTGCCGCGTTACTGGCACAGGTCTGGACGGCCACATAGCTCAGTCTCATTCCTCTTGCTTCTCTGCCTCATCTCTGAGAAGTGATGGCTCTTCTTTTCCCTCTAGAGCTCCTGCCCACCCACCTCACCCAATCCACTGCCGTAAATCCGCATTATGTCATTCTGGAGATACGACTCACGACGGGATGCATCTTGGCCAAGTACTCACAACGGAACGGAGAAGAAAAGCAGAGGCACGGCCAAGGTCTAGACCCACCGTGGCACTGGGATAAAATACATCACGATATTAACAGCAGTAATCCCATGCACGATTCTGATTGTTTTCTACACATTCCAAGCATTACTGTGACGCTTCGTTTAAAAAAAAAAAAAAAAACTCACAGTGTTTAAAAGCATGGCAAGCAAAAAGCCAATAAAATAAAGGTCCAGGAAGCTGTTTAGAAAGGGTTTGGCATGCAGTGGCACGGGAAGAAAAATTCGATGATGACAGATGGGTGGAGCCCAAAAGCAAGATATCCCAAAAGATGTTCAAGTTAATGTAAAATCTAATATCAACAGACAAGGTTTCAGCCAATGGGCTTAGGGTTGGGCATAGCCTTAATCCAGAGGAGGAAAATTGAAGGAGACAAGGCAAGACCCCTGTTCTAATTAGACACAGAGATGCAAGGCAGGGGTCCTGAATAGAAAACAGAAAAAGATACTGAGAGAAAATAGTGCTGATGAGAACTAAGATAAGACAAGGGAAAGACTGGGGACCCAAAATGGGATGCCATGTTCTGGCGGGTAATGGAAAGTGTGTCATTTGTGTAGGAAAGGAAAAATAATTTCCTCCCTACCCATCTGAATTCTTGGCTGCGACCCCTGTAATAAAATATTAACAAGAGAAAAGGAAACAGAAGTCTATTGACATGTATGCCTCACGTGCACATGGGAGACACCCAAAGACAAAGAAGCAACTCAAAGCAGCAGCTTAGAACTCTGGCTTGCATAACATCTTCAACCAAGAACTTTAAATTTGTGGAGCAACAACAGGACAAAGGAAAGCAGTTTTAGGCTTCCGAGTATGGAGATAAAGGCTGCTGGGTGAAATTTGTTACATGGATCCCATCTCCAGGTTGACAAGGTCTGGAGTTGTCTCCAGTGATGAGCTTTTATCTTCCCTGAGTGAGAGGGGAAGAGCGACAGCTTTGCTTCGAGGAAAACAGGAAAAGGACAGGGAGCTTTTCTTGTGTCTGCTTCTTCTCAGTTACCTTCAGCTCAAAAGAATCCTTCTGCCAAAGTGGCATATTGTGGGGTGGTTTATGTGCTACCCTTCATCTGCCTTAAATATTGCAGTTATTTTTTGTGTAAGAAACAACAAAAAAACTCAGCAGCATAGAAAAGCACGCATTTATGTAACTCACACACACACACACACACACACACGCACAGACCGACCAAAAGTCAACTGATGTCAGCTGGTCTGGGCTGGGTGGCTCTCCCAGGCTTGGGGAGGCCCTTCACACAGGTGCAGATCAGCTGGGGATTACTCACACGGACTGGGCTCTGCCTGGGTGTTGGGCTGGTGCTGTTCTTCTCCACATGTCCCCGTCCCCCTGCACCAACGGGCTAGCCCAGGCATGTTCTCTTCATAGGGAAAGAGACATACCAAGAAGCAAGACCAACTGCAGAAGTACATTTTAAGATTTTGGCACAGCAATGCCCACTGGCCCGGGAAAGTGACGGCCACACCCAACATGAAAGGGCGGGGAAGCACATTTCACACACGGAGACGGGGCGGCCATGGGAGGAATGCATATTTCTGAAAAGCAATCCCCCAGCCCACGGGTTTCAAAACACAATAAATTTGGAAGCGAAGAGGAATGAAAGGGAAGATGAGGAAGGCCAGAACAAGGCGAGGTCTGATTATCACCACTTTCTCAGACAAGCCATGGTTCCCAACTTCTCCTCCAAGACAACGGGAGACACAGGTCCAATTTCGATACTCATTTTTTTCTTCCCACAGCTGAGGCCCCGTAAGCCCCATCTGCACATTTCGCTCTGCCCTGCAGGCTTGCCGTGGAGAGAATTTAAAAGCTAGCCTCCCTCTGGCGACTTGAACCTCCGTGGTAATCCCGTGACGCAGACCGCTGTCACCGTCCAAATGGTTGGCTCGTTTCCCAGAAATGATTATTCTTTAAGGGTGGAGCAGGGATACATTTTTTAAATCAATGGAAGGTCAAGTATGAATAGAAACCAACATAAGGACTCAGGGCCAGGCTAACAGTGACTAGTGCTGGAGAAGTACCTCAACATGCTCGCTCTACTCCAAACACCTCGTGGAGATAAAGCAGAGAGATAGGTGAGCCAGACGACGCCACGCAGGTCAAAGGGAAACACAACTCTGCAAACAGAACCCCAAAGTCATGAACTGGGTCACAGGAACTGCTCAGTTTGGAATCCAAAGGAAGAGGGAGGTGTCTGGGAGCTCAGCCCACGGCGGGGGTGACAGGAATAAGAAGTTTCCGTAAGGAATGATATAACAGGGGCGCCTGGGTGGCTCAGTCAGTTGGGTATCCCACTCTTGATTTTGGCTCAGGTCACGATCTCATGGCTCATGGGCTTGAGCCCCGCATCGGGCTCTGTGCTGACAGCTCAGAGCCTGCTTGGGACCCTCTCCCCGCCTCTCTCTCCCCCCAAAATAAATAAACATTTAAATTAAAAAAAAAAGTTATCTTGCCCCCAGCCCCCCCCCCCCGCAACTCTCTAAAATATTTTTTTTTTTAATGAGATAAGAGAGAGTCAAGGGATTGTGTGAAGGTAAGGGCTTCCCACCGCACTGCACAGGAGAGTGGAAAAAATGGAGAAAAGTGACTTTTCTCCAAAAGCTGTCGTTTCATGGGAAGTGGTGGGGCTGCGGGGGTCTGGGCACAATGAATGGGGGCAGACACCTCGGGCTGTATGTCTGGGGCTGTGGTGTCCGTGGTGATACAACTGAGCCGGAGCCTCGGAGCCAGAATGAGATGGCATCACACCAGGAGCCCGGAGGCCGGGGGCCGGGGACCCTGGGCCACGGACGGCAGAAGACGTACGCCAAGACCATTCACCGCACAGGAGAGTGCGAACAACACAAACGAGAGCAAACGGAACCTAAACCCCCTTCTCAACATCAGCCTTCAAAACAAGACACAACCCCGTCCAAGGCGCAAGGAGAACGTCCACAGCGGAACACAAGCAGGGAAAGGAGCTCCCAGCATGGAGAGGCCAGCACACGAGGGCCAGAAGCAAAGGGAAGAGCCCGGCAGGGAACGGGTGATGATGGGGATGGTCAGTTGCACGCAGAGCCAGTCCTCAAACAAGTCAATGTGTCGAGGGTGATGGGAGCCCTGTTGCTCACAGCAGGAAAGGAATCCGTAAGTACGAAAGGAGAGAACCTGTGATGGGCAACACTGGGTGTCAAGTGTACTTTGCATAAATAAAGAAGCAAGTAAATAAGACGGAAAAAGAACGAAACTAGAATAAATCCTGTCATGCTGTGTGGGGTTGGGATTGAAGGTACCGGTGTGAACTCGTGCTTTTCACTGTACGTAAATAGGCAGAGAAATAAGTATAAATGGAAATGTTTATGGAGATCTCCATCTGCATCTGTATCTGTATCTATCCATCCCCTAGCAGAAACCCCAATAGCAAAGGCTCCTTGGAGAAACGACAGATTTCATGACGGAGGCAGGAAACATACCAGGAGCCCGCAGCATGTCCTTAATGCTGGACGATAAGGCAGTGCTCACAGAACAATGGGGACATGTCAAAGGGACACAGAAGTCCGCTTGCAGGGGCTCCCACTGCCCCAAAAGGACAGCATTTCGCCGTCAAAATAAGCAATGAGAATAACGAAGAAAATAAAAGTTTTGAAATAAAACAGGAAACCGTGAGCCCACACGGATATAAATGAGTCACGGAACGAACTGAGTTTGTGAAGGAATGAAACGTGGCTGCCGAGGACCACCCCTCAAGACACTTAGGCATCACGGAGAGGAAAAGACTAACTTTTCCGTCTGGTCTACAGTTGCAGCAGACGCCGCCTTCATTAAGCGACTCAAGTAAGCATAATCCGTAAACGGACAGGTTCAAATGGGGTACCGCCTGATAGGATGCGGTGAAATGAGCACAGCATCGCTATTACCACAACCTTATCAAAAATGCACAACCTGAGTCTAATGAGGAAACTTGAAGTGAATGCAAATTTGTCGAGAGAGACGGAGGAACCGCTCCACAGAAATCTAAAGAGCTGTGGCAAACGTTACGAAACATAAGGATCATTCTGGACTGGAACGTTTTCTTATAAGGGACCTAATTGGGATAATTGATGGAACCATACGGAGTCTGATGATTAGATCGTAGGAATGGCTATTTCCTGTAATGTAAGTTTCCTGATTTTTGCAGCTGTCTTGTGTACTGACCTTTATTACTGCTTTCTTTTTGCCTTTTCTAGATGTTACGTAATTGGAAACATACACGTGGAGCCTTTTCAGACTGGCTTCTTTCGCTGAATAACGTCCGTTTAAGGTTCATGCATGTCTTTCTGTGGCTTGATCATTTTTTTTTATCTTTACTATTATTTTTTCATCTGGCTATGTATTTTTATTGTTGGCTTCCCGCCCCACCCCCACCGGCTGGCTTTACAGGAGTCAGTGTTTGGCGGGGGGTTGAGGGGAGTGGAGAATGAGTAGGGGAGCACAGAGGGTTTTTAGGGAAAACTGCTCCCTGTGATACTGTAATAGTGGACGCATGTCATTATACATTTGTCCAAAGCCACAGAATGCACAACACTGCGAGTGAACCCTAGTGTAAGCCATGGACTTGGGCGATAATGACGTGTCCATGTATGTTCATCATTTGTAACAAACGTGCCCTGTGGTGGGGGATGTTGATCAGGGGGAAGGCTGTGGCGGGCAGGAGCAGGGGGTACCCGGAAAAATCTCTGTACTTTCCGCTCAATTTTGCTGTGAACCTAAAACTGCTCTAAAAAATAAAATCTATTTTTTTAAAAGACAAATATTTCCAGACTAGTTTTTTTTTTTTAAACCCACTTATGTGCTGCTTATAAGAGGCTTTAAAATACAGATACAGAAGGTTAAAAGTAAAAGATATAAAAAGATATGTCATGCAAATACTAACCCACGAGATGCTCTCACAGCTATATTAATATCAGACCAAGTAGGGGCGCCTGGGTGGCTCAGTCGGTTAAGCGGCCGACTTCGGCTCAGGTCACGATCTCGCGGTCCGTGAGTTCGAGCCCCGCGTCGCGCTCTGGGCTGACGGCTCAGAGCCTGGAGCCTGCTTCCGGTTCTGTGTCTCCCTCTCTCTCTCTGACCCTCCCCCGTTCATGCTCTGTCTCTCTCTGTCTCAAAAATAAATAAACGTTAAAAAAAAAAAAATTAAAAAAAAATATCAGACCAAGTAGACTTTAAGGCAGAAAGCATGATTAGAAATAAAGAGGGAGCATTTCATAATGAGAAAAGAGCCAGCCCACCAGAAGGATTTCACAATTTACATGCACCAAGTAAAAAAGCCTCAAAACATATGAAGCAGAAATGGATCGGAACCCCCCACATCATTTTTAAGAGTATACCTTTCAAACAAGTGGAGAAAAATCAAAGAAATTTACCACAAAAAGATTTGATCCATTAACTAAATAGAAAAAATTTTTTTTGAGCAACACAGCTTTCCAAATTTGCATTGCCCTTGGCAGCATTCCTTGGTTTTATTTCTGGCTTAGCAATCTTTAAAGTTATGTTTGCTGTAACTCCTGGCCATCTAACTATAATGTGACGATAGAGGCTTTCAGAGTATCTCGTTCACCATAGACCTAGAAGAAACCCCCGCAGCTCCCTTGTCACAGCTAAAATTTTATATTCCCAGTGTGATTATTTGATTAATATTTATGTTTTCCACTATCCTGTAAATTCCATCAGAGTTGAGGACCATGTTGGCCTTTATTCACTGGTATCTGTGCCTACCACCCTGATTAGCCAGTAATATAAAAAATGCGACTTCAAGATGTATTATCTTGTAATCATCAAGACAGTATGGTACTGGCACAAAAACAGACACTTCGATCAGTGGAACAGAATAGACAACCCAGAAATGGGCCCGCAAACGTATGGCCAACTCATCTTTGACAAAGCAGGAAAGAATATCCGATGGAATAGACAGCCTCTTCAGCAAACGGTGTTGGGAAAATTGGACGGCGACATGCAGAAGAATGAACCTTTCTTACGCCACACACAAAAATAAACTCAAAATGGATGAAAGACCTAAACATAAAACAGGAAGCCATTAAATCTTAGAGGAGAAAGCAGGCAAAAACCTCTTTGACCTATGCCACAGCAACGTCTTACTCCACATGTCTCCAGAGGCAAGGGAAACAAAAGCACAAATGAACTATTGGGACCTCATCAACATAAAAAGCTTCTGCACAGTGAAGGAAACAAACAGCAAAAGCAAAGGCAACCGACAGAATGGGAGAAGATATTTGCAAATGACATATCAGATAAAGGGTTAGTATCCAAAATCTATAAAGAACTTCTCAAACTCGGTACCCAAAGAACAAATAATCCAGTAAAGAAATGGGCAAAAGACATGAGTAGACACTTTTCCAAAGAAGCCATCCAGATGGCCAACTGACCCATGAAAAGATGCTCAACTTCACTCATCAGCAGGGAAATACAAATCAAAGCCACAATGAGACACCACCTCACACCAGTCAGAATGGCTAAAATTAACAACCCCGGCAACAACAGATGTTGGCGAGGATGTGGAGAAAGGGGAACCCTCTTGCATTGTTGGTGGGAAAGCAAACTGGTGCAGCCACTTTGGAAAACAACATGAGGTTTGGCAAAAAATTAAAAGTAGAACTACCCTATGACCCAGCAATTGCACTACTAGGCATTCATCCACGGGATACAGGTGTGCTGTTTCAAGGGGACACATGCACCCCCGTGTTGATAGCAGCACTATCGACAATAGCCAAAATATGGAAAGAGCCCAAAGGTCCATTGACGGATGAACGGATAAAGAAGAGGTGGTATATATACACCATGGAGTATTACTCAGCAATCAAAAAGAATGAAATCTTGCCATTTGCAACTACGTGGATGGAACTGGAGGGTATTGTGCTAAGCGAAATCAGCCAGTCAGAGAAAGACAAGTATCATATGGCTTCGCTCATGTGTGGAATTTAAGATACAAAACAGATGAACATAAGGGAAGGGAAGCAAAAGTAATATGAAAACAGGGAGGGGGACAAAACATGAGACTCAAACATAGAGAACAAACTGAGGATTGCTGGGGGGGTTCTGGGTGGAGGGCTGGGCTAAATGGGCAAAGGGCATTGAGGAGGACACTTGGGATACGCACTGGGTGTCATACGTAGGGGATGAATCCTTGGATTCTAGATCTGAAATCATTATTGCACTAGCTGCTAAGTAACTCGGATGCAAATGAAAAAAAAATAAATAAATAGAGTAAAAAATGTGATCTTTGCCTTCAAGAAATTCAGCAGAGAAGGCAGCTATTAAACAAAGAATAATACAGAATTAAATAAATGTCCGCCTGCTGAGTGATACAAAGAAGATCTGTAGCTTGCTGAGAAATCTGTAGAAAGGGAGCAGACCCGGTCCCAAAGATGAAAGCTGATTGGTGTCTAAATAGAGGCAGCTGCCAAGTGCACAATTCATGCCAGGGATGCTGAATTCCCCAGGACGCACAGAGCACAGGCTCCACTTAGTAGGCAAAACCTCCATTATCCTAACAGGATGGGGCCACTGTGCTCGAGTCTAAGGAAGCCAAAAATCTACCACACACGCCTGGACGAGGACTGACCCCGTTCCACGGGCCGTGGACCCAGGCTGGGCTGTGCCCGGCCACATCGACCCTAGATCAACAGTCTCCCCTTTGGAACGGCTTTTGTACAAGACCAGGCTTACACAGACAGGAGTTTTCCACAGGTTGAAAAGGACCTTTTGGCATCTAAAGCTTCATAGTTCTCTGAGGGTTTGGCCATTTTAATATCTACAAGCATGGGATTGAACCTCCACTCTCCAATTTCCTGTGTAATTTTGGTCAAATTGCTTAACCTCTCTAAGCTTTGGGTTCTCTCTGAAAAGTGGAATGATAATAGCATGTTGACTCACGAGGACTAAAAGAAACAATATGGGTCAAGGGTTCAGAAGGGCTCATACTCTCCTACTGAGCTGTGGCCCCCAGGCTTCTAGCACATGTGGAGTACCCACTAGATGTCACACAGATGAATACCTTGCAGCTCCAGAGGCCTCCATTAATATATCCCGAGCTTTGATTCTCACTACCTGCTCTCAGTAGATACAAAGACATCTCCTACACTTATTTTGGAGTTATATTTTTCAACGTTTGTCCCTGTAAACTACCATGGGGTATGACTATAGACAGTCCTTCTACCATTCAGAGCTTTGTCCATAATGCCTCAGTGTGGGAAGCCAGGAGGGACAGGGGGAGATAGAACATGTGTAACTCACTCTCCAAGTTCAAGAAAGCAGAATTTGCGTGATCACTTCATTTTGCTTCATAAGGCTCACTCAGACGACATCATCAGTTGTATTTCACAAACTTGGATTCTCCTTTTGGGTAGGAAAAAAAGAGTAGAGTACAGCATGGCGACTGTCATCACCAACCCTGTATTAATATCCTCAAAAGTTGCTGAGAGAGTAGATCTTAAATGTTCTTATCATTTTTTAAAAAAAGGGTAATTAAGGTAGGTGATGGAAGTGTTACTAGCCTTATTGTGGTCACCATTTTACAAAATATGTGCGTCAAATCATCACACTGTATACCTCAAGCTTAATGTTATATGTCAATTCTATCTCAATAATGCTGGGGTGGGGGGTGAGTAGTAAAGACAGGAATATAATCCTAAACTACCAGTTGATGGCAGCTCATCAGTTATTGAAGGAAGGTAGAAAACACATATGGATGGGTGGATGGATGGATGGATAGATGGATGGATGGATGATGGGCGGATGGGTGGATGGAAAATGTTTAGAGGTAAAACTAAGATTTTCCCGTGTGCAACAATGCACTTAGGACTGAACCAGGGGAGGCTTACAAGACATACAATGCAGACTGGGACTCAGGAGTTCAGAATCTTGAGAATAAATAAACTGGCTGGCAGGCTGCACCGCCCTCGCCTGCATGTGCGACAGGACCACTTCTACCAAACAGTTTGTTGATGTAGTAACAGACTGTCTCTGCAAGCCCTACGGGGAAAGGACCTCCAGAAACACTTCACCGACCTGTACGAGAAGACCAACTGTGTCTCCTTTCAGAGTAGACCAGGGAAAACATCAGGAGAAATTACTCCAAAGTGACAACTCCCCCTACCTGATCAGGTACCATGTGGGGGGCATAATTCACGACTCGCGTGTGTGTGAAATGGAAGTCTGTAGGTGACCAACATCTCTCTGTATGATGAAATAGCTCAAATACTTTGGTCCTTCTTACGTGACGGAGACATTCTGCACACGCTCCTGCGGCACAGGAACGTCGAGAAGCTATTCCTTTAACACCATTTGGGGACTGTGGCTACATCAGGTGCCTGCGTGCCGAGCCATGGGATAAACAGGCTCGACAACTACCACAGCCTATTTATCTATCCACGCTTACGTTATTTTCACCCCTTTGTGAAATACCCACATGTCTCTTTTCCAAGTGCCTACAATTCTAAATGAGACTAATGTTAGAGGGGAAAAAAAAGTTCTTCCCTCTTCCCAGCCTCCCCCGCTGATGGGGGATAGTAGCCATGGGGGTCTACCCACCCCACCCCCACAAACATCAGACATACATCCACACACCCAAACACGCCCAATTGATTTGGGGGGAACCCTGGAAGTTTATCACGTGTATTTACGGAACATCCCATATGTCGCCATGTGCTACCTGCTGAGCGTATCCAGATACACAGGCGCCCAAGAAGACGCATGCTCTCTCCCCCGGACCGTGCTGCCCTCCGGTGTCTTGTGGGGTTTGGCCTGAACCAGCCCTGTGCCCCACGTGCTACCCAGCACCCCACTGAGTGAATTCAGTAGAGGCTGGGGGGCAGGTCTAAGTAAAAATGCAGCAAGCTTGACTCAGAATGGCCCTTCCTTGCCGATGACTCAGGTTTTGTTGCTTGGCCAAGACTTTTCTCTTTCTTTAAGTCTGATTCTCCTCCTTTGAGGGTGCGTTCTGCGCCGGGGGGCCCCTCAGGGCCTCACACACATCAGCTCCTGGCAGGCGTACCCCACAGCCCCCGCACCAACAGGGGCGCGTCTGAGCTCCGCTGACGGGTGCCACCCAGGCTCCGAGCCCAGCCTACTATCCGTCGTCAGCGTCGTCTTCAACACATGCTTTAAAATTAGGCAAAAAAAAAAAAAAAAAAAAAATTAAGGAATTGTTTGCGGCTGCAATCGCAGTCCTGAAGGTATTTAAAATACCTCTTGCGGGGAGAACAAATGTTTCTGAAACCCAAAATAGACAAATTGCACTGGCCTACTTTTCAGCAAGTCCCAGCAAGTTACCGACCATAGAAGCTTCCGCTTTTCTTTTGGTCTTAACCAGACCTGGGAAGTGTTGAGATGTGGTCCGCGATCTTCCACCGGCCAAAAGAGACCACCGCTCTCTTCAACCAGAGCCTGGAGGCATTGGCACCTATGGTCCCATGCTCTGAGTCCCCCCCCCCCCCCCAGCAGCATCCCCAAAGAGGAAGGCTGGCAAGCCATCTCTCTGCCCAGGGCTAATAAACTTATCATCGAAAAGAAACGTATCTTTGTTGGTAGGATCAATGGCTTCCCTAATGAAAAGCACATTCCCATCCGTGCTCCTAACAAGGGCTCACGGAGAGCCTGTGAACTCGAAGCAGCCAGAGTGTGCGAGGCTTTCAAAGCTAACTGCTTCCAGGTGCTCAGAGAGCAGGGCTCGGGCCGGGCGAGCCTTTTGCAACCTAGTGCCTGAGCGTCTTTGTTCTCGAAAGTGTAAAGTTTGCCTCATTCTCCGTTTTATGGCCAGAGGTTTCTGGGTTGCGTAACACCCCATAAGAGAGCACCGAAGGGCTCAGTTTTATTGTTTTGTTGTGTTTTATTGACTGTGTGTTTTACTCAGCTAATGCGCGTCGGAGAGGCAGGCAGTAACAGTTCAATTACACCATCACGCTCTTCCTCTTCTCCGAGAGCCAAGCGACCCGGCACACTTTTATTACATCCACATGCACATGTTAAGGAAAAGAAGAAAGGGACAAAGGGGCACGGCAAGGCGCTCTGGTGTAAGTGTTAAAGCTGGAACTGCTCCCTTCCCCCGTGACCCTTCAAGGCCAAGAGCTGTCCAAAGACTAGCAATGTGTTCCCGCTGTGGTCACGGAGTCAGCCACCCCATCTCTTCCTGGGGGCGGGACGCCGTTGCTCTTCGCAGAAGGGCCGGGGGAAGCTCTCTCCCCATCGAGTGGACCGGGGGCCCTGGGATTGCGCCACGAGGACCCCACAATCCCTGAGCCGTTCAACCAGCCTTGAAAGTCAGGGGCATTTCAGCACAGCCGGAGGAGCTCACGCACAGCCCCTTCGATGTGGCGGTCGTTAATTTTCATGACATTTGAAAGTAGCTCGTAAGAGGTCACATAACCAAAGCTTTGGAATCCGAGAGCGACTGGAGTTCAGATCCACATTCTGCCTCTTCCTGTCTCTGTGAACTTAACAAGTTACTCAGCGTTTCTTTTTTTTTTTTTTTTTTTTTTTTTTTTTTTAACGTTTATTTATTTTTGAGACAGAGAGAGACAGAGCATGAACGGGGGAGGGGCAGAGAGAGAGGGAGACACAGAATCGGAAACAGGCTCCAGGCTCTGAGCCATCAGCCCAGAGCCTGACGCGGGGCTCGAACTCACGGACCGCGAGATCGTGACCTGGCTGAAGTCGGACGCTCAACCGACTGCGCCACCCAGGCGCCCCAAGTTACTCAGCGTTTCTAAGCTTCAGTTTCTTCAACTGGAAAATGGGTATAATGGTACCCCCTTCCGGGTGGCTGTATTTAACGGAATAATTAGAAAGCACGTAGCATATCACCGAATGCATACCAAGCGGTAGGACGTTTCCTTTTGTACCCAAACAGGTGCGCTCAGTTTTTGTCGTCAGCTCATCGTCACTTGTCGCGTTAAAAGCATATCGGTGGCTTTGCACGTCTTTGTACCATAATGTTCGCTGAGGAGAAGTATCATAATGCTTTAGCCATTTCCTCTCTGTTAAAGATTTTCCCAACATCTATGTAACCGATGCTATAATGTGTATATCTGTGCGTAAATTTGTCAGCATTAACTACTACGTCCTTAAAATAGATTAATAGATGGGGACTTACAGGGTCAAAAGGTAGGAACATTTTTAAGACTCAATATTCAATAATGTTGCTCAATTATTTCCCAAAAAGGTTCCCCTTACATTTCCCAGTGATGCTGATAACGTCTCTTATTGGCCATCAGAAATGGGAAGAAATACCCCAAGTTTGACTTCGTTTAATGAAAGATTCATATTTGGGCATAAAGTTCACATTCCCCTCTCCATCGCAAAGGAAATGGAAAATAATGGTAACTGCGGCTAACAAGAATTATCCAGAAAAATGGAAAGAAAACTAAAATGGAGTTGTCTGAATATTTTCTTAATTCTCCACGCTGCATTTCCAAACGTGATCCCAAGAGCACAGAACCACTGTTTTCTATGTTTTTGTCCTAAAGTAAAAAAAACAAAAACAAAACAAAAACAAAGTTATAAATGAAGACATCCAGCCACTTTGTGGAGTCCCTAGTCCTGAGGAGATAGAGTGCCGTGCCCAGTTAATGAATTCTGAACAACTCGGGGGTTGTACAGGACGCCATTTTCCCTGTGGCCACAGCATCAGGCTAGCGTCGCTGTGGGGGAGAGCCTAGAGATGACCCAGCTCCACCTTCTCATTTTTGCAGGTGAGCTGACTGCAGACAAGACAGTCCAAGGAACCACCAGTTACCCAGTGAGTAAGTGCAGAACTCGGGCCACCGCACAAGCGAACCCCACGCCATGCCTCCTTCCTCCACCGCCAGATGGGAAAGCATTCCTAGAGATTGCCCAGTTCTCACATCCAGTAACGACCTAAGGGGCCTATCTGGGGGTGGGGGGGAGCTACGTGCCCTCGTGAAGAAAGGCCGGAAATCATTAGTCCGCGTGTTAGGATAATATACGACGAGATTGTGTTTCGCCAACAGGTGGTCGGTGCAAAAGTGGAGTGAGTTGGCCAAAGCCCCATGCTCAGGGGCCTGCTCAACACTTATTCATGCGCCCCACATTAGACCCCTGACCTCCTCCATGCAGAGAAGAGACGGGAAGGACTGTTTTCCAATGGAGCGAAGTCCCACGGGCCATCCCACCCGGGGAAACTCTTACTGCGCGAAGCCAGGATGGACAGGCTGTGCTGTCTGTGATCACTCAGTGGCCTAGCCGACAGACCCCCAGCCAAATCCATCCACGTGGCCCGTGAGCTAAAGACGATTTTTACCTTTCTTCAACGGTTGGTTAAAAACATGAATGAATAAAAACAGACAAATACGCAACAGAGACCGTATGGCCCGCAGAGCCTAGGACGCTCACTGCCTGGCCCTTCACAGAAAAGGTTTGCCAACCCCGCTCTCGATTACAGCTCAGTACTGATTTATCAAGCATCTTTTCGAGGCTCTGACTGTATTTTTACACTTCAGATTCTCCCTTGTCTGTCAGAACACCTCTCCTCAAATATTGCAAAGGGTGATACTTAGAAACAGTGCACCTCGTGGTCAGGACTGGAGTGTGAGACAGCACCTGCCTCACCCGTGAGCTGTCAGACGTGGGGCAAATCGCTCTCCTTGCGGGGATCAGAGTTTTCTCACCTATGAAGTGGGGAAAGTATCAGTGACCACCTCATAGGGCTGCGGCGAGGAGACAATGAGATTATATATATATATATATATATATATATATATGATAATAAAATGATATAAAATATATATATAATAAAATATGTATATTGAAGTCACAAAAATAGAGCTGAGTACATCTGAAGATCCGACTGGCTTTATTCAGCAATTGGTGAATTGTGTGGCGTGCCATGTAGCTGGGAGAAAGGATGAGCCGGAAGAAAATGGGAGGTTTTTGAAGACAGAGAGAGGGTGGGACGTGGAAGTCATAAACAAAGAAAAGAGGGATTCTTTTGGACAAGGTCATCTTCCTTTGGGAGACAAAAGGGTCTATCGGGTGGATTACCTCACAGGTGCTGACCAGGAAATTCCAGACTGGTTAAGATTACATTCCTGGGGAGGGTGGAAACTGCAGTTAGGTAGTAAGTCTTGGTTTGATGATGTGAGGTTTTGCACAAGTGACTTCATTTGAGATCTATTGTTTCTTTTTAACTATACATATATATATATATATATATATAGAGAGAGAGAGAGAGAGAGAGAGAAATGATAGAGATAGAGATAGAGATAGAGATAGAGATAGTTATAGATATAGATAGAGACACACATACATGTGTGTATTTTATAACCTAGAAATTATATTTATAGAAATATATTTATATCTATATATTTATATATAGATATAAATCTAGATATAGATGTAAATATATATATAGACAGATAGATATCTATATATTTATAGAAACATAATATATTTATATTATGTTTATATTAAATAAATAATATAAATATATTAAAATACAAATGTTTTACATTAAGTAAATAATATAAATATATCATGTTTATATAAATACATGTTATTTATATTACATTTATATTAATTTATATTATGTTTCTATATACATAATATTTATATATAAAGCTTTTTATAACCTATAAAAGTATTTTTACTCATAATATTGAATATTGAATCCAAAGTGACATTTTTTACACTTCCCCATACTTTAAAGTTTATTTATTTAGAGAGCGCACACACACACACACACACACACACACACACACACACGAGTGAGTGGGAGAGCAGCAGAGAGAAGGAGAAAGAGAATCCCAAGCAAGTTCCATGCTTAGCTCGATCCCACAACTGCAAGATCATGACCTGAGCCGAAATCAAGAGTCGGCTGCTCAACTGATTGAGCTACCCAGGTGCCCCAACACTTGTCCATTTCTTTTATTTTTTAATCTATTTTTTATTTTTATTTTGTTAGATGGGGGAGGGGCAGAGGGAGAGCGAGAGGGAGAGAATCTTAAGCAGGCTCCACACTCATCATGGGGCCCAATGTGGGGCTCAATCCCACAACCCTGGGATCATGACCTGAGCCAAAATCAAGAGCCAGATGCTCAACTGACTGAGCCACCCAGGCCCCCCTGCTCATTTTTTTTTGAAATATATCCTATCTTTCAGTAATTCTAAATTGAGGTATAATTGACATATAGCATTATATTAGTTTCAGCTGTATAATATAATGATTCAATATTTGTATACGTTGCAAAATGATCATCCCAGTGATCTCATTAACACCCATCACCATACATGGTCACAACTTTTCCCCGTGATGAGAACTTTTAAGATCTACTCTGTTAACAAACATGCAATACAGCATTAACTGTAGTCACCATGCGACATGACGTTACATTACATCCTCTTGACTTGTTTAGTTAATAACTGCAAGGTTTGCACCTTCTGACCCCCTTCACCCATTTTGCCCACACTCTCTTTTTGAAAGTAATAGAAAGTATTATTTTTATTTTCAGATCATCTATAATGACTTATCCTATGGACTGAAACAAAGTAAGGAAGGGAAATGTACCAAAGGGTGCATATTTTGGCAAAACTCAAACGTGTCCCTACAGTGTTGAGCCCAGGGACAAATTACAGGTACTTGTGGTAAGGGGAGAAGAGTAGAGAGACCGTACAGGTCCCCAGGATAATTACTGCTTACTGGTTCACCAACTCCTGTAACAAATGAGCTTTGTATCCGATGGAATTAAATTAGGTTGTGATCGATGAGAAGCACACAGGGATTTGCTTTTTTCTTGGAACAAGAATTGGCAAGCTACCCGGGAGATGGCCACTCAGACCCCTGTGTGTTCCAGCTGTACCACCTGTGACCACCTGCCTTTCACACTCAGGGTCACAGGACGGTTGTGACCCTCTCCAACATCAGCGTCAGTTTCACGGAAGTGCAGAGGGCAAAAGCCAAGGTTCCTCCCACCTGAACTCTCCCCTTGAGAAAGAAGCCCACCTTGTGGCCTCAGAATACAATCTGTGGACTTTTGCTTCCAGGACGTAGATGCACTTCTCCCTCTGTCTCCTGCTAAGTACAAGGAAAAACCCCAGCCATTATATCTAAAACAAATATAAGAGGACCCTGAAACACGGACAGAAGAGGACAGACCAGCTAGAGACCTCAAGAGTCAAAGATCAATGGTCAAAGATCAAAGATCAAGAAAACAGTGGTAAGTGCCCTGGGTTTTCTGTTAGCCTTATGTATTCTAGATTTGGAACCAAAGAGGTTGGCAACCAGGAGACTCCAAAAGGCACAGATAAGAAAGCCTTTTCTCTCTTGACAAAGGTTCGGGAAAGCAGCAGCTTAGAACAGAAATCTTTGAGACAGTAACCCGTCTACTCCAGCCAATACCGTAGAAAAATCTGTGACCCCCCCCAAGGTTGTCACAAGGCACCCCAACACACACACACTCGCACACGCACACACCCCAGATGGTGTCAGAGAAGGCCAAGTGAAAAGACACAACCTCATCACTGCTGGCTGGTCATGCGCTCCCACCCCACGGCGTCAGAGGACCCAGAATGGACATCTTCAGCCAGCAGTAAAAAGGAGCCCTCTACAACCATGGGGGTGTCATCACAGGTGGGGGGGACGTGAGTCCCAACATTCACCTGACTGTAACAAAGAGGCCCCCTCCCCTGCTACAGTAGTGTCAAGAGAAAAAAACCACTGAAGTAGAATTAAATACAATCCAATGCCTTACATCGTTAGGCAAAAATGCCCAGGATTTAATCACAAGTCATTCGTCACGCCATCACCCGGGAATATCTCAACGTGAATTGACAAAAACACAAACAAGCAGACAATCGATAGATGCCGACACTGACACGGGAGAGATGTCCGGAGTCTCTGACAGAGACTTTAAAGCATGATCAAAATGCTTCCACTGGTTATGAACACACATCAGCAAAGAAATGGGAAGTCCCAGCCGAAGACGTCTCCCTGGCCGGAGCGGGACATGTAGCCCTTCCTGGCACACGGGCCACTGGGGAAACGTTTCAGCTCCATAGCATCCTGAGCAGAGGAAGCAGAGGGAAAACGGAGTTTGTGATTGGTTCGGAACAATCTAGAGTCTTCTAGAAACCTCTAGCAAAACGTGTTTATGGCTGACTGCTCTACTCGGCGCACCAGAGTGACCTTGTTTCACGCATCTTTGGCCCCTTCCTCTGGTGCTTGCTGTGAGTGCGCACAGGTGGCCCCTAATCCTTTATGGGAATAATAATAAGCAAACAAATTACCCCCTCGAGACTGAGTGGTGATGGATGAGTATCGATACATGGTCTCTGTAGGAAAAGACCGTGAAGATTGGAATTCTTTCACTTGCACACCGGTATTTGAATTACCGATTTTAAGCAAACTGTAACGGGTTAATATTTCAGGGGAAACATAAAAAGGTTTTTTGAAATTGCCATAATATGCTGTGTGTTTTCCACGAGAGCGGACGCCGTAACGAACCTCCTTTTTCCAAAGTGACTTCGATCACACGCACTCAAACAAACGAACGTGCCTTCGACGGAATCCTTTCGCGGGGAATGAGGTCACAAGCCAACGTGGCTGGAGAAGGAGGGATGGCGGAGGCAGGGGCCAGAAACTTCCCACTGTGAGAGACACACACGATGGCACGTTCAGACACTTGTCTCCCCTGGACGGTAATGCTACGAGCAGAGGAGCTGGAGGCCTGATTCTGGCTACGTCACTTCAAGTGCAAGTCAGAGAAGCGCCGCAGAGCCGGAAGCCTTGACGGGAATGTAGCGGAAGGGACACTCCTGTGAATGAAGAGGCTCCAAGGGTCCTCCTTCAGGGTTCAAATGCCCAGGAGAGGGCGCCTCCTCAGCCTTGTGCGGCCCCACTCCCCACCTGTTCCCCAAGACTCCCGCTCTTGCAGCCCCAAGATGGCTGGGAAAGACTGGAACAGAGATGGCCAAAGAGGGGGCCGCTCAAGCCCACAGGTGTCCAGTACCCCAGCAGAAGTCTCCGGCCAGTGGGCCAGTCCTGGGAAAGGGGAAACCCCAATGCGGTTACTAGTCAGTGAGCCTAGAAATGAAGAGAAGAGGGAGCCGGGCCCACCCCCTGGGGACGGAGGAAAGCGGGTGGGCACTGTGAGTTTTCCGGGTGCCGTGTCTTCTGCCCCTGCGACAACTCAGGGAGCAGAGCACGAACATTCACCCCTTTTACAGGTGGGGAAAGTGAGCGTCAAAGCCGCCAAGGGATCTCCGTAAGACCGCACCGCGGTAGAGGAAGGAGGAAGGTGGGAACTCAGAGAGCGAGCTCTCCTGCCCGAGACCTGGAGCTCACGAGTCCAAGAGCAAAGGCGCAGACCCACGTGTAGGCCCACCCCCACGGTCTCCCTGTCCACCCCGCAGGCCCACCCGGAACCACTGCTGCTAGGTAAGATTTCTGACCGGACAACAGAAGCACTTGTTCCACTAAACACACAACAAACAAAACGTGGCTCACACCTCCGATCCGGATGAACAGACCAGAGAGTTCTAGAGTCTACCCGTGAAGACGTGGTAGGCATCACAGAAGGAGTCGACGGCGTGTGGCTCTGAAATGCGTGGGCCGAAGCACTTCTCTGGCAACAACACAGTAGCGGAAAACGGTTCCGGCGAGCATTTTATGTCATAGCAGCGGAAGAAGAAAATCTGAAATTGGTTACGCTTCCGTGTTAACTCCTTACGACTTGGCCATTGCTACGGTATATGAGTCGCCGACCACGGTTCAGCCTTTGGTCCGACGCATCGTAGCGTTTCGTTATTACCATTTAAAGCGAAAACTTTAGGGGCGCCTGGGTGGCTCAGTCGGTTAAGTGTCCGACTTCGGCTCGGGTCATGATCTCGCGGTCCGTGAGTTCGAGCCCCACGTCGGACTCTGTGCTGACCACTCAGAACCTGGAGCCTGTTTCAGATTCTGTGTCTCCCTCTCTCTCTGACCCTCCCCCGTTCATGCTCTGTCTCCCTCTGTCTCAAAAATAAATAAACGTTGAAAAAAAAAAGTGAAAACTTTGAAAGACAGAGTCAAAGTTAAAACCAGTTTTAACGAAACGCCTGAAAATGATCGCATGTCACCTTGATGCTTTAAACCATATATTTAATGTTTTAGTTCTTATATCAATTATTGGTATGAAATGTTACTTATTTGGCACTTTACTTCAATTCCATGCACCCAGGCTATATTCTTTTGTCCCCACATTAATTGGGAATATCCCACCATATCTGATTCTGTGCGCAGGAACCGTGCTCTCGTAACAATGACAGGATTCAATTTAAAAGTCTCTACTAGATTATTGCCTAGGGTGTAATTTGTGCCCGGAAGCTTTTGTTAATATTTCTACAGACCGCGATTCTTTCGTGTGGGTTTCATCATGACCACTGATCTCTACGAACTGAAATGCACGTCCGCATCTCCCTTCCTTTACTAAACAGTTCAGCCTTCAAGCCACCATTTCTCAGCCAATGTGACACAGAGTGGTCCACACACAGCCTCCAGGGGAAGGAGACTGGGAACCACAGGCCTGTGACCCTTGCATTTTCCTTCTGGAGACTCTGTGACCATTTTTTGTAAATATTTCAACGTTTATTTATTTTTTGAGAGAAGAGAGAGACAGAGCGTGAGCAGGGGAGGGACAGAGAGAGGGAGACACAGAATCCGAAGCAGGCTCCAGGCTCTGAGCCGTCAGCACAGAGCCTGACCTGGGGCTCGAACTCACGAACCGTGAGATCATGACCTGAGCCCAAGTCGGACGCTCAACCGACTGAGCCACCCAGGCACCCCCAGAAATGTCTTGAACCGTCTTGGCTGGGGCTTTTATTCCAGGGGATACAAACAATTAACATAGAAGCCCTAGGCTATGAGTCAGCCAAACAAATGCATGCGGCTGTGAAGCGTTTCAACTTATCTAATCACATTAATATGACTGTCATTCCCTTTGGAGGAACCTCAGAGCCCATGGTGAGTCCTGCCTGAGAAGAAACTATATTCAGGCCACAAGCATTCCTGAGTTCTTGAGATGTGCCATATGCCGAGCTGGACCAGGAACCCGACATCCTTGCACCAGAGAACCCGACGTCCTGAGATGGATGGAAAAGGAACATTTTGGTTTTGTTTTCTTAAGCTCTCCATGAACCATTAAAAGGAAGAAAAAAATGGTAACTTCCCTTCCACATTCCTTTGCTGGTGCCCAGGACTTTGGCGAGCCATTATTCCAAATAACCCTCAGAACGTCTTCCCTGGCTCCTGGGGTCAACCTTTCAGCTGGGAACAGCCTTCTCAACCTTCCTGTCTACTGTCTTCCCGATCTGCCCCCAACTCTTAAGCATCTCTCCCAGGTTTCCATCTCTGGCTGAAGACCTCAGAGGAGGCGAGAGCTTGTTGTGGTGGAAATAACACAGAAATGGGAGTCAGGAGTTCTGGAACGGTCATCCCCTCTCTGGGCCCCCGGGCCACCAAGCATAGAACAGACAACTAAGATAGATGACCTTCCGTATCCCTCCAATACCATCAGTTTGGATGTTTGTCCCTTCTCAGGCCAGGGAAGTTTCTTTCAGATGCAGATATGATTATGTTTCCTGAGGATAATTGAACCGGAGCATGAGAGGTAGAACATTGGTTTTGAAAACTTGTCTATAACCAAATGAGATTGAACTAAGTATGGAGTTTCTCTACCTCTGATCGAAGGCACGTAGGGGGGAACGTGGACAAATTCTCAAAATTCTCACTACGGAAGCATCTGGTGGTCAACCAGATGGAATAAATTATATGCACAGCTCCTATAGAATAAATAACCAAAAAAATTTGATAACTATTAGTGATGAAACACAAATGTAATTTTATAATCTGGCCAGCTGGCTTTTACAGGCTTCTGTCATCATCTCGAGAAGTGGAACATTTTTCAAACCTGAGGCTGAAAAACAGGCTGAAATTAAATTACACGTACAATCTGGACATCATGACTTCCAGGGACTGATGAGGACAGGGAAGTCGTCAGAAAATCTGGTTCTGGTTCTGGTTCCTGACGCATTCCTACTTGGTGAATAATGCCAGGTAAGCCACCCAAACTCCTTAAATTCACGCCAGCCCTAATTAGAAGGCTTTCGTGGGGGTCAGCAGAGCCCATGAAAGTGAGAGCACATTGTAAGCTGGAAAGCGTTGTACTCCCGTAGGGATTTCTTACTGTCTAAAAACCCTGGACATTCATGTTTTCTCGTGTTCTTAAGAGGAACCTTAATACCTGACCTTCCATTGTTCCAGATATTGAGCTAAGTACTTTATTTTTTTGATGTTTTTTTTTTTTTTTTATTTTTGAGAGAGAGAGAGGGCACGAGCAGGAAAGGGGCAGAGAGAGAGGGAGACAGAATCCGAAGCAGACTCCGGGCTCCGAGCTGTCGGCACAGAGCCCGACGCAGACCTCTAACCCACGAACTGTGAGATCGTGACCTGAGCCGGAGTCAGACGCTCAACCGACCGACCGAACCACCCAGGCGCCCCTAAGCTAAGTACTTTAAATACATTTTACTTCCTACAACAGTCCTCCTATCTCCACTTTGCAGGTGAGGAAACAGAGATTCAGAAAGACAACGTGACTTGTCCAGGTTCACACTCATCAGCAAAGGCGCAGCCAAGACCCAAACTTAGACCTAGGTGACCCTGGAAGCACCAGAAGTTGTTTTGTCTGTGAAGATGCCTTCATAAGATACTCAACAGTGGCGGAGGCCTACGTGAGGATCCTTGACTGACCTTCCAGCAGTAAAGAAGGCGAGAGCTAGTGTTTATCTATAAATGGCCCAACTTTCTGGCATCTTCCCAGCCGGCACCTTTTCATCATCTTCTCAACTCGTACAGAAAGTCATCGTTCCTTCCACTCAGACTCACGTACCGTGATGCTACTCTTGTCCGGGTATCACAGGGAGGTCGCAATATCATGGCCTCTTAAGCATCCTCTCCTCAGTTCCATGCCTGGGCCATCATACTCGTGATCTTCAGACCCCTAGGTTGTTCCCACATTAGACATCTCCCACGAGGTGTGTCGTTGGGAAAGAGTTGGAGAGAGTCAAGGACGTGCAGACTGAATCAAGAGAAGCCAGGGAAAACCACAGGCCGACCCAACCAGGCTTCGTCCTTAACAGTGACGTCCCCAGGCTGTCCCCCCATCGCAGGTCCCGGGGAGGGTGAAAATTATACTCTCTGCTCTCAGGGGGTTGACCCTTTGGTATTAGAGGTAAGACAGGTACACAATCACTCACTCTTCAAGCAATGGAGCAAATTTCTGGGTGGGTAACAAGTCTCTTTTTTTTTTTTATGTTTATTTATTTCTGAGACAGAGAGAGACAGAGCATGAGTGGGGGAGGGGCAGAGAGAGAGAGGGAGACACAGAACCCGAAGCAGGCTCCAGGCTCCGAGCTGTCAGCACAGAGCCCGACGCGGGGCTCGAACCCACAAACCGTGAGATCGTGACCTGAGCCGAAGTCGGACGCTCAACCGACTGAGCCACCCAGGCGCCCCTAACACATCTCATTTTTACACACGGGATTACCTGCCCCTGAAGGTGTGGTAAAATAAACATGAGACGCAACTTGCTTTACAAGCTGATACACGACAGCTTGCGCGGGCCGGGAGCTGGTCTGACTTTCATATCCACGCTCGGCTCAGAATGCGGGGCAAGGATTTACAGCTGTTCTTACAGATCGGAGTGCGGTATGTGTCCAACCCCCCTCCCGTGTATACCCCGGAGAGCAGGAGGCTGCAGCCATGGCAGAATCCAGCCTTCATCGCTTCCACCGTTCCTAACTCTTTCTCAGAATGCTAGGCGTCCTTCTAGGATCAAGAGGAGGGGAAAAGAGAAAGACAAGAGATCCTATTCCTAGAATCGTAGTGCCCTTCCCTGTTGGAGGGTTGGTGGGGAATATTACAGAACGCCTGCTGTCAACTCTCGTTTGACAAACGGAGAAACTGAGGCTGTGGGAGAAGAGATGGCTTGTCCAGGTCACACACTAAAGGTGAGGGCTAGAACGCCCTGTCTGTTTCAGTTCAAATGGCCTGAAAGCCAGTTTCTATCACCTGGAAGAGAGAGAGAGAGAAGAAGGGAGGGAGGGAGGGAAGGTATTTGCAAAAGCCAAATCCTTCTAGACCCCCAGTAGCACAAGACGCTCTGAGTGGCAAAAACCCAGTGAGACGGCTCAGGGGACCCGAGTGGCCCCAGGCACTGCTGCCTTGAGGGCGTGTCCTCCTCAAGCGTGGCTTTCCACCGTGTCTGCCGGAATCGTTGCATGAGGGGAGCAAGGAAACCAGGATGGAAATTGAGGGGAGAGAGAGAGAGTTGCTGACACACAGCATTCAATGAAAAGAAGAGAAATCGGAAGTCTTCCAAGTTTTATTTTTTTATTTTTATTTTTTTTTTAGCGTTTATTTATTTTTGAGACAGAGAGAGACGGAGCATGAACGGGGGAGGGGCAGAGAGAGAGAGGGAGACACAGAATCGGAAGCAGGCTCCAGGCTCCGAGCCATCAGCCCAGAGCCCGACGCCGGGCTCGAACTCTCGGACCGTGAGATCGTGACCTGAGTTGAAGTCGGACGCTTAACCAACTGAGCCACCCAGGCGCCCCGGAAGTCTTCCAAGTTTTAAAGGGAATTATAAATTGCTAAAGAAACTCAGAAAGAAAAAGCGTGGCTCCTGGGTGGCTCAGTCGGTTGAGTGTCCAACTCTTGATTTCGGCTCGGGTCATGATCCCAGGGTTGAAAATGAAAAAAATTAAAAAAAAAAAAAAAAAAAAGACTTTTGACTGTTCACCGTAAAACGTGTGCTTCTAGGACAAAGGGCAGGAGAAGGTCCCAAAGAAGGTGATCGTCTCCACGCCAGCCTCCGGGACCTTCAAGGAAGAGTCTTCCAGAAGGTGCAACTAGGAGCCATGGCAGGCAAGATTCCAGCAGCTTCTCCCAACTGGGCTCCCCCCCACCCCAGGGCAGAATTAAGCCCTGAAGCTCCAAGACATCCCTTGTAAGCACCAAATTAACTTCTTCCCCAGGAATCTAGAACAGTTGTAGCTACGTACCAACCTTGGGAGAGTGGGAATTATCCCTGGCATCATTTTCTGTATGGCTTTATTGCCTCACGGGACCCCAGTCGGGAAAGGGCTTCAGGGAGTTCCTTCTGGAAAATCGAGCCACTGAGGAAGCTTGCTTCACAGCCAAAGGCTTTGGGATTCGATCACTGACAGGGCCCAGAAGATGCTGTGTGGAAATCTCACTGCTTATGAGTTCGAGCCCCGCGTTGGGCTCTGTGCTGATGGCTCGCAGCCTGGAGCCTGCTTCGGATTCCGTGTCTCCCTCTCTGTCTGCCCCTTTCCTGCTCGCGCCCTGTCTCTCTCTCTCTCTCTCTGCCTCAAAAATAAAATAAAAACATTTTTAAAAAACTGCATATCCTTTTTAACTCAGTTCTTCCACGTTTAGGTTTGAGTCTCTCGGGGATAATTGCAGACCGGTGCAAAGACGGGCACTGAAACTTTAGTCACGGAGTAAATTCCTTACTGTGCGGATTCGGATGTGCAAGAAATAACCGTATGACTTTAGAACGTTTCGATCAAAACGGATGTAGCAGCATCGCCCCCCAACCGTGTCAGGAAAGGAGTCTTGGCTGTCTGGGGAGACCCCTCTCCTCCCAGGGTCTCCAGTCAAAGGAATCAGGAATCTCCCACGGCGTCCAGTCTTGGTGGATATGGAAGGTTTCTTTTCCCCAGCCCGCCAGGCCTCCTCTGGCCATGCGCCCTGCCTCCTCCCATGCCTGGCTGGCGATCCCTGCCCACCGCCCGCCCTCCGCAGGCATTCCCAGTGCCCAGCCCGCACGCACACACGTACCCTGCCACCCCCCTCCACCATTCATAACCCCAAACTCCTCCCCAGACAAAGCCACTTTGCATAATCCTCTCAATCAACTGAAACTTATCCAAACAAAAGTGCCTTCACGCCCCTGCCACAAAGCAGCTCAGGCTTTGGCTTCCTTTTAAAAAGAAGGGAACGCAAAGACGGGGGAGAAGAGACACAAAGAACCCTCCTCCCTTCATGTTCTCCTACCAAGGTGAAACGCCAGATTCTCCTTTTGCAAACCACTCCGCACCTCCAGGGCAGCAAAGCTGCTGGGAAGAAACTAACAATTTACAATGTGAGGCTGTTCCGTTCACTACAGCGTATCCGGCGCAAGGACCACGACGCGGGGATTAGAACGCTGATAGAGAAGCTTTCACAATAGGAAAATGTTACGTTAAAAAAAACTAACGTCTATTTATTTTTCAGAGAGACAGGGGAGTAGGGGAGGGGCAGAGAGAGAGGGAGACACAGAATCCGAAGCAGCCTCCAGGCTCCGAGCTGTCGGCACAGAGCCGGACGCGGGGCTCCATCCCACAAACCGGGAGATCGTGACCTGAGCCGAAGTCGGTCGCTTCGCCGACCGAGCCACCCAGGCGCCCCAAGAAACAGTTTCGAATAAACGGTGGGAAAGTTGCAAAGCAGGTGACGCAAAAGTGTGTAAATGTGTCCCCACTTCTATAAAGGCAAAGTTTACAAGGTGAGGGTATGGCAAACACACACACATACAGACGTGCAAAGGCACGGTGCGTAAGGCCGCGGTGCCTTTGCACGGCTTCTGTCCTGTGGTTTAGGTCCTGCAGTGTTTGTAGCGGAGTCGTGTCTGCAGGACAAAGGTTTGGAAAGAAGCTGCCGTCCCTCCACACCGCCCTCCCCCCTTCCTGCCTCGGCTAGGCCGCCTGCTGGCTCTGCTGGGAGCGGAGCCCAAGTCCTGTGAATTATGACTGAAAACATTCTTGCAGGACTTTAAAGGCACGATCGGCCCTTCTGTTCGTCAGTTAGTATTGAGGATGGGCTGCCCGAGGACCGAAGGGCAGGCTCCTGTCAGGCCGGGGGACCTGGAGGAGACAGAGGAGGGGTCATATCTGCAGGGGACAGGGGAGGGCTCACCTCTCCCTACGGAGGAAGCAAAGCATATGGAAGGACTGGGGCGTGGCTCCTGGCGTGTACCCCGTAAGTGAGGCCTGTTTCACAGTGTCCTGTGATGGAGACGAGTTTCCAGGAGTGTGGTTTTGGACTTCTGGCGTTTCCTGTGCCCCCACATTCCTCCCCCTGTTAACCTGTGTTTCCTAAAGGGGCATCGAAGGGTCCTTACGGCCAAACGAAAGGAAAGGTCCCTGGCGTGTGGTCCAGGAACAGGAAGGTCGGAAGGGCGCCCGGGGCTCACGAGGCCTCAGCCACTAACAAGCCCGGGGGCTTTGGGCAAGACGTCAGTCAGCCTTCCGGGGACCCCCGTCTCCCCCGACATGAAGAGGTGCGGGCCGGGTGGGCCGTGTTGGGCCGGGGCGGCGACAGGAGGCCCTACACGTGCCCAGACTTCCAGGGGCCCCCGGGGGTGCTGAGGTGGGGGTCGTCCCTTCACTTGGGCAGCTCCTGCGTGGTTGACACAGTGTGTGTGTGTGTGTGTGTGTGTGTGTGTGTGATCCTGTAAATGCTGTCGTGTCATACTTTGTAATGTTCTGCCGCTGAAAAACGTTTTGGAAACTCACTGTACTTGATTTTCGCGTCCGTTTCTCTTCTGTCATTCGGTGGTTGTCAGCAGTGGGGTGACCGCAAGGTGATCCAGGGTCAGGGCGGGGGAGGGTCCAGGGCCACACAAGTAGCATCACCCCAGACCCTGTGCAGGTCAGCGCTGCTGTCTCATCAGCAGTCTGTCTCCTCGGGAAGGTCGGCACCTGCTGTTTGGGGGTGAAACACAGATCCCGAGAAGGCCGCCGAGAAATGAGCAAGGAGAGGGTGAGAGAGGGGGAAGGAGGCAGGGAGAAGAGAGTGAGCCTACCATCTGTGGCGACCAGAGAACGTGGGGCCGAATTATGACTCCCATGGCCCCCGTCCGCCAGAAAATGAGATTCAAAATTACATTATATGGGCGCCTGGGTGGCTCAGTCGGTTGAGCGTCCAGCTGCGGCTCAGGTCACGATCTCACGGTTCGTGGGTTCCAGCCCCGCGTCGGGCTCTGTGATGATGGCTCAGAGCCTGGACCCTCCTTCGGATTCCGTGTCTCTCTCTCTCTCTGCCCCTCCTCACCCCGCTCTCTCAAAAATAAATAAACATTAAAAATTTTTTTAATTATATTTTACAACTGCGTTGACATAAAGACGAATATAATCTAGCTTCGAGTATGTTCGTTGCCTTTATTCTAAGTTCAAATGAAATTAGGACATTTCCGAGGGCCTCTTGTGTGTCCTAGGCACTGTGCCTCCCCCTGCCTGGCGGGGAAGGCGGCCCCAAGCCCCCCTGCCTCCGCAGGCTCCTCCTAGAACAGGCCGGTCCCTGCTCTGACCCCAAGCTGGGTACCAACGTCCTGAAAGAGGGATCTAGTTTCGAAACAGGGGAGGGATGAAAAGTTAGACATGACGTCCTGTGGGAATTTGTAGGGTCTCTCTGGGAGAACGCGATTGTCTCTGGGAGAATTAAACTCTCCCTCTTCTTCCCCGCCCCCCCCCCCAGTCTCTTCACCATCATAAAGAGAAAAGTAGGCAAATAAATAAATAATGGTTTGGAGGAAATTAGCAGATCATTACTGCATGATTTTGCTTGGTTTCGGCAAAGCGTAGCTGGCATTCTTCCTAGGAGAACAGGCAATTAGTGCACCGTGCGGACAAGAGGCAGAGGCTTATTATAAAAATAAAATAAAACGCATGACCCGGGCAGCAAAAGGGAAGTGGCATGCTTGCCCATCGTCACAGTCGGGGCTTTCTTCAATAGCGCGAGCTCAACCCGTGTCGAACACACTGAGCGAGACCGAGGCCTTGGAAAAGCCCCATTTGAGAAGCAGGGGTCAACGCCGGAAGATCAGAATTAAGGAGCGACCCAGCGAGAGAAAGGGACAAAGAAAGAGCGGGGAGGGACGGGCTGCCGGAAGGTCAGATGGGAGCTGGGAACACGGTCCCCACGTATTGCATCACTGCGCCAGAGTGGAGTGTGGACCGTCTTCTGAAGGACGCGGGCGCAGGACAGAGGACGTCCGTGCTGGTGCTGGGGAGGTCCGCTGCCGCGGGGGCCCGGGACAGGCGGGTTTGCAGCACCACCCAAAGTCCCAGGGTGATCTTGGGCGAGCCACCTCAGCTCCCAGTGCCTCTGTTTCCAAACCTGTCAAGTTCAAATCACTGCCTGCTTTTCAGGGCTGTTGCAGAGGTCAAGCACGCGTGCACACTGCCTACTTAACAATAAGAGCTCACCGATGGCTTATCATTAGCAGTGTCATTAATCTTAGCCTGTCACGGCCAGGGTCTTGAGGCAGCTCCAGGGAGGGCTTTGCAGGCGAGGCAGAGTCAAGTTTGGGCGAGTGGGGGGCTCCCGCGGAAGGGCGGCGTTTCTAAGATTTAGGGCGTTCAAGGAGAATGACACTGGTGAGGCCCCATTAGGTTCAGTGATCGTTCTGTCCTTTTCTCACACATGCCCACACGTGCACACACTGCACACACAGATACACACGCATGTGCACACTCATGCACACAATGCACACAACTACTTCATGCAAATTCTTTCTTGCTTCACCCAAAGAAGAGGCAGCCTCAGGTAACCACTAGCGGGTGATGTAACCATCCCACGCCGGCCCTCCCCGTTCTGGGAGCCTTGCCAGGACCCACGGCCTTCTGCAAGGACCCCCAGCCTCACACCCTCCCCTCACCCCTGAGACCCTCCAGCCAGCGGCCATGGGCTCCAGAGCAGGTGACACACGTGAGCGAGAAGAAACCCAAGACGTGGCTCAGCTCAGGGCGAGCGTGTGGCTGGGTCGGAGCCAGGGTGCTCGGGAAACGTCTCGGGACCCCCGTGACGGGCCAGGGGGGCATCCTCAAGAGGCCGCCCTGCTGGCTGAGGTGCCCCTGCCCCCCCCAGGAGCTGTGGCGAGATGGAGTGGTTTTCAGGGGGCCACCGTCCCCACTAGACTCGCCTCCGAGGTGCCAGGCGTTGGGGTTTTACGTAAGTTTACAGCTGTATGTCTCATTTCTTCTTAGACAAAGGTAGCAATCTCGTGTTCGAAAGTTACCCAACTTTTTATTTCTCCCTTCACCCCCTGCCCAGCGCGAGCCCTTAACCCTGCTTTTCCAAGCTCCGTTCATGGCGAGGCTTCCGCTGACACCCGTGCCCTCCGTGTGCTTGCTGTGTGCGAGGCGCCGTGCGAAGCATTTTATATGCATGACCTCTATCGCGGCGGCATTTACAAATGATGGAAATGAGGCTCAGAGAGGTTAAGTTCTCTCGCCCGAAGTCACCAGCGGGCAATATTTTCTCCAAAGCTGAAGGCATGCCGGGGGGGGGGGGGGGATACCAACCCTCTTCTAATTCATAAGAAGCAACCCAGGAAACGTAGACACAGGTGTCCCACAAAGTCTGTAAGGAAAGCACTCGCTGGGGTAGTTTAAATGGCTACGTGAAGGTCTATCGCGGTAGGACTGACTGACGCAGGGTTTGCCGAGAGCCCAGCCACACGGCAGGCTGGATCGGACGCCTGGCGGAAGCCGAGCAGGCAGGCTGGGCTCGGTGAGCTGAGCTCAATGGGGTGGGGGGCGGGAGGAAGTCTTCGGTCCGAAACGAACCCCCAAACGTGCAGCTGCATAAAGTCCATGGCAGCGGGTGAAGGTCCGTGTGCTTTGAGAACTGGAAGAATCCGCTAAACGGGGCCGGGCGTGGCGTGTCCCGTGCGGCCGAGCCCTGGTCCGCGGTGTGTCCGTCCGGGGCCACGGAAAGCCCGGAAAGGCAGCTGGGGGCCAGGCACTGGTGAGTCTGGAGAAAACCTGAAGACTCGTGGTGTTGGGTGAAGTCTAGACCCAAGTACAGGTCTGGTCTCCTCTGGGGAGCAGCTGGGGAGCGTTTCTGGAGGACCGTGGAGGACCGTGGTCCCCACGGCTCTGCCTCGTTCCCCTCTCCTGGCCTGGCACCCCCTAAGCACCACACACACCCCCCCAGGAACAACCCCTCGGTTCCTCTGACAACTTCCTCATGGGCCGAGGGCGCCAGGCCGTCCCTGGGGCTGCCCCTCCATCAGTCTTCCCCCAAGACTCTCCAGCCGGTCTTTGAAAGGCTCACGTTTGACCTCTGCCAAGGGCATGTCTGTAAGAAGCCCTCACTCCATTCCCGCAGTTTCTTTATACAGAACGCTGACCCCAGCTGACCTCAGACCTCCTGGCTCCGTGACCTGGGGCGACCCCCGGGGTCTTGGCTCAAACCTCTCCAGCCTTTGGGAGGAGGCCCCCCTCTCCCCCAAATGTCACAGATTCTCCACTGTGACCGGACAAGGCTTCCCCACGGCCTCTCGGGACAGACTAGCAGCCCCGCGGCCGGCACAGCCGTGTCCCGTCCCCGAGGGGCTCCCGTGTCTGATCTCTGGGAGTCCGAGATCCCGGGCTCGGGGCCGTGGCCCTGCCCCGCAGGTTGGGATCCCACGCACCGTCTGTCCTCAGTTTCTATCTGTGTGGAAACGGGTGCTGGTCCAGCCGCCACTGGGCCCTGTGGCCTCTCCAGTCCCCTCCGGCTGTGACCGCCCATCATCCTGTGACAACCCGCTCTGATCAGTAACTGCTGGCACCAGGTGGGGGGGGGGGCCCCCGCAGGCGCAGGCCGTCGTAGCGATTTCCCTCCGGCACAGCCCGGCACCGTGACACCCCAGGGACCAGCCCCCCAGGGACGCTCGGGCTGGCATTCCAGCTGAGGGACAGCAGCCGGCCAGATGCTGGCGGCTGGGGGCTCCTCCTCTCTCCTCCCCGATGCAGTCCCCCAGGCCGCCAAGCCAAAGCCGACTTCCTCGCGGCCCGCGGAGCTTTGGCAAAGCGGGAGAGAGACGGGAGGCTTCCCGAGGTGGCCGGAAAGAGCCACTGCAGCCCAGGGCGGGAGGAGGGAGCTGGGCCAGCGCCCTGCTCACAGCTGCAGCCCACACAGCCCGCACAGCTTCCGGAACCCTCCACGACGGCCGGACTCCCTGCCTGTCGCCCTCGGCTGGAAGCCTGGCTGAGGACAGGGGCCCCCCCGGCGGTGGCTTCTCTCCTTCTGTTGGTCTCAGAATTCAGGCCCACCTACAATTCCGCGTCTGCCCCTTAGTAGCTGAAGAAACTGGATCCGACTCTAAACCGAAGGGGTTGGAACAGGTCCGTGGTTCTCAAACTTGAGCAGGTGTCAGCTCTGAAACATAGATTTCTGGGCTCCACCCAGAAGAGCTCCAAAGTCAGCTGTTGGAATCCTGGCTGCTTGGAGAGATGTGTGTGTGTGTGTGTGACCATGGAGAAATTACCCTCTTGCTAGAGTTTTATCCCCCTGTAAAACGGGGACAGTAACAGTACCCTACCTTACCTCATTTGTGGCGGAGACCGGTGGTCCTCCCCCTGGACCCCCGCAACAGGACGTCAGTTTTGTGCCCCACCCCACAATATGGATCGTAATTGGTCAAAGTCAGTCACATCCCTTTTTGCCAGAAACTGCTTCGGTCTGGGGAAGGACACAAGACACAATTCTATAAAGAGAAAGTCTGGTGGGGCCTCCTAGGAAAGATGTTCATCCTTAATCAATGATGAGAACTTCTCAAAGGAGAGGTCTGTTTCCGTGTCCCGTCTTCCTCTTCTTTCCCGCTTGGAATGCTGTTCTGTGGAGACATAATGCTGGAGCTGCGGCAGCCACTTTACGACCATGAGGCCATCCAATACGGACTCCCTGAAGACGGCAGAATGGAAAGACAAAAAGGACTCGGGTTCTTGAGGGGATCTTTAAGCTGCTGAGCCAACCCTGAGCCCATTAATTTCCAGATTCTTGTTCATTATAGGCCACACTGATGAGCGCTTACTACGTTTACTGTATGTTGGATATGATGTTATATCAGATGATATAGCACGCTTTTGCACAATGCATGGCCATAGTATATACTCAGTAAATGTTAGTTCTGGGAAATGATAAAAATCCCAATCTTTTCCTGTGGGCAATCTCTTCTTTCATTTTCAAAAAAATTTCTGGGTCAAGGGAACATATTTTGAAAGGCAGCACGCATTTATCACGTGCCCACTCTCTACCACTTTTGACCTTGAGGACATTCTACAAGATGTATGCACAGTCCTGTCCTTATGCATGTTGCGATCTCATGAAGGAAAACAAACTAACATTTAGGAAAAGTTGAGTCCTAAAATTTATTATGCAACATGCTAAGAGAAGCAGTGTAGATATTTGTGAGTTTTTATTTATAAATAAAAGTAATATAGTGAGTGGTTTAAACACTGTAACACTGGGGGGGGGCGCCTGGATGGCTCAGTCAGTTGCGAGTTCAGACTCTTGATTTCAGCTCAGGTCATTGATCTCAGGGTCGTGGGATCGAGTCCTGTGTCAGGCTCCACATTGAGTGTGAAGCCTGCTTGGGATTCTCCCCCTCTGCCCCCCTCCCCTGCTTCTCTCTCTCTTTCTCTCTCTCTCTCTCTCAAATTAAAAAGAAAACACTTTAGGGGCGCCTGGGTGGCGCAGTCGGTTAAGCGTCCGACTTCAGCCAGGTCACGATCTCGCGGTCCCTGAGTTCGAGCCCCGCGTCAGGCTCTGGGCTGATGGCTCAGAGCCTGGAGCCTGTTTCCGATTCTGTGTCTCCCTCTCTCTCTGCCCCTCCCCCGTTCATGCTCTGTCTCTCTCTGTCCCAAAAATAAATAAACGTTGAAAAAAAAAAATTTAAAAAGAAAACACTTTAAGGGGTGCCTGGGTGTCTCAGTCAGTTAAGGGTCCAACTTTGGTTCAGGTCATGATCTCACCGTTCATGGGTTCGAGCCCCGCGTCCAGCTCTGCGCTGACAGCTCGGGGCCTGGAGCCTGTTTCGGATCCTGTGTCTCCCTCTCTCTCTCTGCCCCTCCCTCGCTCACGCTCTGTCTCTCTCAAAAATAAACAAACGTGTGAAAAATTATTTACAACAACACTTTCACATTATGGACAGATATCAAACGGGAAGTATGAGTGTTCCCCTCCTACTCCTTTTGGCCACCGGTCACCCCTGTTTACAATTTCTTATATATCTTATTAGGAAAAACCGTTATACACATACCAACGTGTCACCATACACACGTATAGGAGTTTTATGGAGATATAATTCGCGTGTCATACGATTCACCCGTCGAAAGCACACTGTTCTCGTGGGATTGTTCAGGCCAGACTGCAATTTCAGAATGCCTTCATCCCGGCGCCCAAACGAAAACCCCGCACCCCAGCGGTCGCCCTGCACGCTCCCTCCCCGCGGCCCCACTGACCTACCTCCGTCTCTGCGGATGTGGCTGGTATGAAGGTTTCGTATACACGGAATCCTTCAGCAGGAGGCCTTTTGTGTCCGGCTGTTCTCGCTGAGCATGTTTTCGAGACTCACCCCCTCCGAGCGGGTATCTGTAGCACATTCCTTTTTAGTGTTGAGTGATACTCCGGTTGCTACACATTTGAATTATTTCCATCTGGAGCCATTATCAATAATACTCTTATGAATATTCACACCCACAAGCTTTTAAAAAAAAATGACAGCGGCTGCATTCCACTTTTCTTCACATGCGGGCACATACAGATTGCTGGGTAGAAAGAAAAAAAAAAACAACAAGTCCATCGTAAACTTGATAAATGCAGTGAGGAGATGGGGTTTGTGCGGGGAGATGCCTCCTTTTATTTTGAATGAGGCAAATTCATAGAAAAAGGAAACAGCTGGGAAGGGGTGGTTTTGCTGGCAACTAGGAAAAGCATAGGGAAGGTTGAACACCTCCTTTGGCAAATTGGTAGCTTCTCTTGATATCCCTGGCCTCATTTCTTAACAACACAAAACAAAATAAGGCAAACAAACAAACAAACAAAAGCCACCTACAATTGGTGGGTCCTCAGATGCCGGAGCATGGACGGGTGCACCTGCCGGCTGGCGCTCTGGCCTCGCCCCTGGGGCTGGCAGGTGTCCCGCCCCCCCAGCCCTCGCCGCCCTCTGCCAGGCCCATCTCTCCCCAGCCCCTCTTCTCAACTGCCCCACGCTTGGGTACCGCCCGTTTTGCTCAAGGAGCCCGCGGAAGTACCTGGGGTGGCTGTGTTGTAACCACCGGGCAGCCGAGAAAGACTGAAGAAGACGAGGCGGTGAGAAGAGGGAAGGGCGAGGCCCCACGTCGTCCCTTGTTACCTGTTAGTAAGGGGACGGAAACCGTAGGCTGCCGGTCTTGAGCCCTCTGGAAAACCTCCTGTAAAATAACGCAGGGCCTCCCTATTACCCACTAGCACCCCGGCGCTCCTTTTTTTTCTAAGTCAGAATTGGTTGCTATATTTGTAAGAATTCATTACCGAAATAGTCCGCCTGGCGACCCAATCCGACTTGCAGCACAGCAAGGCTGATTATACAAAAACCCATCTGTCCTCATTAATCTGGGTAATGATGTGCAGGACCCCAGCCCGGCACCCTGGAAGTCAGCGCGAAGGTCCCCGTGCAGGTGACGGTGGGGTGGTGACACGGCTGTCCACCGCCTCCCTCTTTGATCTGCAACAGCCACATCAGAGATAATGACGGCCCGAGGTCCAAACACAGTGCAGATAAATCACTACCTGGTGTCAGAGGGGACGAGACCAGTTCCCATCAAAATTCAAGTTTGGCCTCATCTCCAGACACACAGGGGACTTAAACACTCCTTCTCCTGCCCCACCATCGGCACTCACCAACCCTTCCTAGACTTGAAAAAAATCACCCAGCTTTTTTTACAAATGCAGTTTAATAACATCGTGGATGTTTGGAAATAAGAAATACAAATGCATGTGCATCACCAGCTCACTGACCAGCTCCTATCCGGAACCTAAATCCTGAGATTATCCCAGGGGCTGACGCGGCTGGGGTCGGGCTGGCGTGCACACCTGCCCTCACTCGCTGAAAATCCCCAGCTCCAAGTGAGCCTGCGTGACCCCCTCCCGATGGCCAAGACGTTCCCTGCACAGCTCCCGCGCCCCACCTGATCTGACGCCCCGTCTGACGCCAACCCAGACCTGAGGCCGGGGGGGGGGGGGGGGGGCAAACCCAGATGGTTTCAGTGGGAGCAGCTGTTCATCTGAAATAAGGATCCATGCGGATCCCTAAATACCCAGATGCCTCGTGGACTCTCCACTCGAAGGTCCCGTGGGCCATCAACTCCACCCGCCTAGAATCGAACTCATTCTTTCCTCTCCCAACATCTGAATGAAGTTCTCCTCCCTTTGCATTCGGGCGTCACACTCTTCCTGTTCATTTGCCCAGAACTGGAGTACCACGGTCCTCTTCTCCCTTTCCTGCAAGGGAAGCCAGGGAATGAGCTTCCAAGCTGTGCCAGTCCTTTGTTTTCCTCCCTTCCCCTGCTCATCCCTCCCTAGGTCAGCTTTTCATCCATCAAACTAGCCCACATACTTTCTTTTCTTGCACACACTATTAGTTACTGTCTCTCCAACCTCCAGTACAATAAAACAAAACAAGAAATAAGATATTAAAAGACACGAGTATTGGAAAAGAAGAGGAAAAAAAGTCATTGTTTTCATATGACAGGACTGTGTACTCCACAGCCAGCCACTTAGCCGTTACGTTAGAAAGAGTGTTCGATAATACGTCAGACGCACGATAAAGAAATAACACAATTCCCTGTCTGTCCCATATGCAGGCAATAATCAAATAGAGAACATAATAGAGATTGCCTCCCCCAAAGCGACAAAAATCTAAGTACTTAGGAATTAACACTGACTGAGAACCACACCAAGACTCTGATGAAAACCACAATACTTTGAAGAAACAAAAGAATACTTCATTGTTCTTAAGTGGGAAGAATCAGCAATAATAAGATGGTAATGTATCTCCTAAATTAACCCATGAGTTCAATTCAATCCCAATAAAAGTCACCACCAAGACTTATCATGGAATTGGGGTTATTTGACAATTCTATGAAAGTCCATAGAAACCTAAAATCCATAGTGAAGAAAAAATACACACAAATAATGATGGAAGTCTTGAAAGTAAGAACCATTTGGCAGAGGTCATTCTATCAGAATTTGAAACACATTGTGAAGTTCTAGTCATGGGTGTCTTTTCTTTTTGTGTCAGCAGCAAAAACCAAGGAAATTAGGAGAACAAAATAGTGCCTCCAGAGATGCAACAATATAGGAACGTAGTTTACGACCCTTCCCGGAGAGTGAAGGGGTTAGACATGGCAGGTGAAATCATTGATTCCAAATGGGAAAACACACGAATTCAACCTTACCTCACACCATACATAAGACCAAAGATGGAGTCATAAATCAAGGGCAAAAATCAAAGCTAGAAAAGAAAACGTACAAGAATACTTATGTCATCTTAAGTTGGAGAACGCCTTCTCCAGATGGCAAAGAGATCCATAAGCCATAACATGTAAGACTAATTTAGCCACAGGAAAAACTAAACCGACGTACAAAAACGACTCAGCTAACAAAGTTATAATTTACTTTACATACCGGAAGAAGGGGAAAATGCAACAAGAGAATGGGGGGCACGGCACAAGACAAGAGCTGAGGCACCCCATGCAGGACCTCAAAGGCCACGGTGTGGAATTTCGACCTTACTCCAGGAGAACTGGATGACCACCAAAGGGTTATGGTCAAGATGGTGACGTACCTGGGGTTTATTTTCAGAAAGATCTTTCTGCTTCAGGCTGGAGAGTGGATGGGAGTTGAACTGCAGACCAATTACAAAGGCTTATACACAGTGGTCCAGGCGCAGGGTGATGACCAGGCTAATGATGGAAATGGAGAGAAGTGGGTTCATTGGAGAGACAGTGTGGGAGTGAAGGTCACAGCTCATGGCCAGGATCGTCATGAACTCAGAGGTGAGGGACACAAGAATTACTGGTAGGTTTTGAGCTTATGTAACTGGAAAGGGGGTGGGTCCTGCAGCGAGACGGGAAACAACAGAAGAGGAAGCTTGGAATAAAGCCAACGGCTCAGTTCTGGATGAGTTGGGTTCGGTTAGGTTTGAGACCTCGTTGCCAGTCATCTGACTTCCAGGGGACCTGTTAACAGGGCAGCAGGGAAATAGGGCAGCAGGATGGAGATGTGAGGGTGTGGGGGTCTGGGGGGAGGGGAGTGGACCGAGAAGGGGAGCTGCTCACAGCAGGAATGGCACACCACTGTTCCCCATGTGGAGACACTTCCCGTCACTCTGAGTCTCTGGAGAGTCTCAGGACCTGGGGGAGTCTGTGGTCAGGACAGGCTACAGGGACCGAGGGTCGGGCTCTGTGCTGACGGCTCAGAGCCTGGAACCTGCTTCGGATTCTGTGTCTCCCCCTCTCTCTGCCCCTCCCCTGCTCATGCTCTGTCTCTCTCTGTCCCAAAACTAAATAAAACATTAAAAAAAATTTTTTTTAACATGCCTTCCAGAGAAAGAAAAATGGGAAACTAAGCATGGTGGATGATTACTTTTCTTTTTGATTTTCTTTAACACTTACAGTGTTTTGAAGAACAGTAACGTTTGGGAGGAAACACAGAGTCGAGGCCACCTGTGCCTCGGGGGGGGGGGGGGTCATGATTCTGTGGGGACAGGAAAAGGGAGAAGGAGAAAGAGCCCCGGGAGGGATAGGATAGGGGAAAAAAAAACCCACTGACACACACTTTGAAAACTAGTGACAAACTATGGGTGGTGTCTCACATCAAGGTGAGCGAGGACGCCATTTCTTAACAAAAATATTTTCCAGAAAAATTGTAATGACGCTCCTATGCATCAGAATCTCCCAGCGCAGTCTCCAGATCGGTCTTTTTCATATTTAAACTTAACAAAGTCATTGAAATTAAGTAAAATTCTTCCTTTCCACAGCCAATTCTCTCTCTTGTTTTGTTTTTTTTTTTTACCTACACCTAGCAATATGAATGCTCAAACGATATTTGGTATTGACAGGCTGACTGAATCTGTGTCACTGTGGGATTTGAACAAGAATGTACTGACACTTTCCCAGGTGCTCCCAGCGTTACTTGGACTGGCGAAGGCTGCCCCAGGTCGGTTCTGCCGGCTCCACACTCCCTCCGGGTGGGGCTTTGTGCCTTTTGCACCTTTCTGAACCTTCCTTGTCCCCGCGAAATCCCTCTCCGTGGTGCTCTGAGCTTTGTTTCAGAGTGTGAGTAAGCAGATTCTGTGACATCTGCTTCCTGAGTGTGAGTCTGGTGCCTCATTTCCATCTGCAGCAGTCTAAAATTAGATGACATCACTGGGAAGACACTCATCCCAAGAAAAGCCATCCATCCAGCAACACACACTCCAACTGCAGCTATCTTTCTTGGAGACAGCACCCAACCTGCAAAGAGAGGCGGGGAGGGGAGAGGATTGCCCCGGGAGGTAGTGCATATACGTGGTTCAGTGCAACATCCTTCACAGAAGGGAGCACGGGACCTTCGTCACTCGAAGCTCCCTTCCAACTCCACGGAGCCCGAGTCGCGTTCCCGTTTGGGTTTAGAGACCCAAACATCCACAGCAGAGCGAAATACAACGTCTGAGGCTGTGTTACTATCTTCTCTCTGATTAGCAATTGCAAGAAGGCAGCCAATTGCATCTTCATTAGAAACATCCCTTCTCCGACTTTCATAAACAATACGTCTAGAGATGTGTGTGTATCTACATGTGCAGCTATGCATACAGATATAAACGTATATCAACAGACTAAAACAACAAAAAAAAACTAGTCTCATTTGCTTTTCTGTCCCCCCTCTAATCAAGATGCATTTTTTGGAGCCTGCATTCAATTCCAATTAAGGGATGCTTCTAGACCTTTTATAGAGGAACAACTATATTTAACACCACCATTCACTCTAAATAGTAATTAGATTTTGCAAGGTGTGAAGCTTTTAAAGGTGCCTTGAGTCGCAAAACCTTCTCTCTACCACTCACGAGCCGAGTTGGCTGAGCTCAAAGCACAAACACCCCAGCAGGAAATGCCCAGGAACCAAATAACCCATATAACACCTTCCATGGTGGAAAGCAGAACCATGCACAGAGGTTTGGCTAACTCTCCCTTCCAAGGGAGGAAGCAACTCCTTTAAAAAAAAAAAAAAGTAATCTGAGGTAATTGGCTCACTGCATTTTTTAAGAATTCAGAATTAGGTTTTGAACACGATGACTGTGAAGAAGACGGAGGAAAATATGCATTCAGAAACCTGTTATATATATATATATATATATATGTATATATATATATATATATTCTGTTGGAAAGAATATGAGTTAGAAAAAAAAAGAGGACTTTTGCAGTATTCATTGAGATCACGCATGTGTTTCATCTCAGTCTGCTCTTATGGTAACAAATCAAAATTTTCCCAACATCACAAAGCAATCACGCAAAACTTCAAGTAAGTCAGCGCGAAACACCAACGTGTCGACAGGATGAGCTGAAAAGTAATAATAACCCTTCAAACATCCTCTTCTAGGCTGCACGAGCCTGCCTCTGTCACAGCCTAAGCCTCTTCTAGTGCCTTCGTCATTTTCCTCCATGTGATGTTCAAGAGTGACGGACAAAAGTGCAGGTTTCCTGGAGACTAAGAAGACAGCAGAGAAGGAAGCACCGGGAATCTGTCTCCTCACCTAGCCAACTGCACTGGCAGAATCTGTCTGAATGATTTTGGAACTCTGGAATTTACTGATGTCTTGCAACTCCCGGAAGAAGGTTTGGACGGTAATATGTGGGTGATTTCTGCCAGTTTCAGCTCTCAGTTCCTCAGCACTTACCCATCGCCCCCACCCCACCCCAGGGCACACGGCTGTGCACCTGTTTCTGGAGCACTTGGGTGGACAAAAGGACCAGTCCTCCAAAAATCAGGTGTCTATGTTCTGATCACTGAATGCTGCTTCTGGTCATGGAGGTGCGGACACAGAAGCGGGTGGCCATTTTTACACTCCCCCCACCCTAATCATTGTGCAAGCCCCTTCCCCTCCAGCCAAAGTGACTTCCAGAAGATTTAAAAGGCTACCGTCCTTTCTCCCCCATTGTCCTTTAAGGAACTAGGCATCAAAGAGCAGGTCGTTCAAAAGCAACTGCATATACAGAGGGAATTATATCACCTCGCATGGCCAGGGAAATGTTTAGGCTAGAAAGACCCAGGAAGACCTGAGGTTTACACATAGGCGGATCCTTACCACAGAACCCACAACAATCAAAAGACAAACAAAAAAGACCAAAAAAAGAAAAAAAGAAAAGAAAAGAAAAGAAAAGAAAAGAAAAGAAAAGAAAAGAAAACTCTGAGGCAGAGGAAGTATCTATTGGACTCCCAGAGTTACCACATTATTAGATTCAAATGCCAAGTTTTCAACAACAACAAAAGGCATACAAAAAGGTATGCCAGAAGGCATACAAAAAAAAAAAACATTCAAAGAAAAAAAATAAACCATAAGAAACCGTTTCAGAGAAACACCAGATGATTCGCCAAGCAAAGATTTAAAACAACCGTCTTAAAGAGCTACAGGAAAATGTGGAGAAAATCAAGAAAATGATGTATGAATAAAATGGAAATATTGATAGAGATTGAAAATCTACAAAGAAATGAAAAGAGAATGTCTAGAAAGTCTAGCGCAGAAAGGTACAAGAACTGAAATGAAAAATTCACTGGGTGGGGGGGGGTACCTGGGTGGCTCAGTTGGTTCAGCAGCTGACTTCAGCACAGGTCATGATCTCTCAGTCCATGAGTTCAAGCCCTGCGTCAGGCTCTGTGCAGACAGCTCAGAGCCTGGAGCCTGCTTCAGACTCTGTGTCTCCCTCTCTCTCTCTGTTCCTCCCCTGCTTGTGCCCTATCTCTCTCTGTCTCTCAAAAATAAGTAAATGTCAAAAAAAATTTTTTTAAGAAAAATTCACTACAGGGATTCAAAGGCAGAGCTGAGCAGGAAGAAGAAAGAACCAGTGAACTTAAAACAGAACAATTGAAATTATTGAGTCTGAGGACCAGAAGGAAACAGGATTGGAGAAAAGTAAACAGAACCTAGGAGTCCTGTGGGATGCCTTCAAATGGGCCAACATACGCATTGCAGGAGTCCCAGAAGGAAATGAGAGAAAAATGGGCAGAGAGATTATTTGAAAATAGCCAAAAACCTTCTAAGTTTCATTAAATATATGAATATACAATCAAGATTATGTGCAGATTTCCCAATCAGAAATTTTTGAGGTAAAAGGCAGTGGGCCAATGTTTCCAAAGTGCTAATAGAAAAAAAAAAAAAAACTGTCAACCAAGAATCTTATATCTGGCAAAACTTTCCTTCCAAAGTAAAGGAGTTGGAGAGCCTGGGTGGCTCAGTTGTTTGAGCGTCCGACTTCGGCTCAGGTCACGATCGTACAGTTTGCAGGTTGGGGCCCCGCGTCGAGCTCTGTGCTGACAGCTCGGAGCTTGGAACCTGCTTCGGATTCTGTGTCTCCCTCTCTCTCTGCCCCTTGCCTGCTCTCTCTCTCTCACAAATAAACAAACATTAAAAAAAGTGAGGGAGAAATTAAGACATTTCTAGATAACTCCCAAAAGCTGAAAGAGTTTGTTACCACCAGGTCTGCTCTGCAAGAAAGGAAGTTCAGCAGGGTGAAATGAAAGGATGCTAGACAGTAACTTGAAGCTATACAAAGAGATAAAGATTTTAGTAGAGGTAAATACGTGGGCCATTATGAAAACTAGTATTGTTGTTTTAAAAAAAGTGATAAGGCATATAGAAAACAAATAGCAAAATGACAAAAGTCTCTTCTTTTTTTTTTTAATTTTTTTTTCAACGTTTATTTTATTTTGGGGACAGAGAGAGACAGAGCATGAACGGGGGAGGGGCAGAGAGAGAGGGAGACACAGAATCGGAAACAGACTCCAGGCTCCGAGCCATCAGCCCAGAGCCTGACGTGGGGCTCGAACTCACGGACCGCGAGATCATGACCTGGCTGAAGTCGGACGCTTAACCGACTGCGCCACCCAGGCGCCCCGACAAAAGTCTCTTCTTATCAGTAATTACTTTAAATGTAATGGGTTAAAGTCTCCAATCAAAAGGCTGAGACTGAAAGAATGAATAATAAAAAAAAAAAGAAAGAAAAAATGATCCAACAATATGTTGTCTCTAAGAGACTCATTTTAGGTCCAAAGACACAAAGAGGTTGAAACTGAAAGGATGGGGGAAAAATATTCCATGCACATAGTAACCTAAAGAAAGCAGAAATAGCTATACTAATATCAGACGTAATAGACTTTAAATCACAAAAAAGGTAACAAGAAGCAATGAAAGCCATTATATATTAATAAAAGTTTCAATACATTGAGACAATACAACAGTTATTTATGCCCCTAGTAACAGACCACCAAAATATTTGAACAAGAAAATGGACAGATTTGAAGGGAAAAATAGTTTTCCAGTAACCACTGGAGATTTCAATCCCCACTCACAATAATGGACAGAACAGCCAGACAGACGATAAGTAAGGAAACAGAGGACTTACACAACACTGTAAACCGACAAGATCTGACGGACATGTGCACAGCACTCTGCCCACGAGTGACACACACATTCCTCTCAAGTGCACACAGGACATTCTCCGGGATAGAGCTTATGTTAAGCCACAAAATAAGTCTCAATACGAGTAAAAAGGTAAACACTATCCAAAGTATTTTCTCCAACCACAATAAGGCGAAGCTGGAAATCAATAACAGAAGGACAACTGGAGAACTCACAAATTTGTGGAAATTAAACAACACGCTCTTAAACAACAAATGGGTCAGAGAAGAAATCACGGGGGAAAACTGAAACCTCAAAAAGTTAAAAATAGAATTACCATACGAAGCAGCAACTGCACTTCTGCATATACACCCAAAAGAGTTGAAAGCAGGGTCTCGAAGAGTTTTTTGTACACCCACGTTCCTAGCAGCATTCTTCACAATAGCCAAATGGTGGACGCGATCCAGTTTCCACCAACAGACGAATGGGTAAACAAAATATGGTACGTACGTACAATGGAATGTTTTCAACCTTAAAAAAGGAAGGAAATGCTGCCACATGCTACACCGTGGATGAACCTTGAGGACATTACGCTAAGTGAGTAAGCCAGTCACAAGAAAACCAACTACTGTATGATTCCACATATCTGAAGTACATAGAACCGTCAAATGCATACAGACAGGAAGTAGGATGGTGATTTCCAAGGACTGTGCGGGGGGCGGGGGGGGGAGAAGGAGTGGGGAGCTTGTGTTTAATGGGTGTCGAGTTCCATTTTGGTTGCAAAACAATCTGAATGTACTTAATTCCACTGAACTGCGCATTTAAAAGTGAGCAAGATGGTAAAATTTCTGTTACGTTATTTCACCCCGATAAAATAAAATGGTGTTGGCCAAACTCACAGAGCTTATGAACCTAATTCGATACCCTCCCACAATGTCATTTTCTCCTTCTACGTTTCGTCTTATGCTGGATTTCATTACTGAGAAGTATTAACACCTGAAAGTCATTCCCCAACCCCCCCCCACCCCCGCCTCCATTTGGCCAAGGTTCATTCTCTGTGGAATATATTGTTAAGGAGCTAGAACTGGCTCTTGGAAGCGGGTTGCCTTGGTTTGAATCCCAGCTCTGCCACTCACTAGCTGGGTGCCGATGAGGAATTTATTTGTCTTCTCTGTGCCCTCAGTAAGGTGAAGATCATAAGAGTCCTAATCTAAGAGAATAGTTGGAAGGATTAACTGTTAAACTGTCGTATGTAAAGATGATCAGAATCCCCAACCCATATTAGGTGCTCTATTATTATTATTATTATTGCGGCCATCATTCCGTCAAAACAAGCATTTCCCAGGGAATCAATCATGCGCCATGAATTCTACATTCTTCTGTCTTCCCTTTTGCTCATCTTTGTTTCATAGTCTTTTAAGTGATCTCCCTTCTCCCGTCTCGGATCCTTCCAACCCATCATCCACCTCCAAGCTAAGGGAGTCTTTCTGAAAAGCAAATCTGACCATGCGTCTCCCCTGCCCGGGGCCCTGAGCTAGCCCCTGTCAGCTTCCTGAACACTCTTGCCATCTTTCAAGGCTTCAGCCACACGCTCAGCGCGCTGAAGTGCTTGTGGTTCCCTGAGTTTGGCTTTTTTTATCTCGTGCCTCGGTGTTTTGTCCACACAGCTCCCCCTCCTGGGAAGTCCTGCCGTGCTCGGTCCACCTGGCAAACACTACCCGTCTTTTGAAACACAGTTTTACAGTCACTTTTCCGTGGAGTGTTTCCTGGCCGCCTTGGCATTGGATCATAGCAGCCATAACTCTTGGGTACACTTACTTGTCTCCATCTGGCAGGAGCTGATGAGTATTTCACTCCTCGTTCCCAGCACGCAGCCTGGTCCTGGCTCAGGATAGACAAACAATGTGGGATGAATGGACCTACTATGCACCAGCAGACACGAAGACGTGAGTCATGGCATCCGCTCTCAAGGAACTTGGAGTTAAATTCAGGTTAGAGGTAACACCAGCCAAGAGTTCAGAAGGGACGCCAACCAATGTGCAGTTAAGTGTCTCATGAGGGGTGAAGGCAAGATCTCACCTTCCAAATGAGGACATCACTTGGGGAGGCTTTAGAAACATTGAGATAACAGCCATACCTACAAAGCACACCTTGACACATGTCAAGGCCCATGATAATTGTGTTGAGGTCATCGTGTCATTTAAACCTCATTCATTGATTTAAAGCATCAGTCTGAGTAGGTAGGTATCAGATACTTGTATTGCACATAATTGAGTTTACACCAGAAGTTCTTAGGTCCTCCGTTCATTTTCTGCTCATGCATGTTTGTGTCAATTTGTATTTACGGACCCTGTCACGAGAAGGAAGGCCAAGAGAAAAAAAAAAAGCTAAAACAGTTTTGTTTTGTTTTTTAATTTTTTTTCAACGTTTTTATTTTATTTTTGGGACAGAGAGAGACAGAGCATGAACGGGGGAGGGGCAGAGAGAGAGGGAAACACAGAATCGGAAACAGGCTCCAGGCTCTGAGCCATCAGCCCAGAGCCCGACGCGGGGCTCGAACTCACGGACCGCGAGATCGTGACCTGGCTGAAGTCGGACGCTTAACCGACTGCGCCACCCAAGCGCCCCAACAGTTTTTGATCCTACAGCAAGACAATGGTCTCAAAAGCCAGGCTTTAAATACATGAAGCAGGAGAGATAAAGAGCCTTAACTCCAAATACTTATTTACTTAGCAGAGGCAAGCCCAGCCAACTTGCAGCCTGTAGCGCTTTACCATAAACCACGGAACTCGGATATGAAGTGGGAGAAATCTCCAAGGGGGGAATTCTACCCCTTCTGCCTGCGGAATGTGGGAAGCAGAGGGATGGGCCAAAGGGCGAATCAAGGATGCCGAAGAACTCACCAACTTCCCCAAGGATGAAACCTGGAGGTAGAGGGACAAAGTCTTCAGATGGGGTTGGAGGAATTCAGGCTCCCGGGGCCTGGGGGTCCTCTTCCGGGAACATAGCCTGGGGAAGGCTGCAGAGCTAGGAAAAGCCCCACGTTTAGCCAGACAGACAGACAGCCCCACGTTTAGACCTGACGTGCACAGAATGGGGAGACAGTCCTAAGCAAGGCAGCCATCAAGGCCTCTAATTTCCCAACCGTGATGGCGATCTGCAAGTTCCACGTGCCTCAGAGAAGGTTCCAGAGAGATCCAGAACAGAGACTACAGAAGACGGGCATCAGGATCAAAGGAAAATGGCCCAGACCGGTCTTCAGCATTGGGTGCTCACGCAAATTTTCAGAGTTCCACAGGCCCAGCACTTCTGAGTGGACACTGTGCAGTGATCCAGGTGGAGGACAGGGCCAGACACCCAACGGGGAGCAGTCAGGACACAAAAGTCAGCACAAGGTTCTGTACTCACACAGATGTTTGTAACACCCTCACTGAAGGCCCAAATCATTTAGGGGACAAGCAAGGGGAGAGAGACAAAATCTGAATGACTGCACACTTTCCAAATGGGATTAATCCATTCATTCTACAAATACTAAACTCCTACCCCTTGCAAAACAAGGCTGCAGACACTGGAAATACAGCGGTGAACCACATGAGCAAAAAGCCTGCACTCACAGATCTTGCATTCTATTGGGTAAGACACACATAGAGAAAGAAAGAAGAAAGGAAGAGGAAGAGAAAGAAAGAGAGAAGGAAAGAAAGAAAGAGAGAAAGAAAGAAGAAAGGAAGAGAAAGAGAAAGAAAAGAAAGAAAGAGAGAAAGAAAGAAGAAAGGAAGAGAAAGAAAGAAAGAAAGAAAGAAAGAAAGAAAGAAAAAAGGAAGAAAGAAAGAGAAGAAAGAAAGAAAAAAGGAAGGAAGGGAAGGGAAGAAGGAAGGAAGGAAGGAAGGAGGAGGAAGGAAAGGAAGAATTTTATCAGTAACAGAGGATGACAAATGCTAGGAGGAGCATTGGGGCGTGTGGGGGTTGTTGCCTAGTGGTGATCAGGAAAGGCCTCAATGGGAAGGTGGAAAATGACGAGAGATCTGATATTATAAGCAGTGAGCCACAAGGATGCCTGAGAGAAGAAGGCTCGGATAGAGGGGACAGCAGGTGCAAAGGTCCTGCACAAGGGAGTATGTCATGAGTGTTCAAAAAAAAAAAAAAATCAAGGAAGCCAGGGTATCTGGGACAAACAGGGCAAGAAAGACAGTGGTCAGAGAAGAGTGAGAGGCCAGATTATAGAGGCCTTATAAGCTTTCAAAAGAACTTTAGCTTTTGTTCTGAGAGAAAGGGAAGCCATTGACGGGTTTGAGCACAGGAATGATGTGTTCTGACTTGTATTATGAACGGATCACCTCTTGGCTAAGGGACAAAGAGGTTATAACTTCCTAACTAGTAGAAGGGAAGGAAGGAACGGGGAGAAAAACAGAGACATACACACAGTAAATATATAATAAAGGGACTGATACAATTGAATACACACATGTCAATAATCACAAACAGTATAAATGGACTAAATTCAGGAAGGAAAGATAAAAAAAAAATCAGCTGCTTTTGCTCAGGAGATGTAGGTCTTAAACATGAGGACCCTGAAAGTTTGGGGGGAAAAAAAGACGAGAAAAAGACAAACGAAGAAAACGTTGACCAAAAGGAGATTGACAAAATTGACTTCGAAACTAAAAGCATCACTCACGGTAAACAAAACGATAGGTGATTAAGAGATTAACCTCCCTGACGCCCTCCGTGCTTTACAGGTGAATGAACGCCTCTGGCGGAGTGAACATCTATGCTAAGCCTCAGGGAACCCCACCGATGGCATTGCAAGGAGGGTGACCAATACACCATTCAAGACAACCAGGAATGTAAGGAGAGGGACAAAGATTACTGATTAAAAACACCCAACTATCTGGCTCTTCGTGGGAGACATCTAACACTAAAGATATAGTAAGATTAAAAGCAAAAAGATGTCCCTTACGATAGCAGCTAACACTATAAGAACATAGGAACAATTCTAGCAAAAAATGAGCAAGCCCTTGATGGGGTAAGTTTGAGGGCTTTAATGGAAGATTTTTGTCTAAAGCTTAATCATTGGAGAAATACACCATATTCTTGGATAGGAAGGCAGTGTTTTTTTTTTTTTAATTTTTTTCTTTTTTTTAACGTTTATTTATTTTTGAGACAGAGAGAGACAGAGCATGAACAGGGGAGGGTGAGAGAGAGAGAGGGAGACACAGAGTCGGAAACAGGCTCCAGGCTCCCAGCCGTCAGCCCAGAGCCCGACGCGGGGCTCGAACTCACGGACCGTGAGATCGTGACCTGAGCTGAAGTCGGACGCTTAACCGACTGAGCCACCCAGGCGCCCCTGGAAGGCAGTGTTTTAAATATCAGTTCTCCCCCAAATTATCTATAGAGTCAATGCAATCCACAACCAAAATCCAGGCAGATATATATATATAGAGAGAGAGAGAGAGAGAGAGAGCGCTGATTTTAAAACTCATATGGAAGGGTGCCTGGGTGGCTCAGTCGGTAGGGCGTCCGACTTTGGCTCGGGTCATGATCATGCAGTCGGTGGGTTTGAGCCCCGCATTGTGTCGAGCTCTGTGCTGACAGCTCGGAGCCTGGAGCCAGCTTCGGATTCTGTGTCTCCCTCTCCGTCTCTGCCCCTCTCCCACTCACACTGTGTCTCTCAAAAATGAATAAATGTTTCAAAAATTAAAAATAAAAACCTTACGTGGAAAAGTTAAAGGTCGAAGAAGAGGCAGAACGCTAGTGAAGAAGAAACCCAAGCCCACAGGCCTTGTATCAACACATATCATTAACCCGAGTAATGAAAACAGTAGGGAGCCAGTCAGAAGAATCAAGGAAATAAATAGAAAATGCTAGAGAGTCTAGAGATAGATCCACACCTATGGGAAACTCAACTCCAAGTAGGCTAAAAAAAATCAACTCTGAGTGCACTAAAGACAATTCCGGGTAATTACAGGAGGAAAATTATAAAACTTTTAGAAGACAACATACACAAATATCTTTGTGACTTGGGGATAAAGAAGGGTTTCTTCAAACATAAAACTCACAAAGGGAGACGTAAAATATTTACCATTCAGCTACATCAAAATTAAGGACTTCTATTTTTGTCTGCGACTGAAATTTCCTTGAACAAAATATTTTTAAAGTAAGAACTTCCATTAATCAAAAACACAGCAAAGCTACCAAAAAAATGCCGTAAATTAAATGACCCATTTCATTTAGTCAAATGAACTAAATGATACAGGATTCATATGTAAAATACATAGAGAAGGGCGCCTGCGGGGGGCTCAGTGGGTTTAGAGGCCCACTCGACCCCGGTCATGATCTCACGGTTCGTGGGTTCGAGCCCCGCGTTGGGCTCTGTGCTGACAGCTCAGAGCCTGGATCCTGCTTCCGATTCTGTGTCTCCCCCTCTCTCTGCCCCTCCCCTGCTCGTGCTTTCTCTCTCTCTCTCTCAAAATATAAATAAACATTTTTAAAAAATAAAAAAAAAATTAAAAGTATAAAAGCATTAAAATTGATGGGAATCATTTTATTCTGACAGAACGAACAGGGCGTCCTCTGGACGTTAGGATCAGAATATACTTGTAATGAGCAACATGTAATTGAGCCACATGACAAGGTATCTTTCTAGAAGTTACCCAAGAAGAAAAAGCAGAAAGCCTAGAAGAGGAGAAAGACTTTAGCAGTCTCCTACACCTCCGAAAGAAACAGAAGAAACTCGAACTCACTAACTGTGAGATCATGACCTGAGCTGAAGTCGGACGCTTAACCGACTGAGCCACCCAGGTGCCCCCTTTTAATTCTTAATTATATCGTACGAAAACAGGAGTCTTTTATTCAAGATTTCTGCTTTTTTATCTACCTGTACCTGTTAGCTCAAGATTTTTGTTTTAATCTTGGCGTTTTCTTTTTTTTAATTCTTTCCTTTCTTAGATGGTCTTTTACGAGTAACATATAATAAGATTTTGTTGGCTAATTTTTTTTCATCCCAAGTGAAGATTAATTTTCTGCTTGAATATCTCAAGGTACTTATGTGTACCATCATGGATAATATGTTTGATTTTATTGATGTCATGCTTTTGGGGTCTGAGAGAATTTTAATTGTTGTGTGTGTGTGTGTGGTTTCTTATAGTTTCACATCCTGTTTCATTTATTTGGTCTTCTGTGGTGAAATGAAAATCGGTCATTTTTAAAACTTTTTTTTAAATTTTAAAACATTTTTAAAACGCTAGTGATTACCCTGGAGTCTTATAAAATCATCTGGAAAATATATTTCTCTAATGATCGAAACCAAAAATAAAATCTCTCTGTCCGACTCCTGTGTGAGATCTCACATCTAGTTCACGCTTTCGTTCTTTGTCAGTCTCGCCTCCCTTCTTCCTGGTTTTGTTAAATTATATTCGGGATTTTCGGAAACACGTTACAGTTAAGTTACAGTTTTTATTTTGTATTTGTTCTGTCTTCATGCACGGAGTTTGCAAAGCGTATGTAAAGCGAACACGACCCCACCCAACTAACTTCATTCTCCAAGCCCCTGCTTTCGTACAGACACAACCCCACTTTTACTCCTTTTGATTCATTTCTTGGCCAACATAACTGCTTTGTGTAGCAATATTCCTCAAAGAGACCACAGACTCACTTCGCCTTATGGCACCTTCTAGTCTCCCTCCCCTGCCCCCCCCCAAAAAGAGAACGCGTAAGGTCTTGTGGATGGCCTTCATCTGTGAAAACTTTCGCTAACACAAAATTCGGAGGCCAACATATTTTTCTTTCAAAACGCTAATTGAGAGAAGTCTACAAGCCTGAATACACATAAAATAAACTTCTGTTTGTGTCCTTACTCCCTACCTAGGTGACTGTAGGAATATGGGAAGCCACCACAACAGGTGATGTGCTGATCTTTCCGCGTCTTTCTTCTTTTTAATTGTCCCTGACACCTGCTTACTCAGCCTCAGACGTCTTCTTCCTCGTGTTCCTTATCGCCGCTTTCCCTTCCTCGGGCTGGGTTCTCCCGTGGGTTCCACCCGCGGGTGTCCCCTTACTCACCCACGGCTCCCGCTCAACTTTGTGCTCTGTGTCCCCTTTGCTGCCGTCTGTATTTCCTTGTACCTCTTTTCCAGATTCTGAGAGCTTTCCTCGATTTGATTCATCCCTTTCCAAATGGTTCTAGCCATGGAAAACAATCTCAGACAGAACCTCAAGGGCCCACATTATACAGAATTATTGTAAAGGAAAAAGAGGACCCAAATTCGCTGCTCTGGTTGGCGGGAGCCTCCGGGGCCCTGGGCCCCGATCCCTCGAACCGTTCACCCCTTTACGCCGGCCTCTGGGACGCTCCCGTGGGCCTATAACGTGTTCAGTTCGAAAAACACGGCTCTGCATTTCCCATTAAATTTTCTGCCGTGTCAGCTTGCTTCTTTAGCACTTCCACTGTCGGTTTGGATTCAGCGATTTCATTTTTAATGCAAAAATCATTTATGCTGTTCGTGAGGGTCCTTCTAAACGTCCTCAAGCTGTGACCCCAACCCCTGTGCACACCTGTAACTTCACCAAGCTTGAGCTCCACATTTAATCGGCAACACAGGCCAACAATTTTCAAAGAAGATCTATTAACATTTGGAGAAGTCTTAATAGCACATTTGGCATTCATTGACGGTAGGTCTCTTTGAAGAGCCAAAACAGTGAAGAAAGAACTTAATTTATAATTTTCTTTCTCGCTAAGAAAGGCTAAATAGACATTAAAAAAAAAAAAAACAACAAATTTCACATCTGTCCAGAGGCAGGAGGGGTGCAGGATGTGGGCTCAGCCCTGGGAACCACATAAATTGAAAAGGAATGTACTATTCTCTGCATTTTTTTGTTGTTGGTTTTTGCATCCAGATCTGTTATCAACCACGTTTTAAAAAGTAATTAAATGTTGGTGTTCTTAAAAGCTTTCCTTATCACAACGATCTCCCTTGTCATGAAAGCTTATTGTGCTCTCGTCTCATCCTTGGCTTCCTGAAGTTTATTGAGCTCAAGTCAGATATTTCCTACAAGGTTTCTGGTCTTTCCCATAATAAATTTTTTTCCGAAGTGCCCTGTTCCTCGGCCTCTCGAGTCCCGTGTTCTCTCTCTTCCTCGTTCAACCCTTTGATCAGGGAGAGATCTCGGGCTTGATACTTGTTCATAAAAAGTGCGGGTGGTTTTTGCTTTGGTCCCCCCCACTCCCCACCTCTCTGCCCGATGTGGAACTTCACATCACTGCCCACGCCCGGCCAAACTCTCCCGTGATCTGCAATTTACCCAGCCTAAGGAAGGGGCCGCCTGGCCAGCTTCTCGTCTGAAGTGACACATCCTTCTTTCCTGGTCAAAGACACCGAACGGAGAACAGAGCCTTCTGTCTCCACTCTGCGCCGAATTCACATTTCCCCGTTCACACATTAGGATAGTAGCCCAGTAGGGAGCTGCAGAGGGAGAGGGGCCACGATGGACCAAGAATTTCCCATGACCTCTTTTCCCCTACGTGGCCTTACTCTGTTCCTTGGGGCTTCCTCTCAGTGCTGCCAGGCAGACGTTTTCTCCTGGCTCCCAGTAAGCCATTAAATGATATTTCTGGTTTCCAACTTTGGTGGAAATCTGAATCCCCTTCTGTATTTCGACCATCATGTCAGAGGGCAGGCGGGGGAGGGTAAGTGAAGAGTGTCCAGTTTCAAACTGTCAAAACCCACAAACCCACACGGTAACTCAAGTACATCAGGCCACGGCCCCAGCCTGCCATCTTCCCTGAAGTCACTCAGCACGATTGCTGGTGCTGGGAGTGAAATGTGTCCCTTTGGTAGGAACCAGACGGAGAGGACGGGTGCGTATGTACGTGCATACCTGTGTGTTTACACACAGAATGTGGACACGTGCACGTGGGTACAAGACACGAGGTGGTGACACGACCAAGGGATGGACACGTGTCCATTGCAAACAGAAACAGAAACGCAACAGAATTTAAAATCGGAGAGTTTACTGATTTCTGCGATGTCGCGGCACCCGGGTGGCTCAGTCGGTTGAGCGTCCGACTTCGGCTCTGGTCACGATCTCGCGGTCCGTGAGTTCGAGCCCCGCGTCGGGCTCTGGGCCGACAGCTCGGAGCCTGGAGCCCGCTTCGGATTCTGTGTCTCCCTCTCTCTCTGCCCTTCCCCCGCTCACGATCTTTCTCTCTCAAAAATAAATAAACATTTTTTAAACATGTAAAAAGTGGTCTACTAATTTCTGGAGTGTTCCTCACAGCAGTGATTACGGGTCATTTATTTTATCTCCCCACTGGACTCTAATCTGTTTGGTGCGCGTCATTGCCAGAGGCTTTTGATGATCAGCTACCCAGGATCCACTCACCTCTGCTGCACCCTAACAGCACCCAATTCTGGCTACGCTCTTGGCATCTTTACAAAGCCCTTGTACTCTGAGGAAAGCTGACCCCATCCTCAGTGCCCTGGGTGGATCCTGATTCGTCTAACCCAGAGTCATACCATGTGCCACGGGGTTAATTCAGGGAAGTGGCCTAAATTAACCAGCATCTGGCTTTCCCCAGCCTCAGCCACTGGCCTAAACTTAGCAGACCCAGTGAGATGTGAGAGGAGTTCGCTGAAAAATTCCAGGAAAGAGATGCTTTTCTCCTCAGCATCACGGTCACCCATATCAAGCCTGGGACAGTGAGCGCCACGTTGCTAAACGTGAAGAAGTCACCCCAAAGTCAAACGTGACACAACAAAAAGCTGGGCAGAAACAAGAAAAGGGGCCGGGCCCTTGAGAAACTTAAGGGACTGAATTAATCCCATCCCCAAATCACCCTACCTTTGAAATCTTTTGCTGGTGAACCAAGAACCATGGGTTGTTGTCGTTGAAGCCAGTTTGAGTTGGTTTTTCCGTTATCTCCAAACAAAGAATCCCAACTAAGTCAGGGATCGGGGGTCCTGTTCACCCCGAGGTCTCTTACCTCAGACATGACCTTAGCTGTTCCGCTCCATCAGTTTCCCAAGTCATTGGCCTTAAAGGAAGCAAATGCCCAAATGGCTCAGAGAAGCCAGCTTTGGAAGTCAACACCAGGTTATGGATCATCTGCCCCACTCAGCAGATGGCCTCGTGACCAACGAAATCACGGTGGGCTTTTATTTGGGGGCACAAACGGCATGATCGGTCGAGACCACAGTCACTCTGAAAGCAAGAGCACTGTGCAATTTTTGACCGTTCCCTCCAGAGCATCGCTGGCGGGAAATTGGGTCGATTCACAGAAAATGAGGTAAGTGATCTGATAAGTAAAAACTTCCTATAGGACCACAGGAACTGCGTGTGTAATCGCTCTCGGTGTCCCCAGCGCTGATCACAGGGCCTGATTCACCAACTGCACTCCAAATGTTTTATGAAGGATGGCACAGGAAACTTGGCCTTCTGGAAAATCACTGAACTTGGCCCAACTATACAAATAACCCCTCTTTCCATGCCCTCAGTTACCTGCTAAAAGTTCACCGAATTAATTGTCCACAGAGCATAGGCTTTATTGCACAGGTGTTGTGAGAAGAAAGGAACAAGAAATGACCAACCCAGACTAGTGACGTGGCCACCAAGGATGGCTTCGTGGGAGATGGCAGGAGATACGTGGTCAGGAGGCTTGGTTCTAGTCATGGCCTCGCTTGACCATTTTCTAGCTTGTGTGGTTGTGGATGGTAACAATTCCTACTCGCCTGCCCCACAGGAGTTTCCAATGAACCATAGGGAACATGAGAGAAAGTTTCAGTGGCAGCATGAGTTAGACTCAATTCTAGGCTCCGGGGGCATATGGAAGTGAGTAAGATCGTGATGGGAACTCTCGGTCAGAAGAAATGACCATTCGGAAACTTCCTGGCGATATGGAAATGTGAATGAACAGCTCTTTCCTTTTCCATATACCTTGGGCAACTAGACCCCCATTAAAATAATAAGTGGAAAACAAATTTAAGGAGACAAATATCTTATACACGTGGAACAGTGGCATCCGTAGTTCAGCGTTTTGTGATAGACTCTATGACAACCACTTGGGAAAACATAAAATCAGAGGCCTATATTTTTCCATTCTTCTAATGGATAAAAGCTCCTTTAAATATAAGAGAAAACGAAGCTCTGCTGAGAGAAAATTAAAAAGACTGATAAGCACAAGTATGTTTTAAAAAACTGTTATATTTCTTCTGTTGTATACATTTTTTAACTTTTTTTTAATTGAACAAGAAACTTATTGTCAAATTGGTTTCCATACAACACCCAGTGCTCATCCCAACAGGTTATATATTTTAACTGTTAAACAGCCCTGAACTTGGGGTTGATGACATCATGAAATCATTTTCAGACACGCCGTAGTTTCGAAGTACACGCCCAAATTTGGTTGCAACTATTCATACTGTCTTTGCTTCAAATGAGTCTGTTCATTAGTCGTACTACGCGCCCAAGTAACACAACTGGAGGTGGTAAAAGTTGTCAAATCTTCAGAGCGTAGTAAGGCCAACACGACCAGCCAACACATGTGTGGGACTACAGTTGCGGTGTTGAACGTTGCAAACCCCCTGCAGACATTGAATAGAATCTGATTAACTTTAGTGACATGATTCAGTTCAAGAAAATGTGACATCATGAGTTAACTCAAATCGAGAAGGGACAACATAAAAACCTGGAGATTCAGCAGAGGGCGGGCAACAACTTGGAGAAAAATCATAAAGATAGTTGTGGTGTATGTTGGTTGTTTTTTTTTTAACTGTTACATCGCCAATTGGCCTTGATGATATAAAGGATGCTACTTGTGGAAAACCATGGATATCAATGAAAAGCTTTAGATTCTTGGAAAAAATACAACTTATCGAAGCTGGCACTAAGAAGAAATGGAAAATTAGAACATTCCCGTATCTATGGAAGAAGTTGAATCCATAATTTAAAACCCTCCCACAAAGAAAGCTCCAGTCTCAGCTGCAACAGTGAATTCTTCCAAATATTTTTAAAAGAACTTCTATTTTACACAAACTTTTCCAGAGAATAAGAAAAAGCGAGAATACTTTCCATCTCTTTTATTCTCAATCCAGCAAATCTTTGATTCCAAAACCTTAAAAAGTATATACAAAAAGAAAAGTCTAGCCCAATCCCCCTCATGAACATAAATCAAGAAAATCAAAAACAAAATAGTAGGAAATCAAATCCAGTAATATGTTAGAAAATTAATCAGGGTCAACCAAGTCGGATTTATTTCACAAATGCAACTTGGTTTAACATTTAAAACTTAACCATCAGATGAACATAAATATGGAGGAAACCCTTTTTCTCCAATAAATGCAAAAAAACACATTTGGGAAACGAATCATCCATTCACTATTAAAAAAAAAAAAAAAAACTTTAACAAATTGGGAATAAAAGGGAACTTCTTGAACATGATAAGAGGAACTTCCAAAATAAATATACGGTAAACATAATTTTTTTAATGTTTATTTATATTTAAGAGAGAGAGAGAGTGTGTGAGCAGGGGAGGGAAAGAGGGAGAGGGGGTGGGGACAAAGGAGCCAAAGTGGGCTCTGTGCTGACAGCAGAGAGCGTGATGCGGGGCTCGAACTCACAAACCATGAGATCACGACCTGAACCAAAGTCGAATGTTCAACAGACTAAGCCACGCAGGTGCCCCTACAGTAAACCTAATAAGTGGTGAAATACGGAAATGCACGTGCCTAAGTTTGAGAGTGACAGAGATGCCACCACCACCACTATATCCAACATTATACTGGAGATCCTAGTTAACTAACAGAAGTGAATAAAGCAAGACAAACTGAACGGAAGTTCAAAGTATTGAGGAACATTTGGAAATAATTATCACTATGCACACGTGATGTAACATCCAAATAATGTACAGATAAGAAGTGAAAGCCCTTTGTACAGAAAACAATAAAATGTTACTGAGAGGAATTTCAGGAAGACCTAACTAACTGAAGGCATCCACCACATCCACTGACGTGAAGACTCGCTATTATAAGGATGTCCGTTCATCTTGCAGATCTTCATATAGAAGCTGATGAGCTGATTTTAAAATTGACATGAACCTATGAAAGGGTCACCAACATTCAAAATCAAGTTTAAGTGATTTACGCTTGCAGACAGGATCACTTATTATAAAGCTCCAATAATTAAGACTGTTGTGCTGACACGAAGCTAAACAAACAAAAACAAAAACAAAACAAACAAACAAAAAAACAACTAATGGAACTAAATTGAGAGTCCAGAAATACATATACAAGTTCACATGAGTTATGACAAAGACAATCTTGGAGCACATTGAAGAAAGGATGGTTGTCTTTTTTTTTTTTTTCAATAAATGGTGCTGGGTCAATCGATACAATATCCAGAAAAATAACAATATCTGAATTCTTAACCCTACACAAATATCAATTCCACAGGGATCACAGACCCAAATGTAACAGGTAAAACAGTAAAGCTTCTAGACAGTAACATGGAAGAACATACAGTCTGTAGGACTTTGTGGTAGGCTAATCTTTCTTTAAAAACACACCCCACTCCTCCCACACACACACAAAAAAAGAGAAAGAATGATTAATTGAACTTCATTAAATTAAGAATTTCTATTTATCAAAAGACACTGTTAAAGAGTGACAGTCAAGCCAATGAGTGGGAGAAGAGGGTTTTTACCCAGCATATATAAAGAACACTTATATATCAATTTTAAAACAGAGAAAACAGTCCACCCCAGATAACAGTCTTGAACAGGAACACAAGAGAGTATACTATAGGATTCCATTTATAATAAGCTCAAACACAGGCAGAACTAATGTATGATGAGAGAAGTCAGAATGGTGTTTACCTTAAGTGGTAAAATATCTTTTTAATTTTTTTTAATGTTTATTATTTTTGAGAGAGACAGAGACAGAATGCGAGTGGGTTAGGGGCAGAGACAGGGAGACACAGAAGCAGAAGCAGGCTCCAGGCTCTGAGCTGTCGGCACAGAGCCGACCCAGGGCTTGAACTCACGGCTGTGAGATCATGACCTGAGCCAAAGTCAGACGCTCAACCGACTGAGGACACCCAAGCACCCCAAGGGGTAAAGTATCATTGATGAAGTCACAAAGAAGGCACCTGGGCTGCTGGTAATGTTCTATTTCTTGATCTGGGTACTGGTTACACAAGGGCTTGCCCAAATTGATCCAGGAAGTGGTCAAATGATGTCCATGATTTCAAACCTGAGTATATCTGACTTCAATGTCCTGTCGATTACACTATTTTGATATGTGGTGGTGATCCGGAGGTCTACTTCCAAATGGATACAGATAGGAAAATGTTCAAATGATCTCCTCCTTGAGGACACCTGGGTGGCTCAGTTGCTTGGGTGACCGACTCTTGATTTTGGTTCAGATTTCGGCTCAGGTCGTGATTTCACACTTCATGAGTTCGAGCCATGCTATGGGCTCTAGGCTGGCAGTGCAGAGCCTGCTTGGGATTCTATCTCCCCCTCTCTGCTCTTCCTCCCCCCCGACCCAAAATAAATTAATAAACTTAAAAAAAAAAAAATCTCCTGTAATCATCCATTTGGTGACCAAAATCACAGAACCATGACTGAGAAACCACTGCCACCTAGTGGCACCTTCCCCTAATTGCAGGAGCAGATATTTTGGACGGGACTCAACTTCCGAGCGTCTACCGTCAATTCAGAACAGCAGGATGACAGCAAGAAGTTGTTCAGTCTCCCCCACACACCCAGTATTCTCTCCCTCAAGCGATTATTTATGGAAATCAATCACTTTTTTCATATCACTTCATTCTATCAGTATAAATAGTCAATCTTTATTCTATACTCATAAAAATAATGGGAATTTTACCTATCAGTTGTTGGACAGTTACTACCTGCCATTGTGTCAGTCTCTTTGCATGGATATACGTCACTTACTTGTCATGGCAATGACAATGAGGAGTCTGCTACTATTACACCCATTTTAGAAATGAGTAAACTGAGACATACTGAGATTTCCCAAGGCCAACAAAGATCCCAAATAATCAAGTTAAGATTTTAGATTCTTAAAAATTTTTTTCAAGGTTTATTTTTGAGAGAGAGAACATGAGCAGGCGAGGGCCAGAGACAAGGGGGAGACACAGAATCTGAAGCAGAACTCCAGGCTCTAAGCTATCAGCACAGAAGCCAGACGTGGGGCTCAAATCCACAGACCGTGAGATCAGGACCTGAGCCGAAATCAAGAAGCAGGCGCTCAACTGACTGAGCCACCCATGTGCCCCTCAAGTTGAGATTTTAATCCAAGTCTGTAGGATTCCAGATGTCCCACTCCCCTATTTTCCAAGCATGCAAATTGGACATTTTCTCTTCACAGTAGGGAATCCAGAGACGAGTATTCCAGGGCTCAAGGACCATGAGCAAATCACTTTACGTCTCAGAAACTCTGTTTTCTTATCTGCAAACTAAAAGTCTTGCCCAGATGATCTCAGGTTTCTTCCCATCCCATCACCTAATAGCTCCTGAACACAGAAGAAAAGCATTAGTCTGAGTCACTTGCAATATGTTTTTGCAGTTTGGTACAACTATTTTTAGACCATCACAGAATAAGAGCTCATTTCATGGATCCAGTCACAAATTTCTCACAATCTTTGGGGGAAATCCAGGCTTGAGGGATTCTAGTGCTTAATGAGATGATGTAATGCAGGAAAATATATAGCTGGAAGAAAATTTTATTAGTGTGAGTAAATGTACATTTTCAAGTGAATTACAAGACCTTAAGAAGTAAATGTATACGCCCCATGGGGAAAATCACCTAAGACTCTAAAACAGAGCATGTAGTGTTCATTCTCAGGCATTCTGAGAACCTCTGCAGATGTGAGTAAAAAGGAAAATTGTGCAGAACCTTTAACCCTAGAAAGAAAAACAAATGACCTCAGAAAAATATTTTCAATTAAGCAATTGAGGACACTCTGTGACAGGTTGCAATTGTCGAATAAAGGGGCTTTATAATGAAACCTGAGTTAATATAGTCATTCAGCAGAGGTGCATTTATGTAATCTGCTGATGTGAAATATCTACAGGATTAGCAACATTTAAGAATAATACATGAAACTGGTCTGGCACTCAAGTAGAGAGACATGCACACTCCCATTCAACATGGCTATTTTTCCAAATAAATAATAACGTAAAATAAAATACTAAAATAAAATAATAAAGTAAAATAATAAATAAAGTAAAATAATAAATAAAATAGTAAAATAAATAAATAATTAAATAATAAAATAAATACTAAAATAAAATAACAAAATAAATAAATACAAAAATAAACTAAAATAATAAAATAAATATAAATAAATAATAGAAAAATAAATAAATAAATAAAATAAATAAAATAAAATAAAATACAAATCACGTTGGTCATGCAAATACAAAACGTAATATTCTGGGTCACATTAATTTCTTGAAGTGTTTTTGAATTGTGACAGGTTAGATCATCCCAGCAGATTTCAATCCATGATGTTGATTTCGAATTTACGACTGCGACAGGACGGCTAGTGACTGGGAAATCTGGTTCCTTTCATTACTATTTCAATAGCTAACCTTAAAATGAATAAACATTAATTGGAGGATATATGTCATTGCCCCCATGAGAAAGGTGCCCCAGAGAGATGCTCTTCTGTCCTGTCTTACTTCCTCTATCTCTGCAGAGTTGTTGCCTGCTATTTTTCAGTCATTAAGCAAGAATTTATTGGTGTGCGAGCTAAGAATAAATTCAGAGACTAAGCGTCTTAGGGAATACCGTTCGCTGGTGCTTTCGAAACCAAGAGAGCGTTGCAAGAAATCAAGGGATCGCAGCCTTGCCGGGACTGACGCAACCCACCCCAGCGGGTTCCCCGCATGCAAAGGGCCGTGTGCAGGACACATCCACAGAGGAAGGGACTGCAGCGCGGTAAGAAGGCGAAACGGTGCATGCACCCAACAGACCTGGGTGTTGGTGCCTCCCAGTGTGGCCCGGGGGCTCCTCTCCCCATTTTAGTCTTGCTGCTGCTGCCCACGCCCACCCCGAACAGTCACACACCCTTCCGAGTATCATCTAGCTCCCCAGGGCTGCTGGGCCTCTCAGGGCCCGCTCCAAGCCTAGAAGGTTTCTCTCTCCCTTGCCCCACAGTGACCATAAGCTATGCATGCTACAGTAGGAATGGGACCTTCAAGACATCGAGATCCCTCTCTTATATCAATTCCGTTCCATAAAAACTATGTGCCCCCGGCAAGTGGCATCATTCTTGACGCATAACAGATCTTCAAAGTTTAGTTATCGGACATAGGGATTTGCAAATTGTTCGCATTTACAAGATGAACAAGATCCATTTTCTGCCTTCTCTGAGTTCATAGCCCAGCTAAGGACATGGGACGTCTTCAAAAGTAATTCTCATTGACGAATCAGCTGCGGGAGGAGATAGACCATAAAGGGTGAATGGTGAAGTTCAACAGACGAATAAGAAATTGTTTCCTTTCTCTGTAGAATCTTGCCCTTCCAGTTGCCTTGCTCATGTTCTTCTGAGAACTTCAGCCACGTGTGTTTTTATCTCTACCTTCCAAATAGAGAGGCTCATAAGCAATCCTTATTTGAGTGCTTATGGGTTGGACAGATGATATGGGTGAGTGGACGGATGGGTGGATGAATGGATGGATGGTGGGTGGGTGGGTGGGTGGATGAATGGTTGGATGGAGGGAAGGAAGGAATGAAAGTACCCCCTGCTCAAATTTTGCATGAGCACCCACTTGTCTACCATATTGGGGCTAGCTAAGCTTGATTGCCTTAACAGACCAAACCCACGTCATGGTTAACCTTCACTGATGTCCAGGTCAGTGTCCTAAGCATCTTGTAGAAACCTTTTACTAACCCCCATCTTTGAATTTGCATATACTGTTCTTTGATATAAAGTGGCCTATTGCCTTCCCAAACTCTCTGTCCTCCTCCAAAGCCAAGTCCAGCTTCATTTTTCTCAGGAAGTCATTTTGACTAGAGTAGCCCACGGAGATCTCTCCTACATCTGAATTTCTGCAGGATTTGCAATGGGAGCCACATAGTTTGCTCCTCAACACAAAATTGCCAGGAACCTCCTCTATTTCAAGGGAAGTCATTTTTGCATTGCTGATGTGTCCTTTCTTAGACACCTTGCATGGGTCTTGGCTTCCAAGCCGCTGAACAAGGCTGAGGGGGTGGTGGTGGGGAATGGATGGAGACTGAGCTGAGTTTGAATCCAAGCTCCCTCAAGTCATTAGCACTTCCTCTGTGAAAAAAAAAAAAATGGGATGAAGCTATCTCTATTGCAAACATAGTTTGACGATCAGATGACACAACCCATGTCAATGCCCTTAGTATGGCACGTAGCAAATTTCAGGCCTTCGGCACAGGCTTGGTTCCCTCTTCTGTTGGAAACTAAAATGCAGGGGCCGGCGGAAGGTTAAGACAAAATAGCCCCTCTCTGCAAGGTTAATGCTATCAATTCTGAAACACACAGTTCGGTATTTGAATAATTCGTGGGAAGACGACTTTTTTAAAGCTCAGCTTCAAACTTGAAAATCTTTGTTTTGCAGGGTCAGCCCTCATTCCACAAAACCCACTCACCAAGGTGCCTTTCACGACCCTGTCTACAAACTTCCTATGACAGAGATCTAACCTTGTGTGACCAAATAAGGCTGATGATACAGGGCTGGTGGAGGGAAACGTTTGCACTCACACCAGTGAGGTGGACCAGTTGGAGCGTGGCAACCGCACTTTCTCCACACTTTGGGATTCTGCCTCTCCCTGGGCACTGACCTCACCTTCTCCTTCTATGGGTGGGCTTCCTCCGGTGCCCCTTCCAGCTACCATCTGACTTCCTTCCCTTCCTTCGTGGCCAAGTTCCTTGATGGGCAGTCTCCATAAGATGGCTCCGGTGTTCTCCTTTCCCACGCTGTCCCCCAACCACCCCAGACCTGGTCGTGTCCTACACTCCATTCCGAAGACGCCCTCCCTTCCAGCCACCAGCGACCTCCGAGTTGCCCCAACCCGACCGTACTTTGGGTCTTATGCCTGTTGGGCTTTTTTCCGTTGCATTTGATCCCGTCGGCCAGCGCTCTCTCATACGTTCCATCCAGGGTCCTCTCCTGGCCTCCTTCTTCCTCCCTGCTGGGCCCCTCCTTGGGGTCCTCGCTTGGCTCCCTTTCCTCTATCCATCACCTAAGTTTTGTTCTTTCCCTGGATCACATCCTCGGCTCTCGTCTGTTTCCACCCTACTTTCTTCGGTTGACAGAGGCCATCCTGACTTTAATACCCCCTTCGAGTGATGACTCTATTTCCAACCCAGATCTGTCCCTGAATTCCAGACCTCTAACTGTGACTATTTCTTTCCAATGTCCAAAGGCACTGGAATTCAACATGTGCACGCAGAACTCAGCATCAGCCCTGTTCCCCCTAAACCTTGTCCCCCCCCTTTTTTTTTCTGAATGGTGCCAACGCTTCCTGCAAAATCCCAAGCCAGATACCTGGCCTCTCCTAACCACCTTCCTATTCTTCTCTAGATTATGTTTGCACCCGCTTACCCACACCCCTTAGTTCAGGCCCTCGTCCTTCCGCCTGCAGGGCCAAAACTTAGCCTCCACATAAGGGCCCTGGTCTCAGTCTCCCCTTCCCAGCTCCTATCAGCCCCATCTCAAAGCTCCTTGGGCTGTCCTGCTTTGGACTCACTCCCACCTCCCAAGCTTGGCCCGAGAGGCCTCCCTTGACCAGGTGTTGTTTCTCCTCCTATTTGCCTTAGAATATTCTACTGGACCCTTTGCATCTCAATCTCAAGAATCGTACAAGTGTCCTGGGGCTGCCAGCGCAGAGCGCGACGAACTGGGTGGCTCAAACACATGACACTGACCATCTTTCTCCTTTCCGGAGACCAGAAGTCCAAGACCAAGGGGTCCGCAGAACGGCACGGCGGAAGCTGTTCTGTTCCTCTCTCCCAGCCCATCCCTCGGCTTGTGGGTAGTGAGCTTGTGTCACATGCTTCCTCCTCTACCCATGTGCCCCTCTGTGCCCACATTGCCCCTTATTACAAGGGTGTGGCCATATCGGATAGGACCACCCTGACGACCTTAACTTACCCTTTTTTACCTGATGATCTGCAAAGACCCTCTTTCCAAACCGGGTCACGTTCCCAGGTACCGTGGGGTAGGACTGTGACACGTTTGGGGAGACGCAGTTCCACCCACAACAGCCATTATACGTGGAAATACTTCCTTCTTTCTGCTTCGAATAATGCCCCCAGCCCCCCTCCAAATGCTTCCCCAGGATTTCACCCGATAAGTAACAGCCCCAAACTGAGAAGAGACAAAGGATCCAGGGAGGTGAGCCAGCCTCACTGGCCACCTGCTCTTGCGGGGAAAGATGAACTATTTATTTCAACCGCCTTCTGGGCCAGAGGCCAAGGGCAGCAGAAACGAATGCGAAGGGTCGCCCACCATGAGGGGTCTGCCGGAGCCCCTGCCCACCCCACGTGGCGCCTCGATGACGAGAGGCTACCACCGTGGGATAAGAGAGCCAGAAATGTCCCGGACCCCTGTCCCCAGCCCAGCAGCGCAGGGAGGGTGGCTTTCATGCTGAACAGGAAAGGAAGGGAAGGGACTATTCCTGAGGGGCAATAAACTGACCTTAGCCGCCACGCAGAATTGCAGCCCAGAATCGCATCACCAACTCCAGCGGGCAGGCACCTGTACATCCAAGAAGCACGTGGATACAGGGCCACGAGTGAAAGGGCTGGAGGAAGGAATACAGCATCTTAACTTTTTTTAACCCTTATTTATTTCTGAGAGAGGGCGAGAGTGTGAGCAGGAGAGAGCAGAGAGAGAGGGAGACACAGAGTCCGAAGCGGGCTCCAGGCTCTGAGCCGTCAGCACAGAGCCCGACGCGGGGCTCGAACCCACGGACCGTGAGATCGTGACCTGAGCTGAAGTCGGGCGCTTAACTGACTGAGCCACCCGGGCGCCCCAAAATGCAGCATCTTTAGAATGAACATCAATTTAAACCAAAACCATGTAATACTGATACAAACACAATAACTTTTTTTTTTTTTAAGACAGGCAAGCAAATGGAAAACTCTTCAGGGCTTTTGGCTCGACACCTTTAAAACTGATATTCTAACATATCATGTTTGTTATTAAAACCGTATATAATGAAAAGTCTTCATTCCTCTGACATCTGATTAAATTTCTTCACTTCCTTCTGCTCTTTATGTCTTTTTTTTTTTTTAAATAAAACCATTTGGGCTTTGGGGGAGCAGGAGGTGTTATGGTTTTGTTGGGGAAAATTTCATTGCTGGGGATCTGGCGATGGGGAAGCACTGACTTTTCACAACGGGACAGTCGAAACAATTCTCAGGAGCGAGCTTGACCCCCGAGGAGGCAGGTGCTGCGTCCAAGGCCTCGGAAGGTCTAAAGCCCCTTCCTCACCTTGGCGTTACGGTCCAGCGTCATCCTCTCCGTTAGAAGGCGGGGGGCGGGATGGCTGTCCAAGAAATGAGGCATTTCGAACCAGAAGAGGCCTTAGAAGTCAATGTTCTGCAGAAGCCGAAGCAGGTCCTTTTGTCGGATGCTCGTACTGGTTACCGAGCTATCAGCCACACGGCGGAAGCCCAGTGGACTGAGCCAGCTCGGACGGCTCATGCGGGCAACTCGGGAGGTTGGTCCCGGGCCCGGACGAGGGTTTAGGCAGGTCTTAAGCTCGCGAGTCCCTTGGTCCCTGCTGCTGCCTCTGGCAGAGGGGTACACAGGTCAGGGGGAGGGGCCTCTCCCGGGCCACTCGGGGCCAGTATTTTGCAGAAAGAGAAAAGCATCCCCCCGTCCTCAAAATTTCAGGCGTGCACAGAACTAGAAGTAGCATATCAGAAACTGAAGAGCTACGTTTATAAAACATATATGTATAAAATATACATATATATATAGCTAGTAAAGATTTTGTGCATGAGATAAAGTTGGAACTTCTGCAGGCAAAAAGCCCGAAAGCCGAGTCTAGAAGCCGAGGGACCAGGGCGCACCGTTCAGAAACAGGGTGGGTGGCCCACGGGAAGGGGGGGGGGAGCGTGTGGAAGGGGTGAGAGACTGAAGCGGAACAAGGCTGCTCCCAAGAGATGAGAAACAGAGGGCTCTGGGTGAGGCCGCGGCACCTGCCGGGTCCCTAAGAAAGCTCTGAGCTCCAGACCCACCCGTGGGGAAAGGAGACTCCGCGAGGACCGGCACACCTAGCTTACCCCTGCAGGTGCTGTGCACAGTTATTCTGGGGGAGAGCTTCACCTGGGCTCTGCCTTCAGGGGTCAGTGGTCAAGAAGATCCTAGGAACCATCAGAACACCACCGCACTGACAGGCACAGCCGGGGAGGGCAGACCAGGTAAGCACGGCCTCGCCCAACGCGGTTATCCCTTCCTGCGCGTCCACACGGGGCGCGTCGGCCGCTCCGGGCAGGTCCGTTCGCATGGTCCCTTCCAGCATGCCGTTTGTTAGAGTTTCCTAGCACTGCTATATAGCAAATTACCTTCGATGCTGCATTTATAGCAACGCAGATGTGTTCCCCTGCAAACGTGTTCCTTTTTGCAGGTCAGAAGTCCAAACTGGGTCTCGCCGGGCTCACGTGAACTTGGCGAGGCCGTGCCCCTCCTGCAGGCTCCAGGGGAGAATCGGTTTGCTTCCCTTTCCCAGCTTCTAGGGGCCCCCACGTTCCTTACTCTCCCTCCTTCTTCCAGCAATGCCGGGCTGCGTCCTCCTCGCACGGCCATCCCTCTGGGTCTCTCCTTGCACTTCCTTTCCGTGGACTCCCGTGACTGCTTTGGGCCCACCCGGATGACGCAGGATAATCTCCCTGTCGTAAGGTCGTCGGATTCCACGAAGGTCAGCTTACTTCCGCCTGCAACCTTAACCCCCCTTTGCCACTTACCTCATCACAGTCACAGACCCTGGGGATTAGGACACCGGCCTCTCGGGGGGGGGGGGCCTCATTATTCTGCCTACCACCCCAATAACACAGAATTCTGCTTCTTCATACCTATCACCTCCCACTAACTCACAAAGGGCCCGAAGGGCGGGTGCCCTTGGAATAAGGGATAAATACTTGGACCCTGACCGCCCCCCCTCCCCCGCCGCTAGCAGAAAAGGTGAAAAAGGAGAGAGAATACAGACATTTGCTGAGCACGGCTACCTGTTACATGGCTCATTCACGGCCTCTCATCTGTTACCATTTTCATAAGAGAAAATCGAGATTCGGGTGATTTAATGAATGCCGCTAGCCACATGCCCACTATTTTGGTTTTCCTTTGCCCTTCCTATATTTTGGTTTTAAAATTATTTCTAGGGGCGTGCGGGCGGCTCAGCCGGTTAAGTGTTCGACTCTTGATTTCGGCTCCGATCATGACCTCACGGTTGGTGGGATCGAGCCCCGTGTCGGGAGCTGCGTTGACAGTGTGGAGCCTGCTTGGGATTCTCTGTCTCTCTCTCTCTCTCTCTCTTCTCTGCCCCTCTCTCGCTCGTGCTCTCTCTCTCAAAATAAATAAGTAAACATTTTTTAAAAATAAAATGATTTCTAGTTTGTAGAAGGCTGGATGTGGAACATGAGGGTTCCTGGAGTCGTACAGACCTGATCTTCAGGGCCAGCGCAGCCCCGGGCCTCCCGACGAGGATAATCGGGTCTGTCTCAGAGCTGAGTCAGCGCACAGGGCCTGGCAGGGCGCCTCAGATCGCCGATGACGCTCCTTGGCTCAGGTGGTCGCCAGGCCAGCCAGTCACTGACCTCCATCTACCGCTTTACACAGACGCCTCCTGAATTCACATTCCCAGGCCTTCCCCTCCCTGGTCCTGACTTGCGCCTGACCTGCCAAGCACCGTCACCCCGATGCCTCGCCAGTGTCTCAGACTCCCCACATGCCAAGCGGAACCCTCCTCTGCCACCAAATCTGCTTTCCTTGCAATATCGTTGTTTCCATGCACACCCAACTTCTGGTCGCCCAGGCCAGGGACTCGGGAGTCTCCCTCTGACTCACTTTTCCCCCAAACGAACAGTCCCCGCCTTGGCGACTCGTCGTTCTTACGTCGCGCACGGGTGGGACGCCCGTGGCCGGCTGCCTCCAGCTTCCCTGCCCTGCTTGCTGTTCTGGAACTACCCTCATTCCACGCCCGTCCCCAAAGGCCTCAGGAATGACATCCAGACGCCTTTGCCGGGGTCTCAAACGCTCTGCAGCCGCCCAGTAGCTTTCCCGGGTCCCCGTCTTTCTTACCACATTCTCAGCCCAGCCCAAACTTCAGCCAAATTGCCAAAGGCCCGCCGTCCCCCTCACCCCGCTCCCCACACCTCTTTCTCTTCCGGCTCTTCCTTCCACAAGATTGCCTTGGGTCTTGGTAACACATCCCCGGAGGGTCCCCCCCGCCCGGGCCCTTGTGCCCCCCAGGGGGAGGGCCACCTATAAGAAGCCTTTCTTTCTCGTCAGCTCACCTTAGTCACTGGTATCCAGAGACCTTCAGTATAAAGCTGGATGATTTCGATGTATTACTTCAAATTTAGTCCTCAAAGCTTTATTTGAAATAGAAATACGTGAACTGTAAATTGGGTTCAGTTAGGTATCCACAAAGAACAGGTGCCCCCTGTGGCTGGGCCACCCAGCAACAGCACCTGGCCCTTCTCAATACAGCAAGGACAGCACCATTTATTCTGTAAAAGCGGAGGCCGGAGGCTCGTTCGGTGACTGCTACTTGTCTGACGCCCACCAAGATCCAGTGACAAGAGTATTCCCCGTTCCCTGGTTCGATGAGAAGAGCTGGTTTCCTGGGGTCCCCTGGGACTGGGGACACCACCAGGAGCCCCCTCTTTCTTCCCCACCAGGGCCGGGGAAGACGGGGGTGGCATTAAGCTCGTCCTACGTTCCCAGGCCCCACTCTGTGAGTCCTGTGTTCTCTCTGGGGACCCGCTGGTTTAGAGGAAAAAGAAGCAACGTCCCGCCACCCTCCTCGACCTAGAAAGCCAGTCCTTAAGCAGCTGTCATTCCCTCCGCAGCACACCACCCCGTCGTAACCTTGAGGGCAGGGCCAGGCGCCCGCGCTCCGTGTATACTGGGGCTCCCTGAGTTCTAGGCTGGCATGAGGACAAAGGTCCCATGACCCGTCTTGAATTACAGTACCAACTCCCACATGAAGCGATATTCGGCCCCTCCGCCTTGGGGAAACTCCAGCCCCAGCCCTCACGCACACATACCGGGAATGCTCTCCGTGCTCCAGACTGTCACAGCCTCACCCTCTCCTGGCACCTGCCCCACCAGACGTGCGACGCTCCCCTGGAGACTTGGTTCTCTTCCCGCTTCATGAATTCCAGAATCGTCTTCGTGTGGCTTGCCCCGGGCGCGTCCTAGGATGCTCCCTGAATTAGCCACGAAATGAACTCCACTCTGCCTTGAGAACTGAGCTGAAAACTGAAAAAGAGAAACCCGTTTTTGAGGCCAAATCCAATAAACTAAATATATAAATTGGAAAAAAAAAAAAACCCTTTGATCCTCTCACTGTAGCTTTCTCAAGTTATGTCTCTACGATCGTATTTCAGATTCCTACTTCTGACACCCCTCCTTCACTGGCAGATCAATCTGTTCATTTTTTTTCTAACTCTACCTGCATCTATAAAATGCCAGGAGTGATGGCTCCAAGCCAGTCGCCGCCTGTTTATCCTGCCATTCACCTCGAGGAGGAAATCGACGATAACTCAGTTGGCTTCAAAGCCCGCACCCAGTTCAGTTCAGCTGGCTCTGTTTTTCCTGATGCAAATCCTCTGCAAAAAAAAAACTAGGAGTCTGGGAGCCTTTGCTACTTGATGTGGGGATCATTGGCGTCTTGTCAAAGACTTCCCCATGTCCCTTATGCGCTCTTTTTCAAATGGCTTTCTCTTCGCTATCAAGTGTGACCGTACTTTGTCTTGGGAACAGGACTTCCCAAGGAACGTGTGCCCAGTCGCGTCCCGCGAAGCCATGGAAAGTCCTCCCCTTGGTGCGGCCCTCTGACAACCCGGCACCAGCCAGCTCTGGGGGGGTGGGAGGGAGGGGGGGACAATGGCAAGAAACAGTCACGGTGCAAAGTCTGTGTCTCATCTCCCCCTCCCTGCACCCTAAACACCGGGGAAGAGGACACCAGATACTTTAGGATTCTGGCTTAAACATCTTCAGGACGTTCCTGGCCACCCCTCCCCCTCCCCCGGGGGAAGGCTGCTCATTTTGTAGTCCAGGGTGGAGAATGGCCACTTGGTGCCATTAAGGCAGGGACAAACTGCCCAGAAAAGCCACCGATCGGGAGGACGACGATTCTCAGAGCTCCCTCCACGCACTGAGCTCACAACCCTGCCTACCCTACCGACACCACAGGAAAAGCAGGAGGCCTGATGCCCCCACCCCCACACCCCCGGGCTACACTGTGAAATCCCTAAACACATTTCAAACCTGCCGTCTACCAAAAAAGTTACGATGGCCGAAGTATCTGTGGGAAAGGAAGGCCCTCAGGTTTCTGACCCCACCCCGCCACCGCCCCAGGCTGCAGTTTCATTTGCTGGAGTGTGGGTGAGGCCGGGGAACGTAGCTGTGCTGGCCGGGAGACGATGAGGAAGGTACGGGGCTCGGGGCGACAGGCCGCGACAAAGTGAAGGCAGGCCGGGCGTCGGGACGCACGCTGGCTGCCTGTCGCTGCGTGCAAAGTGGCCCCGGCCCCAGTGACCGGAAACAGCCACCTCGATTCTGTCGCACGCCCTTTCCTCTTAATCCCCTTGGGGAGGAGCCCCGCGTCCAGCCCACACCCCAAGGGAGGGGGCCTGGGAATCAGACGGCCACCTCGGGAAGCGGGCTTATCCAAGAATTCGCGTGCATCCAAGCCACCCCGAGCGGGTGGGGTTCAGGAGTGGAGCCACAGCGGCAAAGTTTGCAGCGCTCATTGCTTGGCCCCCAAGACGCTAGCTTCACATTCTAAGGCGCTTGCTCCAAACGTTTCGCCGCCTCCAGACGCCCACTCCTTGGGCCGCACGTCTGTGTTCGTGACCGCTGGCGACTCCTGCAAATCTGCCTTGTGCTCGAGCTCAGGCTTGCAAATCACCTGGCGTCTGGGTGCTCGAGGCCAATAAGCGATTGCATCCGCTTATTGGGACCGTCCTGCGGGGTCGGGAGCCTTTGAGGGTCCAAAGTGGAGCTCACATGCCCTCAGTCTGACCCCGGAGACTGTAGCAAATGAAGCACAACGTGTAGCGAATGAGCACAATGTGTCCGAGGTTCGAAGGTTCGCCTACGGGCCCTGTGTATTACATTCATGTAATTTCGCGGCAAGAGATAGCTTTGTCCCTGCAAAGGCTCCCTCACTCCATCACAGATAAAAATAAGCAAAGCTGCTTTTAGAAGCTTTGTATACTTTTTCCCCTTCTGACAGCCTTCAAGTGGCAGCATATGATTTGGTCCCTGAGACATACAAAGTGTTTTAATTAAAGGTTGTCTAAAAATACAGAACGTTTTCCACAAACCACATCTGCCATTAACTCTTCTGACATTCTGGCGGCATTAAGTCCCAGAAATTCTTTACATATTAAATAAGAAGGCGGGCGTGCCCGCGCCTCGCAGGCTGTGTGCACGCGGAACCAGACCCGCGTGTTGCCGTCGGTGACCGCGATAATCACGGGGCACGCTGCAATTCATTCCTGCGACCGGACAGGCAGGCTCAGAGATCTGGTGGCATTTTGCTGATGACTTTACTTAAACATCCTGAGGGAAGTGATGGAGGGAGTGACTGTGAGACAGGCTCTCCGGGGAACAGTGCTTTATCCCAGGTGGTCACCAACTATTCCATGACCTTGAATGGAGTCCACTTTGCGCCTGTGGGCCCCAGGTTTCTTTTTTTCCTTTTTTTTTTTTTTAATGTTTATTTATTTTGAGAGAGGGAGAGAGAGAAACAGAGAGCAAGCAGGGGAGGGGCAGAGAGAGGGAGACACAGAATCCGAAGCAGGCTCCAGGCTCCGAAGCTGTCAGCACGGAGCCCGACAGGGGCTCGAACTCGCAGACTGCAAGATCATTGGCCTGAGCCAAAGTCGGACGTTTAAAAACCGACGGAGCCACCCAGACGCCCCGGACCCCAGGTTTCTAAATCAGTAACAATAACAATGGCCATGGAGCAATGAGAATATGCCCAGGAGTGTGCAGAGTGTTTATACTGATGATCCTCACTTCGTCCCGGGAGACAGGTCCTATGATTACAACCTGACATATGAGCCTCCTTCATGCCTCTCATTCACACAGCCTCATCTGAGGGTCGAGAAGCTTTCCTCTGACAGGCAGTGACAGGTGGTGACCAACAGAATACACATGGAAAGAGAGGTCTGGAAGCTGGCTTTCTCGTTTACCGGCTGAGTGATCTCAGGCTGACCACTTTAGCCTCTCTGTGCCTCAGTTTCGCCCTCCCAGCAAAATGTGGGTCCTACCCATACCTACCTTGCAGGCTTGTTAATACGAATTGAATACGTTAGTATTTGTAAAGTACTTGGAAAGGTGCTTGCTGCATAATAATTTTGGCCAAATAATCAGGTATGGTTTGAGCCAAGCCTTTCCTGGAAAGCAGAGGGGGACTGGGGAATTTAGGTCCCTAATTAGTCAGGGAGAGAGAGAGAGAAAAAAAAGTGCTTCCATGAATGACCTCTGCCCAGATGTGCCTCTAGAACCTCCCACCGGAGACAGAAAGGGGCAAAGAACCTCAGGGCTGTCCCAGCAAGCCAGGCCACCTGGGACACGGAGCGGGGCCTCCCCAGTCCTCGTCCGCGTCTGGAGGCACTTCGGGGGATGTAGCCAGCCTGGCCGAGTGTCCCTGCGAAAAGAGCCAAGTTAGCTGCAGGGCAGAAGTCACTGTACTTGGTGCAGATCCCAGCTGCTGAACCAATTAGGCCCAGTCATGAGACGCCCTTCCTCTTTCCCTGCAGTCCCTGCAAGCAAGCAGCCTTGCAAACAATCCGTCAAGACCCACGAGTCCGAATCCAGCTTTGTGCTCCTGGCCCCCAAACGGAAGCAACAGCTCAGGATTAAAATCTTTGTTCTTTTACTCCTTCTTTACCCCAAATACTCTTCCCTATAAATGGGAGGCTCTCATATATATTCCCAAGGCTGCTGAGGGCAGCATAGGAGTTCTACTCTTCGAGGCAATAGGTTAAAGGTCTCCTAGATCTTTGCAGAGATAACCAAAGATAAATCTTCCATTTATCAGAACTTAGGGAGTGAGTCGAGAAGTGCTGATTATTGAGAGGAAAGCAGTTCAAATGGGATAAGATAAGGGGGGGGTCTGGCAGCCAGGGGGGCGGGCTCATGAGTAGCAAGCATGTCTGTGCCGAATGGGGCACCGTCCAGGGAGTGGTTACGGGAGCGGTTGCAGGCTCTGTGGGGGCCCCTCAGGAGGGAGACCGCGGACACGTGGGAGTGATTTTAAGAAGTGTTGCTGTCATTAGCAGCATTGTCCGCTCCCGCCTCCCGTCCTGCCCTCGGACCTTTTTCAAGAGACTAATTGAAAACTGGCAGTGTTTTCCACGCTATTATTCCAAGGGGACTTTTAATTCTTTTAGTTGACACAAAGATAGGAACACAGGGGGCCCCAGGTATACCGAGGTTATAGATACAAAACACACTGGCTTCGGTGGACCCCCATCCCGGATCCCATAGTTCTAAGAACACAAGATCCAGGCAAATGTTCGTTAAGCGATGTGTTTGTGCCACGCGCCCATAAGACAAATGTTCCTTCTTGTCGTTGGGGCCCCCACGACCAACCTCAGGAATGGCTCGGAAGGCGGATCGCGCAGCCTAAAAGGTCAGAAGGGGCGAGGTTCCCCTACACTTGTCAGGAAGCAGCGGGCTCCCCGCAAACCCACGTGGGTCCAGACCCAGTTGGCCTCTTTGGTTACTGTCATTTCAAGTGTCTTATACTCCCAGACCGGAAAATATGACTACTCATCAGACAATAAGAGAATGTCACTTGTAAGAGTGCATGGTTATTTGAAGTCATCGGGAGGGACCGAGCCAGGGACCAGGGACCATCGCTCGGGGGAGGGGTCGGATGAGCCATCTGTCTTCTCCTTCGCAACATTTCCTCCTCTGTGCTTCCCTCCCAAACCCCCTACACTGGTCTGTGGGCCCGTCATTCCAACACTGATGTCCACACACCCCACTGAGAGCGGGTCCTCATCTAAGAGGACCCCAGCGGCCTTCAGGACTGGTGATACTCCTTGTGTCCACCCCTTGGCTCCCATGATGCCCCGCTGCCTTCAGTACCTGCCCTGGTGCCCTGACCGCACCTTCCCTCCCTCTGGGCAGGCTCCCGTGACTCTACACTTTATTTTTCCTCCGGGACTCACTACTGGGCTCCCCACTTACTACCCTGTGGCCCTCCCCGGGGGACTGGATCAGTGCACAAGGCCCTGCTCCCATCCAAATGTCGGCGCTCTCCTCAGAGCTCAGAAGAGCCTTTCTGATTGTAACACTTTGAAATTCCCACTCGCATATCTCAAGGATCGTTCAGATTCAGTACGTCCCCAACTGGACATGTTATCTCCCCTTCAAATGTTCCTGCTCTCAGTAAACATCAAAAATATAAGAATGACGGGGCACCGGGGTGGCTCAGTCAATTAGTGTCCAACTCTTGATTTCGGCTCAGGTCATGGTCTCAGGGTGGCGGGATCGAGCCCCACGTTGGGCTCGGTGCTGAGCCTGGAGCCTGCTTGGGATTCTGTGTCTCCCTCTCTCTCTGCCCCTCCCCCACTCACGCCCTCTCCCTCCTCTCTGTCTCAAAACAAATAAATAAACATTTATAAAATAAGAGGGAAAAGGATGAGAGCAAACATACACTCTGTTTTCCATGCCATCTGCCCATATTAAAAATGACGTAGGTAAATCTCTCACTTGAAGCAAGAATTCTAAAGGTCGGTACATGATTAGCTGTATTTTACAAATAAAGAAACTAAGGAACTAACAAGTTAGATTATTTCACTGTTACTAAGTGTTGAAGCCGTTAATAAGTGTACATAATTGTGACACCAGAAACCAGGGAAATGTCACCACCACCACCACCCCCCCCCGATAACGCCCTGACCAGTTCACCATCCAGCTCTGGACATTTCTGCTTCTAAATAGATGTCCGTTTTCTCCACTCTCTGTCTCCGTGGCCACCTCTCTCTTTCCACCTGCCATTACTTCTCGCTGACATGCCCGCCACGGCCTGTCCGTCCTCCTCTATCACGTCCCGCTCATTTCCGACACATCCCCCACGCTGCTGCCAAAAGGACACTTTCAAACTCCCATCACCTAGACCTTTCCTGTCTTCCCACTGCACTGAGAATAAAGACCGGATTCCTACTGAGCGCCCATCACACTCCTGGGAGCCCGCACCGCAGCCCTCAGGTATGTGGCGCGGTACCACCCACGGGCCTTCCCTTCTTGTTCTGATGGCTGCAGTCCTGTTGTTCTGTTAGTTCCTCCTGACAAAGCATCCTGCTTCTTCCTTCTTTCCCCAGGCTCTTCTCTCTGCCTAGAATGTTCTTTACCCCCCTCGCCCTACCTCGTTAACATCAACCCATTCTGCAGACCTCTTACCAAATGCATTGTTTTGGAGAAAACTCCCTGCCCCGGACCTGTGGGTTCTCTTCCTGGCACTGATCTCACTCGGGCATCTGATTCACACTTTGACTGGTGTCTGGATCTCTCGCCGGTCAGCAAGTTCCTTGAAGACACCAGTCATACCTGTTTTGTTCGCTGTTGCTTCCTCCTTTGACCAGCACAGATCCTGACAAATAACTGACACTCATTGATGTCTGTTGGGTGGTTGCATGGATGGATGGATGGATAGATAGATGGATTGATGGATGGACAGATAGGTGGATGGATGGATGGATGGATGGGTGGGTGGATGGATAGATAGGTGATGAATGGATGGATAGATGGATGGATAGATGTATGGACAGACAATGGACACATGGACAGACAGATGGATGATGGATGGATGGTCAGATGGATGGACAGATGGATGGACAGACGGACAGATACATGGATGGATGGACAGATGGATGGCTAAATGAAAAGGATAATCAGAAGCCCAACATACTTGCTCCTGCTTTTTGTGCTTCACATTTATCTACAATATGATCTTTTTTCCCTATAAAAAATAAAATAAAATATGATCTTTTTTTCTTCTGCTTTGCACACCCCGCCATGTCTTCAGCGTGCTGCGTGGGTGTTCGGTACCAGAAGTCAAGTGATTCCTATAAACCTAAAAAGAGGCCAGCTGCCAGATTCATGAGAGCAATGAATAAAACTGGAGAGGAAAGCAGAGTTCTGATCACAGCGGGCGACAGTGCAGAGGGCGTGAACCCGACGTCTGGAAACGTGTTTCCAGTCACAGCTCTGTCACACATTAGCCATGTGACCCTGGAGAAATCTCCTTGCTTTTTTAGTGTCTCCAACTGCTATTAAAAAAAATGAACCAGAGATACATGGTGCTGCCTTCATCTTCCAGGACCTTCCTGGCTTATTAATGACTCTCAGGTTACCTCAGTTATAGTATTTGAGGGCTTCACATGGAGAAGGACCTCACGCGGGATGCAAAAGAGAGGCTTAAAATTAGAAAATTCACATAAGAACTAAGAATGACCTTTAATTTTCATTGAGCATTGTTTCCAGCCCAGGTACTAGTGTTTCACTGCAGTTTGAAATAACAATTTAAGGGGCGCCTGGGCGACTCAGTCTGTTAAACGTCTGACTCTTGACCTCGGCTCAGGTCATAATCTCAGGGTTCGTGAGATTGAGCCCCGCACTGGGCTCTGTGCTGACAGCGCAGAGCCTGCTTGGTTCTCTCTCACTCTCTGTCCCTCCCCTGCTCTCGCTCTCTTTCCCCCTCCCTCTCTCTCTCTCTCTCTCTCCCTCCCTCTCTCTCAAAATAAATAAGTGAACGTGAAAAACATTTAAGTATGTAAATAAAATAACAATTTAAGTGTTCTACTCCTTTCATTCACCATGGTCATTTATTTGCTGCTCTGTAGACTTTAAACGAACATTGAAGAAGTCATGTTTATTTCATTATTGGAATTATTAATTTCTCCTTACCATGAATGCGGCCGAGTAAAGTCATTTTCTGCACTGTAGTTCAGGGCTGCAGCGTATCATCAAAACACATTTTCCTTGGGAAAAAAAAAGTCAGTAACCTATAAGCACAACAAATTGAGTTTCGTCTTCTTTTTATAATGACTTAATTCTATTGGTGCGTTTTCCAGAAATACCCCTGAAAGGGAAGAAAAGAAAGCTTCAGATCTGTGAAGTCTAATTAAGGTGAGTATAGTGGAGGTGTTGGAGTGAGACCCAGACCACCAGGAAACTTCAGGACGTTTCCTGTCCAAGTGTAAATAAACACATCCACCTTGCTGTTAATGACCGCGATGGTAGGACGCTGAAAAGCTTGGCCAATGTGAATAAAGATGAAGTTATAAATGCTAAATGCCCAAATGCCCAGGTAAGAGAGGCAGACCTGGAGTATGTCGGTCCAAGTGAATTTCCAGCCGGTGAGGGAAGAACCTGTAAGTTTCACAGTGATGCTGAACTTCAGATGTGTGAGTTCCATAAACTCTCAACCAAGACTTTTAGGTTTATTTTAGATTTGGTATTTTAAATGTAGGAGGGAAGCAATGCTTATGAATGGTAGATACAGTGTTCCTTTGTCAGGGGGTGGGTGAATATGGCTGAGAAGAAGAAACATCGGAGATTTAAATAAACGCAATCCTCTTTTATATAAGGGTTAACTCAAAAAGGGTCGTGTTTCAAACCTATTTAAGTGTTCACATGCAGGAAGTAAACAAGGGATTTTATCCAAGGGGGAGGAAAAGAGATGCCAGTGGTCGCCACATTTTGGTTAAGGCTCAGGCAGGTTTGCAAGCTGGGGAGCGGGTTTCTAAGCATAAGCCGGGCAAGTCCCTTCCCTTCTCTGGACTCAGTTTCCCGGCTATACACTTGGTCAAGATGTAAGTCCTCCAAAGTCCCTTCAGCTGAAATAGTCTAAGTGCTATAAGTTCATCTTCATAATTTCACAGAAGCGTGAGTTGAAATGTTTTTCCTGGGCCTGAGTTTTCCGACGTGAAAATGTGCCTTCTGAGTAGTACATGAGCACCCTGTAAGTCTGGTCACTGAAAAAGTCACTCCAGACAACTCGATCTACTTGATGGCACTCGGTCATTACTTCAATAAACATTTACTGAGCACCATATATTCTGGAACTACCCGGCTAAAAACCGAGTGATGAAATGCATGCTCTCATTTGAGCTCGGTCCCCAGGGAGGCCCTCTCTGCCCAGCAGATGCTCCCAACAACTCTTTATTTCATTGCTTTCCAACTGTACTGGCGTCTTGTTTCCAGTATTCATCTATACACCTGAAATAAATTTTCCATCTGTCTGTGCCTTTTGTATCCTACCAGACGGGACAGATTTTCAACAAATTGAAGACAGAATATTGGGGGTGGTCAACTGCACAATATGGAGTACGTGGCACCCTTGAAATGTACTTGAGTGGCTTGTGAGTATGGGTCAGTTGTGAGATAGGTCATCTCCCGAGCCAGCTAGCCCCAAGGTTCAACAGAATGTCCTAGTACCTGCCACTTGAGAAATAAAAATACACACGGATCCTGGGAGACAGAAAGCTTCGTGTATGAGTTCCAAACTTCAAGAGCTGATTTGCAACGAAGCTCTTTCTCCGTGAGTAGCTCAACGTAACCCAATACAGGTAAGGTACAGCAGAGGTTTACTTGTCTTAAGATGATTGGTGATCCTCCCAAGTAACACTGGGGGAGTCAAGTAATACACACCTGACTGACTTAACTCCATATGGATTCTATATTTATATCATTATAAAGCAAACATGACTATGGTTGCTATGTACAAAGCAGAAGATTAGGAATGCACTAAACACGGCCCCTGCCCTTCAGCAGTTAATAGGAGGGAGAAGATATTGACGTAAATGAGTACCGTGGACATTCAGTTTTTAAATGGCAAGATAAGGATAGTTCTGCCCCTTCGATCTGTTTGAAATCACTCAGGACAGTAAAGAAAACATAAATGTCAAGTCAAAGGCCAGAGTTACAGGAGGAAATCAAAAACTGCAGGTCTCAGAAAAGAGCCATCAAAACAGAATCCTCCAAAATAAATGGCATGACCTAGATGCTCTGGGCTGAAAGGATGAGTCCAGTGCGAGGCCCAGTCCTAGGCACCTCTCTGGATTTAGGGCAGAAGCGAAGCTAAGGAGGCAAGAATAAAATGGTAATCACACATACACACGTGCACACACAACACACACACGCGCGCGCAACGTATTTGCAGGAAGCCGTTCATTGTTGAAGAAGAGTGAAGGAAAAATAATCTGCATTAGAAGCAGCCTATTTCTGCCAAGCTTGGTTGACCAGGTAAAACTTTGAATCCTAAAAGAACTCATTCACATGTACAAGCCCGAGAAATGAGGAACTAGGGACAGTCCCTGCCAGCCTGAAACCGTCCTGGATCCTCCCCCACTAAAATTTTCTGAAAATAGCTGGTTCAGGAAAAAACTCATCATATTCAAAACTGAGCAGGAATTTTTTTTTTAAATTTATGCAAAGATGCCACCAAAAAATGAGTAAAGAAAGTAGGAAGATAAATGACCCAAAAAAATGCTCACTTGAAAAAAATGGTGCTGTAAGCAGGTGAAAATTGTGGCCCAACATATTGTCATGAATTTTCAAAACTTGGAACAATCAGAACTATCAAACAAGATCACAAAGCAGGAACAGAGAACTAGAAAAGCCACACAAAAAACCGTGTAAGAAGATAAGACGGTAATCGGTAGAACTCAGGAAAGAAGTAAAACAGAAAAGGAAACGATTATCCAACTGAAGATTATAGTGGAAACGGTAGAAACTGCTGGAGACTCAGTGATGCATGGAAAGCACACCAGCGAGGAAAACATTCATTCTGAGAAATGAAAACAATCAAAAAGTTGAAACAATATTTTAATCTTAACTGAAAAACTGACAAAGCACATATGATATGGTTAAAATTGCCACAGAAGCGGAAGACGTAAATAAGGAACCACATGAAAAGTATATTTAAAGATATAAACAGAAGAAGCCTTGAATCAACTACTATTGGAAAGATGTATTATTTCCTAGCCTGGATAAAGGCAGGCAGGAGTCAAGTGGTACAAAATGAACATCAACACACAATTCTAGTAAAATCAGTTGATTTTATAGACAAATCACCATCTTGCCAGCCTGATAAAAAGACTGAGTCACCTATTAGGGAGAGAGGACAAATCAGGTGTCCTCAGATTTCCCTACAGCGATACTCAACCTATGAAGAACCATAATAAAATAATGCCTACAAAGCGGTCAAGGAATGAAATGTGGGGCAAGAAGGTGAAACCCAACCAAACTGTCATTCACACGTAAAAGCTATAGATGAGTGTATTTCCCATGAGGCCTTCCTGAGGAAACTACTAGAAGAGTCAAGTGACAAATGGAGGAACCACATTGAAATAGCAGGTGTTGGACATTTAATCCATTTAAATGTTCGACTACAACTAAAGAAAATATAGAGATTGTGGCTCCATAAACATATGTAAATGGTACACGCCCTGACAATATAAAAGACAAGAAAGCCATGAGATCTGGAGAAGGACAAAAGAAAGGAGGTTACAGAATATACTAATTTCCTCATCAGTTATAAGCTGGAAAGTCAAGAAATAATGCTACTAGAGTTATAAGTCTATATAAAGCTATAAAAATAAAATACCATAATCCAATAAAACTAGATGGGGAAGAGGATGGAAAAAATAAGAAGAAATACACTGATTTCAATATTGCTCATAAAAATTGAAAATTGGAGATTAGCATTGGAAAGTAACAACTAGAGAACACAAGTATAAAACTTCCAAATTCTGAGGAAAAAATACAAACATAGAACAAAAATAATAACTATAGATAATTTGCCCACAGAGGTTATATGGGAAAATAGTTTTTCAAACAGCATTTTTTTTTAAATTTTTTTCAACGTTTATTTATTTTTGGGACAGAGAGAGACAGAGCATGAACGGGGGAGGGGCAGAGAGAGAGAGGGAGACACAGAATCGGAAACAGACTCCAGGCTCCGAGCCATCAGCCCAGAGCCCGACGCGGGGCTCGAACTCACGGACCGCGAGATCGTGACCTGGCTGAAGTCGGACGCTTAACCGACTGCGCCACCCAGGCGCCCCTCAAACAGCATTAAAAACAGAAATTAACATATAATATTATGACAAAACAAGTCAAAGTCTTCTGTCTGCGATTTTAGTAATGATTTGGTAAAATATACTTATGCAAAGAAAAAGAGCCAAACAAGGGAGCATCTGCAAAATCGTTAAAAAGAACAAAACACCTTCACAATTCCAGCTGCCCTTTTTGCAAAAATTGACAAGCTGACCCTAAAAAATTGATATGGAAATGTTAGGGACCCAGAATAGCCAAACCAATCTTGAAAAGAAAGAAAGAAAGAAAGAAAGAAAGAAAGAAAGAAAGAAAAGAAAAAGAACAAAATTCAAGGACTCACAGTTCCTGATTTCAAAACTTATTATAATCAACAGTGTGATACTACCCTAAAGATAGAAATAAATATCAGTGAAATAAAATCAGCAGTCCAGAAATCACCCACCACTGATCAGTTTTATGATCAAGTGATTTTTGGAAGGGGTGTCAAAACAATTCAATGGGGAAAGAATAATCTTTTCAACAAATGGTGCTGTGACCATGCAAATAAATTAAGTTGGACCCCTACCTCACATCATGTACAAAAAAAACTGAAAATGGGTCAGACCTAAATCTAAGAGTGAAAACAATAAACACTCTGAGATAAAAAAAAAAAGCATAGGTAAACCTTTGTGACCTTGGGTTACGCAATGGTTTCTTAGATATGACACCAAAAACACAAGACACAAAAGAAAAATAGATAAATTTGACTTCATCTAAGTGAAAAAAAAATTGTGCTTCACAAGACAACATCAAGAAAGTGAAAAGGTAATCCACAGAATGGGAGAAAGTATTTGAAAATGTTTGTAAATATCCGTTCAGGGACTTGTATCAAGAATGTGTAAGGCACTCTTACAACTGAACAATAAGAAGACAACCCGCATTTTTAAATAGGCAGATGATTTAACATTTGAATAGACGTTTCTTCAAAGAAGATCTACAGATGACACACGAAAAGATGCCCTGTGCCATTAGTCATTGGGGAAATGCAAATCAAAGCCACAATGAGATGCCACTTCATGCCCACTGGGATGGCTTGAACCGAAAAGATTGACAATAACAACTGTTGGCAAGGATGTGGAGAAATCGAAACCCTCCGACATTGCCGATGGGAATGTAAAATGGTGCTGCCACTTTGAAAAAGAGGTTGGCAGCTCCTCAAAAAGTTAAATATAGAGTTATCGTTTGACCTAGTAGTTCTACCCCTAGGTATACATCCAAGAGAAACAAAATCATATGTCCTGCTGAAACTTGTACAGAAAGGTTAATGGTGGCATTATTCCTAACAGCCAACAAAGTGGAGATTACTCAAATTCCAATCACCTGAGGAACTGACAAAATGTGCCGAGTCCATACAGTGGACTATTGTCCAGACATAAAAAGAAAGGAAGGACTGATAGACACAATATGGATAAACCCTGAAAACATTATGGTAAGTGACGGGAACTCGATGCAAAAACCCACCCTGGGTGGGATTTCCTTTCTATGAAATACCCAGAAGAGGCAAATCCAAAGAGACAGAGAGGGTAATCGTCACTGCTGGGGCCCGAGAGGGGGAAGGAGTAGGGAGCCACAGCTGGAGGGAATAGGGAGTCTTTTTGGGGTGACGAAAATGTTCTGGAATTACAGCGTGTTGGTAGTCACACAACTTGGTGGCTAGACGTGAAGCCAGTGGGGTGAACACGTGAAAAGGGTGAACTTTATGGTAAGTGAGTTATTTCTCAACAAAGCTGCTATTTAAAAAAAAAAAGAAGAAGAAGAAGCCATTTCTACATAATTTTCAGAATATATGTAAAATGTATATATATATATATATATATATATATATATAATAAAGGAAAAAGCAAAGTGAAGGATAGTATGTGCCATGTGTAAAAAACAGATATAGAGAGAGATGATAGGTAGGTAGATAGATAGATAGATAGGTGAATGGATGGATGGATGGAGAGATGATAGATAGATAATAGATAGACACATACATACATTCATACATACACACATACATACAGATACTGACAGAGACGGGAAGGCATTCAACTTTTCATTCTACACTTTTATGCTTTTCGTTGTTTGTACTATGTGCAGACACTGTATCTGTTAAAATAATAAGAATTTAATAACTTACCATAGGGAAGAGTGCAATCACCAGCGACCAAGAGAGATCGACAAAATGCTATCCACAAAAAGATGGACAGGGGAGAATTCAAGGTGAAGAGGTCACCCAATATAAACCTGCAAAGATCCGCTGACTTCATTTGATTCGACTCAAGGACACCTGGAAAGAACAGAAAGAGCGAAAAGAACAAAGGGGTGAAGATCCTCTGGGCTGTATCTGTGTCAGTTTGGAGTGGAGGACCTTATAGACGAGGCAGGTCTTTGTAAAAATAAGGGTGTCAATCTTCATTACTAGAAACTACAATGACATTTATCGACCGCTCTATTACTCATTTAAAAACAGAAGGAAAAGGGGCGCCTGGGTGGCGCAGTCGGTTAAGCGTCCGACTTCAGCCAGGTCACGATCTCGCGGTCCGTGAGTTCGAGCCCCGCGTCGGGCTCTGGGCGGATGGCTCAGAGCCTGGAGCCTGTTTCCGATTCTGTGTCTCCCTCTCTCTCTGCCCCTCGCCCGTTCATGCTCTGTCTCTCTCTGTCCCAAAAATAAATAAACGTTGAAAAAAAAAATTAAAAAAAAAAAAAACAGAAGGAAAAGAATAGGCAACACTCTATACTAAGCATTGATTTTAATGTGTAAGCCCGTGATATCGAACATCAAAAGTCATGACGATCTGTTCCATGTTTTCTATCACATGTTAAGTGGACAAAAACTGTAACTATGAAACCAGAGCCTTCTGGTTCTCTGTCAATCTGTCCGGCCTTCCTGCCCTCCAGAGTTTTGATCTACCTGGAAGAAATGTGGAAGAAAAAGAAGGAGGAAGAGAAAGAGGAAGAAAGAAAGAAAAAAAAGAAAGAAAGAAAGAAAGAAAGAAAGAAAGAAAGAAGAAAAGGAAAGAAAAGAAAAAAGAAAAGGAAAGGAAAAAGAAAAGGGAAGGGAAGGGAAGGGAAGGGAAGGGAAGGGAAGGAAAGGAAAGGAAAGGAAAGGAAAGGAAAGGAAATGAAGTACTTCTAAACCCCATGTGTGTGTGTGTCCAAGAAGACTATCACCACCCCTCCTTTATCGGGGGGGCAATTACGGGTCAGGGCCTTAGCAGAGTTCTGGGGCACCGGGGCTGAAAGAAAACAGCAAATCCATCCGAAGCTGCTGCCTCCATCCGTCAGCAGGTGTAGACGACATAACCATTGCAGAAAGGGCTCTGTATTCCTCCATCACTTTCATTATGCATGCTATCACACTTGGGGGCATTAGGTTTTCTGCCAAGGGCTGAAACGAGAGCTTAGAGGTGCATTCTTGACACCCAAATCCAAGACTGTACAATTTACATCTGTTGAAATGCGCATGTCTTTTGACCCATTGTTCCTAGTCTAGTTACTTGTCTTAGAAAAATATTTGTGTCCATGCAAAGTAATTCATATATGAAGATGTCTGTTTGCACCATTGTTTGTACAAAAACAGAAAAAAATCTATACGGAGATAATCAGCCAAATTATGTTGTATCCATATTAAGTACAGTACAAATTTAAAAAGAATGATCTAGATCTACATATACTCACATGGAAAGCTTTCCGAGACATATCAACAAAGGAAAAAATCAAGCTGCAGAAACATGCGTACAGTGAGATTTAGTTTATTCAAAACACACATTTATTCATTTAAGAATGTGAATGAAGAGTACACCTGGGTGGCTCAGTGGGTTGAGCGTCTGACTCTTGATTTTGGCTCAGGTCACGATCTCAGAGTTTGCAAGTTCAAGCCCCGTGTTGGGCTCTGCACTGACAATATGGAGCCTGCTTGGGATTCTCTCTCTCTCCCTCTCTCTCCATCCCTCCCCCTGCTCTCTTTCTCTAAAAATAAATAAACATTAAAAATAAAGAGCATGACTGCACCAGAAAAGGATCGAGAGGGTTCATACCCAATTGATAATGGTTGCCAAGGACAAAGAGATTGGAAAAATAATTGAAATTTCAGCAATTGATTTCTTCTCTATTGTTTGAATTTTTTTTTTTTTTTGCAGCCAACATGACTTTCTGTATTCCTTGTGTCATTAAAAATAAAACAAGTAGCCCGCTAACTTTGTGAAATTTCTGGAAACAACCAAACACATAACATAGAAAATTAAATTTAATCCTTTTGCTCAGAAAGATCTGCAATTAATATTTGAATGCATCTTCCGCCAGCGTTCCGCGGACCTTTTTATTATAAAGTGTTCAAGGGACTTAAAACTTTAGAGTGCCCAGCACAGAGCCTAAAATGACAATGTGGGGCAGGGGTTGTATCCTTAAGTTACATTTACAACGAAGTTTTAAAAACTGATATCAAAGAAAACAAAAGAAATGAAATGTTCCGGAGAGCCGGAACAGACCAGGCGGTGGGCTTTTGACTGCTGTAGCCTCTGAATCATCCATTTTAAAATATGTTGTAACTGTTACATCGCTTTTGTAATTCCAAATGATCTCAATAATCTTTCAAGTTCTTTGAGGAGCAAAACATTTTTAAAAACGAACTTTTACACCTGTTTATAGGAGCTCTCCTCCACACTATAACCTCGATAAAGAAACACGTACGATTCCTCAACGCCCAAAACCAAGGTCTAACAAACACGCCCAGGCTGGAGCGTGAGAGAGGTCTCCGATGACCTCGAGGCAGAGGGGGTTGAACTGAGAAAAATACCATCTCGCCGCACAGGAAGCCCAGGATTCTTCTAATGCATCTAATCAGGTGGCCCATATCACCGCAGTGGTGATGTCTTACTTCTCCCATTGTCTGACTCAAAGAGACAGGGTCTATACCAAACCCACAATTAGGCAGTGCTCGGGGAGCGTTTTCGTGGTGGCCACTAGAACATGAACACCACCACCGCCCAGTCTGGTGTGGAGGAGTCCCCACGAGGGGTCCTTCCACGGGAAAACCAGAGAAATCCACACGTGGCTGTTGTGTTTCCTATCCTCTACTAGTTCAGCATATCAGAGCATAGAGATCACTGTGTCTCAACAGAGAATTGAAACAAGCAAAGAAAGGGGGGAAGAGGTGAAATAAAGGGGAAAAAAACCATAAGAACTGAGGATTTTTATCCTCAGTGGAGAGAATAAACCCCAAAAATGGATGGTGCAGAAAATTGAATCCGTAAAGTGGGAAAAAAACTAGAGAATTATTCACAGATGTAAAAGAAAGGGATGAAGAGTCTAACAGGATAAAAGATAAAATGATGCGTCGAAGATAACGGAACAACGCTCCAATGTATACGTGATTGAGATTCCTGAATAACGTACCCCCCTAAATAAGAGAATAATTACCTAAAATATAGTAAAGGACAGGTTCTCGTTGGTCGGTCATTCTTGAAATGTGGTCTGCAAACCTTCGGGGGTCCCAGGATACTTTCGGAGAATCCACAAACTCGAAACTATTTTCATAACAGTACAGTGATGTTATATGCCCATTTCCACAGAGCTGTTACTTGCAGCACAAAATCAAGAGTGGGTAAGACTCTAGCCCCTAAGCTCAAGTCAAAGCCTTGGCACAAAACTGTATTACCAGCCATCGTATTCTCTACCCCCATGTAGTTGGTTTTTAAAAATGCCGGTTTTGGGGGTGCCAGGGTGGCTCTGTTGGTTAAGTGTCCAACTTGATTTCGGCTCAGGTCCTGATATCACAGTTCATGACTTCAAGCCCTGCGTTGGGCTCTGTGCTGACAGCGTGGAGCCTGCTTGGGATTCTCTCTCTCCCGCTCTCTCTGGTCCTCCCCCACTCACTCTCCCTCTCTCTCTCAAAATAAATAAACTTTTTTTTTTTTTTTAATTTTTTTTTTCAACGTTTTTTATTTATTTTTGGGACAGAGAGAGACAGAGCATGAACGGGGGAGGGGCAGAGAGAGAGGGAGACACAGAATCGGAAACAGGCTCCAGGCTCCGAGCCATCAGCCCAGAGCCTGATGCGGGGCTCGAACTCACGGACCGCGAGATCGTGACCTGGCTGAAGTCGGACGCTTAACCAACTGCGCCACCCAGGCGCCCCTAAATAAACTTTAAAAAAATAAAAAATAAAATTAAACTGCCAGTTTTGTTGAACAATGTCCTTGCTGTAACAGTACAAGTACTGACATTATGAAATCTTGGCCTTTTCATATTCGGAGCGTTACACTATGGTACTGGGCCCCCAAGACATCCCAGTGGTATGCATCTCTCACGGTCCCACTCTCGTGTAGTCTCCCACATTGAATAGGGGCAACCTATGTAACCAAAAGAATATTGAAGAAATAACGGTGTATAACTTCTGAGGCTAAGTCATGAAGATATCGTGCCTTCCTTCTTGTGTCCTAGATGGCTCCCTCTGGGGAGGCAGCTGTCATGTTATGAAGCTACTCAAGAAGCCCTCTGGAGAGGTCCTCATGGAAAGGAATTGAAGTCTACTGCCAATAACCAGCATGAACGTGCCAGGCATGTGAGTGCGCCATCTTGGAAGTGGATCTTCCAGCCCCAGTCAGGCCTTCAGATGATGCAGCCCCAGCCAACATCTCGAATGTGACTTCCTGAGAGACCCTGAGCCAGAATCACTGAGCGCAGCTTGTCCCAGGTTCCTGACCCACGGCAACCGTGCGAGATGATAAATGTCTGTGTTTGTGTTAAGCTGCTAACTTTGGGAATAATTTGGTATACCCTCGTAGATAAGCAGGAAGCCCTGTTCCACCCAGAGAAGTACAATGATTGTTCCAAGAGAATTGCTGGCAATTCTTTTCATGAAATAGCCACTTCTTTTCATGAAATAGCATTTTTACCGAATGAGTGACTGATACCCTACAGTTACTCAGGGGCAGACACGTGGCAGGCTTTTTCTCAAAAATGAGCAAAGCTAACATGTCACTTCAAGGACAACCGACAGCATCTGTTGCTAACGGTAAAATTTGGACTTTTCAAAGGAAATTCAAATGTTTTAAGATTTAAAAATCTTATAATTTTTAAGATTTGCCACCATGAGTCTGACAGTTTTCCAACACATCGAGGCTTTTCTGATGAGATAGTGGCTGACGAGTGAACTGATGTGATTTTCAAAAATATTTTTAATGCTTATTTATTTATTATTTATTTTTCTGAGAGAGAGACAGAGTGCAAGCAGGGGAGGGGCAGAGAGAGAGGGAGAGAGAGAATCCCAAGCAGGCTCTGAGGTGTCAGAGCAGAGCCCGACGCAGGGCTCAGACTCACAAACCGTGAGATCGTGACCTGAGCCAAAATCAAGTAGGCGCTTAACTGACGGAGCCACCTAGCCACCCCTGTGATATTTAATACATAACCATGTGTTGCTGGATTTTCTTCATCTACTTTAATCAAAATATTATAATGCAAGGGCACTTGGGGGGCTCGGTCGGTTAGGCGTCCGGCTTCAGCTCAGGTCATGATCTCACAGTTTGTGGGTTTGAGCCCCGCGTCGGGCTCCGTGCTGACAGCTCGGAGCCTGGAGCCTGCTTCGGATTCTATCCCTCCCCTACTTGTGCTCTGACTCTCTCTGTCTCTCAAAAATAAATAGACGTTAAAAAAAATTTTTTTAATAAGAAAAAACATAATGCAGCAAAGTGGATGAAGAAGCAGGTCTGAGAATTTGCCTATTTTTTGGTTAGCCCCTTGTAAAGAGACTTGCAAAAGTATAAAGCCATGCCACTCATTGAGTTGTATTTTGTTCTGGAAAATATCGTCTTCATAAAAAAATGTGCTGTTTATGCTAAGATTTAATGAGTTAATAATTATATTTTAGATTAATTAAGAAAAATATGTCTAATTCTACGTTTTTTCATTTGTAATATGGCAAATCATTGGTAAATGTATCCCACACAAACACAAATTTGCAGGAGATGGTCCTCAAAAACTGTTAAATCTGAGACCAGTAAGTTTGGGAACTGCCTTAGATGAGGAAGATGTGTGTGTGTGCCTGACTGAAGGTTCACTTTCTGTGACCCAGAATCATTTGGGTCGTGCTGTGGGAACAGAAGCCTCCAAAATCACACCATAGGTTTATGATGACACAGAGGCTGGTTGGGACAATTCTGGTCATCGTGACAGAGGGAAAGGGGGGCCTGGCAAACCATGAGTTGGTCTCACAACTTCTACCTGGAAAGGACATGAGTCCTTAAGTGAGATAAGTCACAGGGACGCACTTGACCTGACTGAGAAAGGCAGGCAAGTCTTCTTGCGTGCGCACCAAATACAATGACTTGTCGAGTATATGACACCACATCTCAGACAAAAGTCAAGCGAAAGAACCCCCACCCTGCGGATACAGCTCCAATGTCAGAAGTGAAGAAAACCAGGCCAGTGTGCATACAGAGAGAGAAAAGCGTGCCTAAAAAAAGAAACAAAGTCAAACTGGCTTCAGTCGTCTCGGCCACTTCAGCTGCCAAAAAACAATGGATTAATAGCTACAGACATTTAAGGGGAAAACGATGTGACCCAAGCATTGTATTGGTCGGATTTCAGGGTAACAGAAAGCCATATGAGATGTTTAAGGACCCCAAAATACACCGCCCCTGAAGGCAATCTGAAAGGCATTTTCCAACTTCCTAAGAGAGGAGCAACATTAAGAGCGAAGGAATGGGAAAACCGTGCCCTGGATGAAATGGTGGTGAAACCTAAAGCCACTTCAACGGAGATAAGACTAAGCACTTGTCATAAATCTGATGATAAAATGGAAGGCAAATAAAGAAGATTATTTTTTGCAGAGGACATAGGATATAAAAGGTAAAAAAAGTAATAATATCGATCAAGATCTAGAACTTCAGATAAAAAAGCAGAGATACAGTTGTTAAATTTCTATTTCCGAAACCAGAGATTACTTCCTTCTTGAATTTGATAATTGGTGAAATATAAGTGGAAAGGTTTTGTTGTTGGTTTTTTTAAGTTTATTTATTTGAGCAAGACAGTGCAAGTGGGGATGGGGCGGAGAGAGAGGAGAGAAAGAAAGAATATCAAGTGGGATCCGAGCTACCAGCACAAAGCCCGATGCAGGGCTTGAACCCACGAAGCCACGGGCTCACAACCTGAGCTGAAACCCAGAATCAGATGCTTAACCAACTGAGCCACTCAGGTGCCTGGAAAGTTTTAAAAAATTTAATCTTAATTAGTAACAGAAACCTAAATTATAGATATAAATATAGATATCCATAGAACAATAAATATTTTTTTTCAAATGATATGACACATAAAAATAATAAAGCCATTTATAAGGAAGGAAAAGAAAAGCTTTAAAACAGCACACAAAAAAAGGGAGGGCCAGATATTATCAATTATGATGATGTTTGAAACTAAGCCAAACTCTCTTCTGAAATGGGAGTGATTCCATAATGGGAAATTAGAAGTGCTGTTTATAAAAGGCATTCCTAAAACGTGGTAGAAAAAAGTAAAAGTATCAAGCAAAAAGAAAGCCAATCAGTTTAGTTTACAAAATAAAGTTCAAGGAAATTTTTAAAAAGACATTATAGACCACAAAGATGGTTCTTTTTCCTTACGAAAAACATAATATACAATGAAAAAGTAACCATAATGAAAAAGAAAGAAAAGAAAAGTAACCACAAGGAATTTTTATGTGTTGAATAACCTCGCACCCGTGTATGTATAGAAGGTATAATGTAAAAGGAAAAATGAATACCAATAAAAATGATAGGAAAATAATTGTCAGGCCATGACAGATCAGGAAGGTAGAAACTGAATAAGAATATAGAAATAGGAATACAGTTTTAAAATTAATTTTTAAATTAGTATTAAATTTAATTTTTAAATTAATATTAAATTTTTAAATTAATATGCAAAAGAACAAGAGAATTTGATACTTAGACTATATCTTATCTAAAATTCATGAAGCATAAAATTGATCATATAATTGGCAGAAAAATAAGTTCAATAAATTTCAGACAGAAGAAGTTATATGGGCCATATTTGTATATAAAGCTTCCATGAGATTAAAAATTAATTTTTAAAAGGGGAAATTTGAGGGGCTCCTGGGTGGCTCAGTCGGTTGGGCGTCCGACTTTGGCTCAGGTCATGATCTCATGATCAGTGAGTTCAAGGCCCACGTCGGGCTCTGTGCTGACAGCTCAGAGCCTGGAGCCTGCTTCGGATCCTGTGTCCCCCTCTCTCTCTCTGCCCCTCCCCAGCTCACACTCTGTCTCTCTCTCAAAAATAAACATTAATATATACATATATATATATATATGTACATGTATATGTATTGCTAGTAAATTAAGGAAAGGAACAAGGTTTATTGACATTTTTAAATGCCCACAGTAATGCAAGAAAAAATATCACAATTTATGGCAAAACTCTGGAAAAGTGAAGGTCAAGGCAAGTACATGCATTATCCCCCCAAAGAGATTTTGCCTATTCAAGCCAAGAAAAGCATATAAAAAGTAAATATACTTGTTATATGACCCAGCAGTTCCACCTCTAGACACATACACGAGAATCACAATATACCATATACCAATTGCTCACAAAGTCCAAAAGGTACGAACAACCCAAGGGTGTATCAACCGATGAAGAGCTAAGCAAGACGTCGTCTGTACAGACACAGCCATAGAAAGGGATGAGATTCTCATACACGCTACGACACGGGTGAACCTTGACGACAACATGCAAAATAAAGCAAACCGGACAAAAATGGCCAATAATTGTGATTCTGCCTGTGTGGCGTACCCAGAGAGGGCAAAGGCACGGGGACACGAGAGAATATAGAGGTGACCAGCTGTTGGTGGGAAGGAGAAATTGGGACTTACTGTTTAGTGGGCATAGCATTTCTGTTTGGGATGACAAGAAAGTTCTGGAAACGTAGAGCGGTGGTGGTTGCATGATCCCGTGAATGTACTTAACGTCACTGAATTATACACTTAAGCGTGGTTTAAATGGCAAATTTTATGTTACGCATATTATGCCACGATAAAAAATGAAAGGAGAAATTAAATCTAGAAAAAGAAAAATTGTATTTATTGTCTTAAGCTGGTAGATTAGTATGCCTGGAAAATAAAGGAAAATAAACGGAAAAATTCCTACAACACACTAGAGTTTAATAGAGAGGGTAATTATGAAAAAAGTCCAATAACTTCCTATATACCAGTAAGAAGTACTTATAAAGTCACTCATGAAGTATAATTTATAATAATTATAAAATGTACGAAAACAAAAGATTCTGATTTTTGAAGTTAAAAATATAAAACACTTAGAAAAAAAACCTAAGATCCTGTAGAAAGAAAGCTATACGTTTTATTGGATGACTTAAAAAGAACATCTCAAAAATGGACAGATGTATCTCTGCATGGGAGGGCTTGATATTATAAATATGTTGGTTATCACCAAATTAATCTAGAAATACAACTAAATATCAGAATTTTTACCTTGACAACAAAAAAAATCCACACATTCTTCTGGAGGAAGAAATGTATTAAAACCACTAGGGGGGAAAAAAAGGTACAACAATCTAAAATATGTTACTAGTACTAAGATGTGCCCGTTGGCCAATTCATTTCGTATTTATGTGATCCGAAGCATGTAGCGTGGGCGATGTGCCAAGTGCTAGGATACGGTGGTGAACAGGACACAAGGTCCCTGCCCTCATGGGCAGGGAGGGGGGCATCCAGCAAATCTGGGGCAAGCAGGAAAGAGAGAGTGGAGGCCAAAAAACACTGATCTCTTTTTCCTCCACCTGTCTTAGTTCCGCAGGCTGTGGCTCTGCAGCTTAGACTGAAAACAGACAAACGGACGAGAGAAAAAAACACAACACGCGCATCGTGCAGACACGCGGGCCCACTCCGTGCGGAGCAACTCCGAGGGGTGGTTACAACTTGGGGTTTACGTGTCATTTTAACAAAGAACAATAAATTTGCAGAGAAGGGGCAAGACCAGGGAAAGGGGTCTAGGCTTTTAGAGGCGGCCCGCTGTGGGAAGGTAAACATATGGGGGACACTAATGGAAGGTGAGGGTTGCGTTAGTGAGGTTTGTTATGTGGACTCTTCTCCATGCTCTGGGCTGATAAGTGTCCAGAGTCCTAGGGAGCCCTGCTCTTCCCGCTGCAGGAAGGGAGACACCTTTGCAAATTCACACCCCGCTTTGAGGCAAGGAGGGGACACAGAGCTTTTCTTGTGTCTGCTTCTTCTCAGTCGCCTTCAGCTCAAAATAACCTTCGTGCTAACGTGGGTACGTGGGGTGACATATTTTGACACCGAGGGTGGGGCTGTATTGCAGGAGCCCTGCCGAGGAAATCCACAGGATAAAAGGAGGGGTGCTGACCACACAGGGACCATCCTGCCAGGAAAGATCGTCAAGGAACTAGAAGGAGATAAAGTTACAGGTGAGATTTAGAAGGAGAAGCCAGTTGTGGGGAAAGCGTCCTGAGAGGGTCCCCCTAAAGGGAACAGTGTGCACAAGAGCTCTGAAACAGGGAAAGCGTTGGTTCAGGGGGTTCGGGGGAGTTTGTGTGACAGCCGGCCAGAGGTGAGGGGTGGAGAGCTGACCACGGAGGTTAGGTCACCAAGAGACATCAGGCCATGGGAAGGAGTTTGGATTTTATTTTGGTAAGGGGTAATGTTAGCGCAGTAAGGTAATTTGGTAAGGATTATATTTTATACGGATGAAAAGGACGGATTTGCAATACGAGATAGCATGATGAGATGCACGTTCTTGAAGCATCAGGCTAGTTGCTTGCAAAAACCAGATGGTGGGGAAAAAGCAGTGCGGGCACAGGGGATAGTTGGGTTACTGAAATGACACAGGAAGAAAACAGTGACGGCTTGTCCAGCCAAGGTGACAGACGGAATGGAGAGAATTAAGTTGAGGTACGGGACAGGAAGAAGTTCTCCGGAACGGACCCAAACATGCGCAGAAATTGATGACATGAGAAATAATAGTGTTTCAAATCAGTGAAGAAAGAATAAATTGTATAATAAATAATCTTGGGTGAAAATTCAGTCATTACCGTACCTGAAGTCTCACACCAAAATAAGTTCAACTTAATTGAAAATGTCAGTGTGATGCATGGCTTTGCCATTGCTTTGGGGAGGGGGACAAATTTATTACCTGTTTTTCAGCCTTTGAAAAAAGCATCCAACATCAATTGTAATCCCAGATTTGTTTTAAAATAATAATAATAGGGGCGCCCGGGCGGCTCAGTCAGTTGAGCGTCCAACTCTTAGTTTCGGCTTAGGTCATGGTCTCATGGTTCGTGGGTTCAAGCCCTGCATTGGGGTCTGTGCTGATGGCATGGAGCCTGCTGGGGGTTCTGTCTCCCTCTCGCTGCCCCTCCCCTGCTCGCTCGCTATCTCTCTCTCTCCAAAATAAATAAATGAACATTAAAAATGTTTAATAAAAAATAAAATAAAATAATAATAACATAAAATGAAATGAAATAATAAAATAAAGTAAAATACCATCCAAGAGTCTGAATTTGTTAACTCTCCAAAGAAAAGGGATCAGGCAAGAGAATGACAATCACCACATTTCATGTGATTGGTGTATTTCCTTGGGCTCCTGTTGGGTGTTAACTGTTTCTCAGATCTTCCTTGCTTTTGATGACTTTGACGGTTTTGGGGAATGCTAGTCAGCTATTTGGTAGACTACCCCTCGATCTGTTACTCTCACAAGTAGACTGGTTTTCCTCGTTGACGGAGAGCGCAGACGAGAAGTGCCCGTGACTCCGCATCACTCCAAGTCGTGACATCCTGTCGGCAGGACTTCCCACGCTAACCGGGGTCACCTGGCCGAGGCATGGTTGTCAGTTTCCCCCACCTTTTTCCTGTGTCCAGTCACCCCAGCAGTCACATTGAAGGAGTGGGGAGTCAGGCTCCCCCTCCTGAGGGCAGAGTTTCCACATGACTTGTTTGGAATTCTTCTGCGTGAGAGATCTGTCTACTCTCCTCCATTTATTTGTTTATTCAATCGTTATTTATATCAGTATGGACTTGTGGATATTTATTTTATACTTGGGCTTATAATCTAAATTCTACTCTCATGCATTTAGTTGTTCAGATCGTTCCAACGTTGGCCATCGGGAGCTCTTCAATGGTTCCCGCCACCCTTGGGCGTTCTCCATAACTTTCTTTTCCGAGGACTTCCTTACTCTCTGTCACTTCACGATGCTCGGGGCTCATCTTCCGTATTTCCTGTGCCAGACCTCAAATCAGTCACTTCTCCAATCCTTGGTTCCTTTAGTTGGAGAACTGACTTCAAAACCAAGATTCAGACGCTAGGTGTTAATTACTTTAAAAAAAAAAAAAATCTGACGTGATTCAGTGCTGTGAAGGATGTGTTGCAAAAACTGGCATTTTGATCCATTACTGATGAAGGAGTGAAGGATACAACTTTTCTGGGAAAGTAAATTTTCAACATGTATACAGGCTGAAGACTTTTTACACAAATTTTGATGTCGTAGTCTCACATTTGACGCTCTATATTAAGCGCAAAGATTTTTTTTTTTGCCATATCATATGGAATAGCACAATATTAGAAAAGCCAAACAACATGGAAATGATGAAATAAAAAAACAAGAGTCATTAAAAGGTAAGTTTAAGCCACCTTAAATTATTCACATTTGATGACTGGGGAAATAAATAGGTATATCCGTGCACGGGCGCCATGGGGGAATGGTTTCTATGTGAATGAGGAACAATAACGTTGTGTGTGTGTATGTGTGTGTGTGTGTGTGTGTGTGTGTGTGTGTTTGTATTGAAATATATGTTATAATTTGTTTATGAGGAAACATCTTTTAAAATGGAAGGGGGGAAAATTTCTAAAATGTTAACAGGGATGTCCTCTGAATGCCAGAATTATGTAATTTTTTACTCTGTTTCTTTATATATTTTCTACTTTCCCAGATTCTCTTAAAAGCTGGGACTTCTAAAAAATGAAACATAAAGTCCTTTTATCGCTTTAAAGAGCTATGCAAAGCGGACATCTAAATGATTACTGTTGGCTGTTTGTATTTCGTGGATGACTGATTTGTCTGTTCACCGAGTGATGCCATGATTTTTTGGCAGTAGGCCCCAAAAGGAGGGACCTACCCAGGAGATGAATCTGCTGTCTCCAAATCCTACAGCAAAGTGATAGCGGTGCTTGAACTCAACACAGCCAGGGACTCTGGTGCGAGACCGCACTAAAGGTTAGGTGCCAGAACCCTCTGGATCGATGTGGTCTGTCACTGTTCTCTTGGCCATGCTAATTCCCGAGAAACAGATCACCTTCCTGCGGCACAGGGAGGATTGGGAAAGGAACAGACGAGCCTCAAAGTATCACAAGGGGCAGAGCATGCTGAAATTACAAAGTCAAGGAAACTTGGCTTTCAGATGTCGGCAAGGCGGGTAATTAATTCACACGGGACTTTGAGTTCTGGATTTGTTTTTCTCCTCTGCGAATCTGGGTTTGTTTTGGTGGAGAAGTAAGTAATAATTTTGTGTCGTCTTCCCCAGCGACAGAGCTAGGTCACGTGACTCGAAGTTTTACCAAAAGCAGCACTTTTATTCTGTAAAGTTGCCAAGGCAACACCAGCTGCTCATGGCATCATGTGACGGAGGGGACACAGACTGATTTTAGAAGCCTAAAATTATCACTCAATCTGCTCACCAAAATTCTGAAACAGCCAAGATGGCCCCAAGCCCAAGGAAAAGCTTCATAAATACTGCTCTGTGAGAATGACGACGGTGATGAATTATGTATTGTTCTCTGAAGTCTGGTACCACAGCCCCGGATCACATACTAAAAACATACTCAAGACCAACATAGGCCAGACATGCAGGATACACCTGCTAATCTGTTACCAAGTAAAGTTTTCCCAACACCACAATGGATAAAAATAATGTTCAGTTTTTGTCGAACGGACTTTAAAAATTAAACTCTATTTTTACTTCGTTAAGTTGTATCGCAAATAGTTCTACTGCAAGATTACTAAAGATGAAGAATAAGAAGGATGCTTTTCCACTAGGATGTATAATTACCGCGTAATTAGAGAGATATATATATACACACACACACAGCGATTGTTTCAATATTTGTATAATAATAAACAACAGTCCACAGGCCGTAGTAAATGTCTGAATTTTAGAGGTTCCCAGAGAGACTTAACCACATGGACGGATCCCAGAGAGCTGTAGCCTAATTCTGAATTGATCATTTGTCAGGCATTTAGATGCAGAGAAACTGGTCTCAGTCTCTCGTCATTCCCTCTTAGAGAGCAGATAAATGAGAACAGAATGTAAAAACCAGACTCGCTGAACATGCGATGCTTTATTGTACCATGTTACCCGAGCTTTACTCTTTTTGCTCTCAAGACACTCGCTTTTAAATTAAGAAGCTTGCATTGAAATGTACCCTTTTGCTGACCAAAACGGGCGAGATTATCGTTGAGGGCAAATATCCAGAGCATGAGTATTTCTCGTAAACAGAAAGGCTTCTCAGCTCTTTGGATTTAATTTTGCAAAAATGAAGAAGCGAGTGCCCGCTGTGTGCAGGACAGCGTTCTGAGCTCTATGGGGATAGCAAGACGAACAAAATATCCTTTCTCCAAGGCGATGAAATAAAGGTGCAAATCACTAAACCAAGATAAAAAGAAGTGCAACGGAGGGGGCGCCTGGGTGGCTCAGTCGGTTAAGCATCCGACCCTTGAATTCCACTCAGGTCCTGATCTCACAGTTCATGAGTTCGAGCCTTGGGTCGGGCTCTGTGCTGCCAGTTCAGAGCCTGCTTGGGATTCCCTCTTCCTCTCTCTCTGCCCCTCTCCTGCTCATGTGTGCTCTGTCTCAAAATAAATAGGTAAACATTTTTTTTTTTTAAGGTAAAAGTGAAGGCAACAGGGCTATCAGGTTACAGGAAGGACAAAGGTCCCTCTGGCTGGAAGGACGGGGGGGGGCTTCATGGACAAAGTAATATTGTGAACTGAGCTTGAAGAGTAAGAAAGACTTTAAATCAGGTGGGGACTGGCGTGCCCAGGTGGAGACACAGGGTGGGTGTCGGTTGGAGCTCAGGTGGGAAACAGAGAGGAAAGACATACTCAGGAAGTTGTCTGAAGAGAGTCGAAGGGTGAAACATGGGTCAGACCAGGTCCCGGAAGAAGTTGAATGTCATTGTGAGGTGCTGGGCTTTACCGTGAGACCCAAGTGCGGATGACTTGGGGGCACAGGAGTGCCACGGACTCCAAGAAGGTCAATTGGGAGAATGTCCAGTGAACGGAGGCTAAACCAGAAGAGTAGGAATCATGTCAGGGGCCCGGAGAAACCTCGCAGGCGGGAGGGAGTGAGAATGGGGCCAGGGTAAGCAGACGAGCAGGCAGGTGGCCCAAAGATGTACATGCTCAGCAGGACCTGCGGCCGGCTGGGTGCGTGCGGGTGGAAAGGGGGTGCACACGGACAACGCCAGCGTGGACCCTACGAAGACAGCTGTCCGCCCTCCACACCAGCTACCGTCTGCTTTGTTCCTTGAACTTCGTCCCCTTCCCTGCTTTCCACGGAGGGCTGTGGATGCATGGGTGCTCACGTGTGTGCGTTCCCGTGTCCGTCTGATCAGATTCGGAAGGAGAGGCAGAGGAGCAACAGACCTGACGGCACCAGAGAACTTTCAGAGACTCGAGAAGAAAATCCAGAGCGTGGAGCCTAAGAGAACAGGGGACCGAAGGTGAAGACAAAACCGGGGCTCACAACTCTGATCCCTTTAATGCGTGGCGGAGTGAAGAATCAGATTCGTTTTGAATTATTTTTCCCTGATGACGTCTCATCCTGGAGGCCGCACTCCAGAACTGAAGCTTTGGGATCGCCAACTTCAAGAGCGTCGCCTGCGTCGTGAACCTTGCTTCGGTTTGATTGAGTTCTGAGGAGGGCAAGGAAGGGAGAGGTTTTCAAGGGATTCAGTAGTTTTAATGTTAAATGCAAAGGCCCGAGTGGTAGCTTCCAGGAGGCGGGTCTACTCGTCACCGTAAAATTTCTGCCCTGAGATCCATGACTATTGCCAAAATGGATTGTTCACGCAGTTAGCTGCGGTCAATACGGAGGTAGGTACGCGCCTTAGGTACGTAAGATCCTTGATGAAGCTGCAAAAGTAGCTCTGGGAATATCTTAATCTGCTATTAAATGTACGTGTGCCTTAAAATCACACCTGCGTCTAAATCCAGACGATGAAAATATATATTTTATACGTAATCTCTCCAAACAAGTAAATTGGATTTGGGGTACCTGATTTAGCCAAATCCTCTGAGTGATAGCTTAAACTCTATGGGTTTGAAGTTTGTTAGGCATGTCTCATTTTAAAGGTAATTCAGTTTCATTTTAGAGAATTTTTTAAAATACGCAAAAGTAGAAAAAAGCTGTCTTTCGCCCAACACCCAAGTAACAACCGTGTTCGTGTTGATATGGTTGCTTTAATGTTTACTTCTCTGCACAGATTTCTTGCTTGTGTTAGATAGCCTGAATTATATTTGATGTGTAAATTCATATCCCTTAATAGAGTATTTCCACGTTATTATAAAATTTCTATAATTATTTTTTTAATTTTTTTAATGTGTTTTATTTATTTTTGAGACAGAGAGAGACAGAGCATGAGCAGCGGAGGGGCAGAGAGAGAGGGAGACACAGAATCCGGAGGAGGCTCCAGGCTCTGAGCTGTCAGCACAGAGCCCGACGCGGGCCTCGAACCCACGAACTGTGAGATCATGACCTGAGCCGAAGTCGGACGCTTAACTGACTGAGCCACCCAGGCGCCCCGTAAAATTTCTATAATTATTATTTTAACAGCTAAATAACATTCCATCAGATCGGTATACCATGATTATTTAATTATTCCCCTATCATTGAAACTTTAGGTACCTGGTATTTTTGCTAATAGAGGAGTATCTCATTGCACGTTTTTCTTCCTGTTTAGGTTTGTTCCCTTGAAATGTGTTCTCGGAGGCAGGATTGCTAATTTAACCGTAATTTGATTTTAACCAAAACATCTTCGCCTGATGTACCAACTCAGCGTCTTCGTATCTCATGCTGGCACACTCCGTATAGAAGAATAAACAGTCGTGGCATGTCACGTGGCAATCTTTACCACAACGTCATTCTCTCTTTTTCTGTTTTTCTCACTGCCAGGCAAGCAGGGACGGGAAGCAGCAGGGGTAGAGTAAGGCTGGCGTCTGATGAACTGTCCTACTGGAGAGGTGATTAGACACTAGAGGGACATGTGTGAGGGCCACTTGTCCCCCCGTCCCCATCCTCTGGCCCTGACTGTGGGTCTCTGGTCCCTCCACTCAGTTCTGACTGACAGTCACCCATCTGAGCACCTGGGTGGCTCAGTCGGTTAAGCATCCAACTCTTGATTTTGACTCAGGTCATGATCTCATGGTTCATGGGTCTGAGCCCCGTGTCGGGCTCTGTGCTGACAGTGCAGAGCCTGCTTGGGATTCTGCATCTCCCTTTCTCTCTGCCCCCCCCCCCCCACAAAAATAAATAAACAAACTTAAAAAATAATAATTCCTAACACCCATCTGAAACTCGGTGTCAGCCTCCCCTGTCCGGCGACGGGGGCCCTGTACCTCAGAGCCCTGAATCGTGGGGAAAACCCATAACGCCTGGACTCTCATTTAATGAACTCAGACCTCGATCATAGGACATCAATATGGGCCCTTCCCCCCAAAATGCTTTCTAAGGTCCCCTGAAACAAAGTCGGTTTTCTTGGTTGAAGATTTTCCCGGAGTCCTGATAATGCTCTCTTACTTACCCTGTGAATTTCCGGACGGGAGACAAAGTACACAGCATTTCCCACACTTAGTGGACTACAAAAGCCCTTTTCCAAGGACTTCTTCAACATCTACTGATGGGTAGAATGTCAGGGAACGACAGTATGACATGGCACCTCGCGTTGCTGCTTCCTCCTTCGTCTACCCGACGTCTTCGGGCCAATCATCCCTCTGAAAAGGGGCGGTCACCCTCCAGCAAAGCACGGTGGCAACGCTTCTGAAAATAACTAAGTAGGTAGTCACTGCTCCCTGTGTTTTATACCCCTTGTGTAAATACAAATCAACCGACCTCATGTTTTCAAGCTACTTTTCCAACGGTGCCTTTGTTCAGTAATTTGTTCTCTAGAATACGTATATGTGCTCAGGAAGATTATACAGCATGCCCCATGAACAGCGTTATCTCTTCATTGAAGCTGGCTGACCTCTCCTCCAGACCATCAACCACTCATTACCGGTGGGTAAGTAAAGAAAAGAAACCAAATGTTACACATCCCTGGCAGCAAAAATCCAGAATAATCTGGGGTTAAGCTAACATGCAGGCTTCGGGGATCGGAATGAAAATGAGAACTTGAGAATGCAAAGCAGTTTTAACACTTTGTTTAGTAAGTTAATATTCAAAAGCTGAGTCGTGCACCCTCTTTAGCAGGCAGTAAACATAGTTCTTCTCTAGGAAACCAGGTCATAATTGGCCAACACGGATGGAATAAAAGTGTTTGCTGAGCGTCTCTCTTAGATTTTCTGCTTAACTGAAGAACCTATTATTGTCAAATATTTCTGAGACACTACAAACACCATCTTGCTTAAGATGGAAAGTTTCCCAGTTACACATCACGGAAATGAACTTTTGACTCAGATCGTCCCCAGTGATGGCCGATGGGTTTAGGGCAAAACCCTATTTGCAGAAAGACCCATAATGTGAGCCTGAGTTACGTACAGCAGTCACCACTCCAATTGGCCTATTTTTGCTAGAAACTCCGCATGAAAGGTGAGGCTGAGGACTAGGAGTTAGAACGTGAGTTCAGCCTTTTCCCAAGATCGGAAGCCTGCGTGTACAAAACCCGTTGGCTTCCAGGATCTCATAGATAGAAAGCGTAAGCATTCAGCGAAATAAAACAAACAATAGCTTGAAAAGTAGTGTGGCCAAAACTCAAGACTATAGGTCATAATGTATTCTAGTGAGTCAACTCGGAGCTCCAGCTTTGGGACTCTGGAGAAAGAGACAGATTTCTATGTCCTAGGAGGTCACTACAGAAAAGAGCCCAAGAGGGCTCGGATCCAAAAAGGACCGCCCAGGGATCTAGGCCCTCCTAGGAGCCAGTCTGCTTCTGTCTCTTTTCAGAGCCATCCTAACCACAAACCCTCTGACTGACTACCTCCCCTGCCGCTGCTTCCTTAACATCAGCTACATCCTCAGCACAACCACAGTTGGCTTTTGACCACCGTGGATTCCAGCCAGGGGGTTCCCGAAGGTATCAGGGATTGTCGGAGACAACCTTTTCCACTCTGATCATAAACTGCTGGTTTTACTACTCTCACTGAGCTTTCCAGGCTCAGAACCCGAGTCGATTCCCACGTCCCTCCTCCCCAAACCTAATTACGCGTCAAACACTGAAACTCTCTGTATTGTCCTCCATACATACTCCCGACACCCATGACTCATTGTGCTCCCAAGCTTTCTTGAACATGCCTCTGGTCACCCTAAACCCTGAGATTCATGAGGGTCAGGTCCCATCTAATTCGTATTTCTAACTCTGTCGCCTGCTATCGTGCCTGGCTCACAGTTGGTGCTTGGGCATATTCGGTTGAAGCCAATTGCTTTGTTCCATGTGTTTCTTCCCTTGCTTTATATTCTTGCCAGCCCTATCATCTTTCAACTAAGCACTCAATAATATAATGATTAAATTTTGGATAGTAAATGCTATGAGGAAAATAACGTGTAATAAGAGGACTGAGACAAGCAGTTATATTACAGATAAAACAGCCAAAGATGTCTACGAGCAGAGGCACAAATGATGAGGCGAGAACTACGTGACCACCTGGGAAGTGGGGGGAACATTCCAGAAGGAAGCAAAAGTGAAGGTAACGGCCCTGAGTTAGGGATGATTGCATCCAGCAGGAGGAAGAATGAGAGGGCCAACGTGGCTAAGGCACCACTCACTGGGAGAAAAGGAGCCAGAGATGAGGTTGAAGACGTAGCGGGGACTAGATCACGTCCTAGGTATGTCAAGAATATGGATCTTATTCAAGTGCAATGGGAAACGATAGCGTGGATTTAACTAAGGGATTTAAGTTGTCTGGGTTACATATTTTAAACAATCACGCTGGATGCTATTTGCAGAGTGGGTTGAAGGGGACAAGAATAGATAAAAGAGACCCGTGAAAACACGTGCGCAGAAATGTAGGAGAGGGGTGGTTGCGGTCTGTTCTTGGGCAGAAGCAGTAGAGAGAATACAAGTCACTGTTGGATAAACTACATATTTCAAAGGCAGAACCAAAAGAATGTGCCAGTAGATTGGACGTGGCCGATGAGGGAAGTTGAGGAGCCAGGGAGGTACCGGGCCCTGGGTCTTGAGTGAGTGACGAGCTGGGGCAGGAGCGGCTTTGCCAAGTGGAGACGGTGAAAAGTGGATGGAGAGAGAGTCTGCTTAGGTTAAAGGGAAAATGTCACATGAACAGTTGGCATCATCTGGAGGTTAGACACGAGGACCAGGCAAGGGACGTCAATTTGGGAGTCAGTCGTGTATAGAGTGTATCACCACCCGTAGGGATGGGTAAGTTCAAAGAACCATATGTTTGTCATGAGCTTCCCTTTGGCCAGGAGCCACACAAGTACATAATGCTCTGAAGAGATTGTCTTGACACCTTGGAACATTTGACTTTTACATCTGCCTCGTGATCCTTAAAAGGAATTGTTAAACTTTAAGGACCATCTGGAGAAAACAGGGTAGGAGTGAAGGGTGCAAGAATCTCAGGAATTCACGTGGCCCCCAAAGAGGCAACATCCGAACACACCGTCCACAGCAGGAAATGGTAACCAGAGTTGGGGAACCTCTCCAACAGGTGTGGCTCCAAGTTGTCTGGGCAGCAGCAACGATAGTAATGACCAAGGGCCAGAGATGCGGAGCCAGGGGTGAGCCAAGAACATTCCCCAGAGCCTCTGCCTCCTCCACTCTCTTAGTCGAGGGATATCTGGTCTCCAGACGCCTCCTCCATTCAGACCCTTGGCGATGTTCATCGGCAGAATTGTTTTCTCCAACCACAGCCAGGCCCGGGAGGTCCCAGCACAGAACTCCAGCAAAGTTTCTGGCAACCTCGGCTCCCGGCTTGACCATGAACTTCACGTCAGCGGTGGAACGTTGCCTTGGGCCCAAAGGGCACCCTTCTTCAGCTCCAGACCCCTTCAGTGACCTCTATGTCTATACCTACCCCTCTCCATCATGAGACTTTGGCCCCAGGTTGGGGCCAACTGTCTGGATGAGAACTACCACGGGCACAGGGAAACCATTCTGAATTTATAGAAGAGTCTACCCACTGAAATGGCCCACTGATCCCTGAGGGTAACCACGAAAAACCTAGGAAACCAGTTCATGTTGGTGCAACTCATTCGGGTTGCTGCCCCACGTTGTAAGTTATTCACTTTTCTTGCTGTAGACCAGTGGTTCTCCATCTTTAACGTGTATCCGAGTCATCAGAAAGGCTTGTTAAAACAAGCACTCAGCCCCACCTCCAGAGTTTCTGGCCGGCTAGCTCTGAAGCGAGACCCAAGAATTTTGCAACGCTAACAAGTACCCAGGTGGTTCTGCGGCCGATGCGTGGTCCGTGTTTTGAGAACCACTACCAGAGAGTATTCCGTTGTGTGGCTATCCCGCAATTCAGGTGTCCCATCTCCTGCTGATGGACATCTGGGTTCTTTTCACGATCTGTACACGTCGTGCTTTCACATAACGCAACGCGTGTCTGTTGGGTCCCTAGGAACTGCCGGGTCGTGTGGCACGTATTGTTGTCAGGAGATTGTTAGGGATGCTGCCAAGAAGTTTTCCAGAGTAGTTTTAACTAATTTACACTCTCAGGAGCAATAAATACTTGAGAGTTCTTGTAATGCACAGCCTCCCCACCAACATTTAGGCTCGTGAAGCTTTCAAGTCTCTGCCAATCTGTTGACTGTGTATGTGGTTTTCATTGTGGTTTTAATTTTCCTTTCTCTGATGACTAATGAGGTGGAGGCCTTTTAATATGTTTATTGGACATTAGGCTTTCTTTTTATATGAAGTGCCTCATCAAGATTGTGCCCATTTTCCTAATTGATTTGAATGAGTTCTTTATACGTTTTAGATACTAGGTCTTTGTCAGTTACATGCGTTGCCAACATTTTCTTCCACTGTGTAGTTTGTCTTTTAGTCTTTACAGTGCCTTTTTCTGAGTAGCATTTCTTGATTTTAATGGAGTCCGTTTCCGGGCCTCTCAAACTATCTGGGGTGAAAGACCTTTCTCTCCACCCCCCCACCCACCCACTAAATCAACTGGGGACTGATATTTTTGAAATTACAATAAAATGATTGAATATAAACATATAATTTTTAAAAGTCATCCTCAAAACTTGAAGCATGTTATTATCAAGTAGCGTATTCGAGACCGTCCCCTCATCCCTAAGCCTCACCCAGTTTTCGGGGGATGTTGTACCCCAGAATGCAATGAGGCTCCGGAAATCAGAGTTTTGTACTTATCAATTGACCTTTAGACAAAAGAACATTCAGCTGCCAAGCTGTTTATTGCTCAGTAAAGTCAGACATCTTACCCTATTTAATCCTACACATCCCCCCAACCCATTCTTGACCTTCACTGCGTGTCTGTACTGTTCATAAGCCTCCAGTCTCCTTGAAGCACAGGGATGGTTAAAACCATGGCTGCAGCTAAGTCATATGTACACATGATACGTAATGATAAAAAAAAAAAAAAACTTACGGTTTTAAAGCCATGTCAAAATGTCCCCAGAATGTTTTTTAAATTGGAGTCCAAATATCATCTAGGCCAGCTGAGTGGCATACCCATGATATGGTTTGATTTTAGCAAAACACTTAAAATTTTTCCTACAGGATATAATTACGAGACGACAAAATGGTACCGTGAGCACAGGAGGATTACACTGTTAAGTCACAGAAAAGGGAATGTTTGACCAATATGATTACATCAAAAGAAATTAAAACGTACAGACTGATTTCATTGATGTGACTCTTACTTTCCTGTTATGAGGACTCAAAAAATAATCACATGGCTCATAGCTTTCACTGTTTCTGTGCCCCTCCAACCCGGATCGTGAGCCGTTTGAGGGTAGGAATTTTATCTTACTCACCTTTGCAGTAGGTATTTTGTGGATAATCTTTAACAGGCTGAAAGAAGTTTCCTTTCATTCCGAATTTGTTAAACGTTTACCATAAATGAGTGATTCTTTGCACGTTTTTCCTGCATCTTTGACACGAGCATGTGCTTTTCTGCTTAATCAATGAGGATGGAAGGGGCACAAACAGATTTTCTAGTGTTAAACTATTCTTAATGTTCCTGAGATACGGCGACACACTGGTCATGACGTATCGTCGCTTCTACACATTGCTGGACCCAGCTTGCTAATTTTCTGTTCGTCTGTTCATGACCGAAACCGGCCAGAAGTTTTCTCTTTTCTTACTCTCCTTCTCTTGTTTCGCTACCAAGGCTATACTCGCCTTATTAAGTCAGTGGGAGGAAATTCCTTTTTTTCTCCATTTTGTGGAATATTTTGTGTGAGTCTAAAACTGTATATCCTTTCATTGTTTGTTAGAACCCGCCTATAAAGACTCTAGACTTCAGTATTTCTTTTGGGGAAAGCTTTTAAGCACAGATTCCTTTCTTTAATGGTTACAGAACAATCAATGCCTTCCATTTTTCTCGAGTCAACTTTGATAAGTTATGTTTTTCTAGGAATTTGTCCATTTATTCCTAAGTTTTAAAAAATGGGGCGTAAAGTTATTTGTCACGGTACCTCATCACATGTTAATCTCTGCCATTCATGCAGCTAGGTTGCCTTTTTCTTGCTAGTATCGTTTATCTGAGCTTTATTTTCTTGATAAATATTGCCAATGGTTTATCAATATTATTAATCTTTTCAAACAATAAATTCTGTTTATCCTCTGTATTGTCCCTTCCTCTTCTATTGAAATAATGTTTATCTTACCTTTAATATTTCCTTTGGGTTTGGGGGTTATTTTGTTTATATTTTGTTAATCTACTTAGAATTACTTGGGTCATGACTTGGGCCTTCTTTTCTTGTATAAGTATTCAAGACATTACGTTTCCCTCTACCAAATTTAGCTGTGACACAAGTTCACATCTTCCATATTTTTGTTACTGTCCAACCCCAAATACATTCGGTTTTCCATTATGATGTCCTCTTTGACCTCTGAATTATTTAGAAGTGGGTTTTCTTTAATTTTTTAAATGTTTATTTATTTTTGAGAGAGAGAGAGAGAGACCGAGTGTGAGAAGGGAAGGGACAGAGAGAGGGAGACACAGAATCCGAAGCAGGTTCCAGGCTCTGAGCTGTCAGCATAGACCCCCACGCGGAGCTCGAACTCACTAACCGTGAGGTCCCGATCTGAGCCAAAGTGGGACGCTTAACCGATTGAGCCACCCAGGCACCCCTGTTTAGAAGTGGTTCTAATTTCCAAATGGATAAGATTTTTTAGTTATCTTTCAATACTGATTGTGGCACTAACTTTTTGTTATTGTCAGGGAATATGATCTTATGGTACCAATCCTTAAAAATGTGCTAAGACTTATGACCCAGTATTACACTGTCCAATACAGTAACCACTAGCCACAATGGCTATTTAAATATAAATTCATTAAAATTGAATGAAATTTCGAATTCGGTTTCTTTGTCGCAGTCCCCATATTTGAGTTGCACCATGGTCTCAACATCAGACCTCCGTCACTGCGCGAAGCTGCACTGAGCCACTCTGCTCCCGAGTGGGATCAGGTCTCATAAATACCTCGTTTGTGTTGGAGGAAGCTATGTATTGTGCAGGTGTTGGGTACAGGGTCTTACACGCACAAGTTAGACCAGTCGTGTTGTTTGACTCTTCCACACCCCCCTGAATTTTAAATCTGGAGAAGTGCAGGGGCACCTGGGCGGCTCAGTCGGTTGAGCATCCGACTTCGGCTCAGGTCGCGATCTCTCGGTTTGAGGGTTCGAGCCCCACGTCGGGCTCTGGGCTGACGGCTCAGAACTTGAAGCCTGCTTCGGATTCTGTGTCTCCCTCGCTCTCTGCCAGCCCCCCCCCACCCCACCCCACTCATGCTCTATCTTTCTTTCTCAGAACTAGATAAAACGTGAAAAAAAAATAAAACAAAAACCTGGAGAAGTGCGCTAAAACCTCCCACTGTGATGGAGAGTCTGTTTACCTCTCCACGCAATTCTGTCAAGTTTTGTTTTACATGTTTTAAGGTTATGTCGTTACGGGCGAGCGAGATCAGAATTGTGACATCTTGCTTGTGACTTGACCTATTTTATCATGATGTACTGATCTTGCGTGTCTCTCACAATGTTATTTACCTGAAAGTCTTATTTCGTCTGATACGGTTACACCCGTGTGTGTTCTGTCCAATATTGCTGCACTGATACATGGTTCGTGTTTCCCTGCCGTATCTTTTTCCATTCTGTTACTTTTCAACTGTACGTTTTAGTTTCGCTGTGTCTTTTAAGCAAAATATGGCTGGTCTGTTTTTCTAAATCCTGGGGGACAGCATTTATCATGTAACTGGATGGTTTATGTCTTCCACATATAATAAAACTAATGATAGATGAAGACTTATTTCTACCTTTTGATTTTGTGTGCTTTTTACTTTTCCTGTTTCCTCACTGTTTTTGTTTATTTGTTATTATGATTCCTTTCTTGGCACGTTGTAGAATACTCGAGTTTCTTTTTTTCTTTTGTCTTGTCTTTACTACTTTGAAAGCTCTGTGCTCAATTCCTACCTGGCCGTGGTTTCTCTACAAGTTGCAGAGAGTTGCCTGTAACTTAGTAAAATTGCCTGTAATTTAGTAAATAACTACAACTGTAGTTACAGTTGCCTGTAACTTAGTAAAATCTTACGTTAATCAATATCCCGCCTCTTGAGAGATCGAGGTGTATTTTAACTCCGGTTAATCCCTTCCGGACTAACTCAGTTTGTGACCGATATTTTGGTTTCATCTTGTCTTTATTTAAACCAAGTGTCATTTTAGTTAAACGGTTAATGTGTGTTTTGCCCCGATCTCTCTATTTTTTTTTTATGTTTATTTTTGAGGGAGAGAGAGAGAGAGAGAGAGAGAGTGAGTTTTTTTTAATGTTTATTTTTGAGGGAGAGAGAGAGAGTGTGTGTGAGCAGGGGAGGGGCACAGAAAGAGGGAGACACAGAATCGGAAGCAGGCTCCAGGCTCCAAACTGTCAGCACAGAGCCCAACGCGGGGCTCGAACCACAGAGTGCGAGATCATGACCTGAGCTGAAGTCCGATGCTCAACCGACTGAGCCACCCAGGCGCCCTTGCCCTGATCGCTCTTACTTCCCACATATTCTTGTCTTTGGGCTTCTGAAGAGTTTTAGTTTCCTGCTAATTTAGCATTTGAAAGGTTTTTATGTACTTATACGTGCACAACAAGGGTCGCTCCCTTAATGAAGACCATTGTATTGAAGCTTAGAGGCTCAGGATTTGGGACGCCCTCCTTGTAGCTTGAAAGAGACGTTTCAACCCAAGAGAATATTTACAGAGACTGTGAATGTGCGCAGCTCAAGAAGTTTTAGAGACATCCCTGGAAAACCCATCACAGGCATGCACACAGCCCTGTACAGTTCGCTAAGGGCTATAACGTGCACTGCTTCCGGAAGAGAGTGTAATTATGACCTGCGGTGCACAGAGGAAGAAAACGTGTCTTAGATTATAGATTATCCAAGTCCCCAGAGCAGGAGAAAAAGATCTGGAACATGAATGCAAATCTTCCGGCTCTGAATGCCCCTGGCTATCCACCACACCTTCATCCGCTCGCCCCTCATAGGTTGTTAAAATAATCTGGCCAGAGATAATCTGGGAGCCGTGTCTGTTTAAAGTTGACAGCAAAGAGGGGAGATCTCTGGTGGTGAGCAAGCATCCGAAGGTGGGGAGCGAGGGGAAGAGGGGGACGAGGAAAACCAAACAGAGAATACCTCGTGGAAGTTTTGTTTTGTTTTGTTCGAAACACTGTGATTATTCTCTTAACGTCCAATCGTAAGTGCCTGTTCTCCCCTGCCTGCTGTCCCAACTCCAGATGTCTTGAAAGACAGATGCTTCAGCATGTCAAACTTTTGGCCCCTTTAAAATGACAACGTACGGTTCCTGAAACACTCAATTACCAAAAATAATTGTGCCGCACTTAATAAATCTTCAGCGATGCCGTAAGCATATGGGCGAGGCCGTATGGTAGATGTCATATAGCAAGAATAATTGTAACAGATGTGCTCCTACCAAAGTTCTTTCTGGAACCGCCCCTGCTGGAAAATAGACACTCTTGTATCCTACTCCTTATTCCACGATTGAAAAGTAGAGCACATAAATGAATGGTCCAGCCTTACCGGAAAAAATATACATTATAGGATTTGGCCCGATGCCCCCACCAGAGTTCCCAAGACAACCCTTGTCCACCCTCACAATTCCAGGCTCTTTTGTATACCGGAGCCTGCATGGACTCTTCTGGAGGCCTTCCCTTTCCTTCCTCCTCTCTCCTGCCACAGGAGAGTCTATAACTCTCATCCGCCTCTCCCCCCACAAACAAAACAAAACAGAAAATGCCATCAGGTGGACAAACGTTCAATTCTAGAACCCCTATCTATCCCTTCGTGGGTGTAGCTATGGCGCTTTCCTGAGTCACCTTAACTCTCAGGCAGAAGAAGGAGGTCACTGACCCTGGTACCCCCAGGCCACTTTATGCTACAGCAGTGGCCTGAGATGCCCTCTCTGCCCTGTAAGCCGACTCAGCCCCCAAATTCCTGACGCCCGAGTAGTCTTCTGTCTTGGGTCTTCTGGTCTCATGGCTTTCCCGCTTGAACCGCTGCTGGGTCCCCATCTTCCAAGTTCAAATCTCAGAGGCAGTCAGAGAGCCCTATGAGAGCCATGAAGAGAGTTCAAGCATGCACCAGGGAGGTACCCCCTCCTAGAGCCAGCATTCCTATGCTGGTTCCCAGGTCTAGAAAGACTGAGACAGCAAGGGGAGATATCCCCGTCCAGCTTCTCCAGGAGCAAGGAACAGGTAGAGTTTCCTATGCTCTGACCCATCAGACTCCTCTTCTATCCACAGCAGACTGGATTCAGTTTGGGCTCCCAACCTCTGGGTTCCTCTGCAGTACAGACAATGGATGACCATGAATCGAGGTGGAGACAATTGGGAATCACCATCTCATGTTCCTCTGCGAGGCGCTTGGAGTGCTTGATCCCCCTACGTACTACTCATGAGTTCTCCAGCCTCAAACTTCATCCTTAACTCTGCCCCGCCCCCTCTGAGAACCTCATCTCCAATTCCATCAAGAAAATTGCCTCCTTCCACCCAACCACCAATCACATTATTTCCGTACCCATCGCTCATCGTTACTCCATTTCGTTCTTCCTGTTCACGAGTATTGCCCACACCCGTGCCTTTGACATCACCCCCTCCACCTCCTTGGAAAACATTTTTCATCCTTCTTTACCTCCCTACCCTGGATCTGAACTCTCTCCCTCTCTCTCCCGGCACTTTCCCTTTAGTAAATAAGCCTGCTTGTCTCTCCCATTCTTTTTCAAAATTCCTACCTTGACCCTGTGTGGTAGATAGAATAACACCCCGTCTGCCTTGAGCACGTCCACATTCTAATCCTGGGAACATGTGCATATGATCCTTTACATGGCAAAAGAGACGTTTGCAGATGTGATTAAGTTAAGTATCTTGAGATGGGGAGATGATTCTGGATTATCTGGTGGACCCAAGGTAATCACAAGGGTCCTTATAAGAGGAAGGCAGAAGGGTCAGAGCAAGGGAAGGAGATATGATGGCAGAAACACAGGTCAAAGTGATGAAGGGAAGCATGAGTCAAAGAATACAAACAATCTCTACAAGGTTAGAGGCAAGGAAAACACTCTCCATCGTCTTCGAAAGGAGTGGAGTCCTGCCAACATCTTGACTTTTGCCCAGAAGACCTGTTTTCCAACTTCTAACCTCCACAACGGTAAGATAATAATTTTTTGGTTGTTTTCCGCCCCTGAGTTTCTGCAATTTGTTACAGCAGCGATAGGAGGCTTATACGCCCTGCATCCTTCTTCAGCTCTCTTCTCTCTCATCCAAGCCTCTCTTCTCTCTCATCCAAACCGGCTCACATTCTTTTCCCATTAACCCCTCAAATCACTGTAATGTCTTCTCAGAGAGAAACACCCAAGGTAGTTTCCTATCAATTCCTGTTCTGGAACATTCCCACATCTAGAACATAGTCTCTTTGTCCCCTTCCCAGAGCATTGGCTATAGCTCGAGAAGATAATCCGTAAGATCTCGAAAGCAGAACCTGTTGCCTCAGACCCTGATTGCCTTGAGCGTTGTTTGTTTCTGAATAAGAGACTCTCCACTATTTTGCAGGTCTTCTCTTCTCCGTGGCTGCGAATAATTCCATGTGTGGATTTCTTGGAAGAAAGGGCAACATGGAAACACCTGGTTAAAGGTATTTTACCCATTGCTTACATCCTTTCAAATTCCCCCATGCCCTCTGTCGGCTCTGATCCCTCACCCTGGTCCCAGTCCCTCCACCACCACCTTCCCCCCACCAGAGACAAGACTGCCTTTCCGGAGCCTTCGTCCAGCCAGCCTCCCATTGCCCATTGGAATCCCGCCCCTCTCCAAACTCACAGCATGTCTACACTTACCCTCCTTTGACGTCAACCCGCAGGTGAGGTCCCGGCTCCCCTCCCTTCTCCAGACCCATCCTGGTCTTGGAGGTCAGCTGTTCTGTCTTTTTCCTATGCCCCTTCTCCTGAGGCCCCCACTGTCGGTGCCACCTGGGTCGATGAGGAAGACGGTGTATTGACATGTCTTCAGTGCCAATGGATGGAGACTGCTACGAAGCCCAGTGTCTATGGTTTTCTCTGCACGTGGAGGCGTCTGTGAGAGTCGTCCTTAAGAACCGGCTACCTCATGTCTCCGCCTCCGCAAGGCTGTCCCGTTTGGCCTACTTTCTTCTTGCTCCCGTCTCTTCTGGTGACCAGCTCTCTCAGCCCGGCTGCCTGTGGAACTGCCACCTCCGATACTTTCTTTCTGTTTGAGCTCTAAGTTCTGAGACAAAGTCTCGATCTGAGCCCCTCCTTGAAGGAGATTCGGCAGCTGAAACCGTCCTTCACCCGACCCCCGCCGTCCTTCACCTGACCCCCGCCGTCCTTCACCTGACCCCCGCCGTCCTTCACCTGACCCCCGCGAGCTCCGGGATGGCCTTCGGGTGGAACCACGCAGCCACCCCCGGGGTCTCGGCCTTTTCCTTCCTTACGGACAAGCCTGCCTCCTCCTCGAAATGGAATTGACAGAGAACGACAGTGGACAAATGAGAGCACGATTGAGAGTATAAAATATCCGACCGCCAAAACGTGTTTAAGTTTTTAAGATGGAAGGGTGGGAAGAGACAAGTAAGAAACTCTCCTAGATGTACGCACCAAATCTAGAAGGTCAGAGACGATCGAAATGTAAGCTCCGGAAAGATGTATTAGCACGGGGAGAATCCTATTCAAAAATGAGAGAAAATTTCCCCAGCTTAAGGGAAACGCTGGCCTTCAAAGTAAAAGGCCCCACATGGGGCGCCTGGATGGCTCAGTCAGTGAAGGGTCCGACTTCGGCTCAGGTCACGACCTCGCGGTTCGTGGGTTCGAGCCCCGCGTCGGGCTCTGTGCTGGCAGCTCGGAGCCTGGAGGCTGCTTCCGATTCTGTGTCTCCCTCTCTCTGCCCCTAACCCACTCGCACTCTATCTCTGTCTCTCTCAAAAATAAGCATTAAAAAAAATTTTTTTTAAATATGAAAAGACCCCAGAAAGTGCTGGATGCTGGAGAAATGACCCACACCCAGACATGTGTCTGAGAGGTGTCAGATCATTAGAATGAAGCAGTGACTCTAAGACTCCTACAGTCCAAAGAAAGAAAAGCAAGTGACTTAAAATGAAATAAAATTTCAACAAGATCCTCATCCGTGATCCCAGGTGACCTATGACAATAGAACTCCTGTTCTTTTTCTTTCTTAAGATTTTGTTTTTAAGCGATCTCTTCACCCAGCCTGAGGCCCGAACCCACAACCCCGAGATCAATAATCACTCGCTCCACCGGCTCAACCCGCCAGGCGACCTGAACACCCCCGTCCTTTCGATGGACCGGTGCCTTCAGGAGTTCAAGCAGCTGATCGGTCGGAGGAAATGAGAGTCACAAAACAGTAGGTCCCACCCAGCAGAGCGAGGAAGGCCTGTCCCCTGGGCCACTAATGCCCCAGACCTGGAGACCCGCAGTGCAGAGGGCAACAGGCTGACTGCAATCGGGTGGTCTCACGTCCCGTCCACGGGTGTCTACGGCGCCCGTCCTGCTTTCCAAACCAGGTTGTTAGCTTGTGTCCTTCAGCGCCCCCGCTTCTCTGAAGGGCAGCCGCAGGCGAGATGTCAGTGCCCCCCTCGTGTCTGGACCCCTCTGGACTGGCCCGGGCGCAAGCCCCCCCAGAGCGTGGCCTGCGGGTGCCCTCTTCTCCGAGGCAGACTTCCCCTCATTTGTGCACCCTTTTGGATTTTCGATCCGAATAGAATGGAGGTCTAGTAATATGGAGAATATGTATATGCATATTTTTATAGACGTGATAAAACTGCCGTTTCACCCAGAATTAGAATGCGCTGAGAGATTAAAAAGAGAAAGAAGGAAAATTGGAAGTTAATTGCTGCTTTACGGCAGAGTAAGGAACGGAGAATCGCGTTACGATCCGTCCTCCTTGAATTACAAAATAAACGGGATAAAACTTCGTTATTTTCTCTACGCAGACTCAAGTGTGGCATTGAGAGGCTCTGGTAATTAAATGTGATTGAAGTCAGATTTACAAAACAGACTGTGAGCTGTTGGGGACGAGGCCTCTGTACTGTTCACCTTCCTCTTTGCGTAAATGCTGGCTAGTTGATGCCTTGATCTGGTATGTGTAACGGAATTTGGAAATAATTGCCTACGGGATGATCAAAATGGGATTTTACTTCTCTTGATGGTTCTAAGATTTTTCTAAGTAAATCACAGCCGAGCAAAAAGCACGTACGTAGTTGGTAAGGGATAGTGTCGTACAGCAGGATTTGTTTTTAAATTTTTTTAACGTTTATTCGTTTTTGAGAGACAGAGACAGACAGACCGTGAGCAGGGGAGGGGCAGAGAGAGAAGGAGCCACAGAATCCGAAGCAGCCTCCGGGCCTGAGCCGTCAGCACAGAGCCTGATGTGGGGCTCGAACCCACGAACCGTGAGATCATGACCTGAGCTGAAGTCAGATGGTTAACCGACTGAGCCACCCAGGCACCCCAGGATTTATATTTAAGCACTAGAGATAATATTTTTGTTAGGGCTCTTACAAAATTAGTCATAAAAGAGCTGTTTCCCCTCTCGATGAACCACAAGGCCACCGCTCCGTGGATGTGTGAAAAGTGATGCATTCACCTGCTGGGTTTCAGAAGGATCTCCTCCATCAAGGCAGACAGACGGGCGCAGCACGGGAGAAGCCGGAGGCTGGTCCCATCGTCCAAAACAGCAGGTAGGGAGCAGGGAGCGCCTTTCTGGGGCGGCAGGAGGGAGCACGGACCGGAAGGAAAGAAGAGGACAAATCCAGGATGAGAGAGTCCGTGTCGAGGCAGGGTGGGAGCAAAGGGGAAGGTAGTGTGCTCAGGGTGGCAGCTTGGGGAAAGGGAAAGGGAAATAGAAGCGAGGGGAGAAGTACACACGTGGAGAGGGGCATCCGCGGACGAAGCTGGCCGAGGGGAGGCTGCAGCAAAAGTCACTCCCCAGTCCGGGTCGGAGCACAGGGAAAGACGGAGGAACGGGTATGTGGGGAGGGGCCTGGACACTCAGCTCCCTGTTTCCGCTTCCAAGTATCCCTTGACACAGGGACAGTGTCCTATACATCATCATCCACGTAGCAGGTGCCAATAAACGTCCTGCACAGAACAGAACAAGACCGATCATTCCAAAACTGGCATTTAACTGAGCAGCTACTATGGGCCACGCCCTCTGCCGGGCACCCGGCGCATGTTACTTCGCTGAATCCGTAACCACTAGCGTGTGTGAGAGAGGTTATCTATCCTTCTGTGATGGATGGGAAAAATAACCCTGAAGGGGATTAGGCCATTTTCTTCATGGCCCAACACAGAGTGGTGTTGCTGCATCTAGAAAGTCCTCGTGCCAAACCACGACAAAAACAGAAGAATCGCACGGCGCTCTCAGAGTCCGAAAACGACCTGACGCATCTTCTCTCCTTTGGTTTCGCCGCTTACCTAGTGAAACAAGCGGGTCATCTATTAATACCCCGGTGGGAAAAGGATGAGTAAACTGGGTTGAAAATTAACTGAAAGTCACATCGCCTGGGACACGGGCCAGGACCGGGGCCGCAGCCAGATCTCCCGAGGCCCTGACCGACGACCTTCCAAACCCCGTGAGGGTTACGGGGGAGAGCTGGGGTCCGTTCGTGAATGGAAGTGGGGGGGGGGCGGTTCTCAGAGGAGCAGAGAGTCAGAGGTGAATAGGGTGAAAACGTACATCTTCCCTTTCATCTTGTATTAGGTGACGTCCCCCTGGGCGTTGGAGCAAATCAACTCCCCCATCTCTGCAGAATAACAGAGATTATTATAACAACTGTATGATATATATATACACACACACACATATATATTATATATTATATATTATATATTATATATTATATATTATAATATTACAAGTATAATATTATAAGTATATATATAAGTAGTGTATATGTAATGCTTCTATTGCTGCACCTTGTACGATCATAGTATTGGTGACGAACATGTGTTTGTGAGTCACAGAGGCCGTCGCTTTGACGGAGGCCAGCTGTCCGCCCAGAGGAAGGTACTCTGGCTGAACAGCCTCAGTTTCCAGGGCACCCTCTGCCCGCCCCGGAAGCGCCAGGCTCCCCACCCCCCTCCCCCGTACTTCTGGGCCTCGGGGCTCTCCTGCTTGACCTTCAGCGCGACAACGGGTTTGAAGTCGCCAGCAGGCAGACGACCGCTCGGCGGTTTCCTTCTGCTCCCTCCTCCCGGGCTCCTCAGAAACCAGTGCCTCCCCGGTGGTTTCCCCAGGCCACCTGAGACTGCGTTCCCCAGGCCAGGGTCGCCGACGAGGAGAGCCACGGGGGTCCCCGGTGCACCTGACAGCCGTGACCTGGGCGTCCGTTACCACCTGCTGGGCTGCAGCCCGCTGAAGGGGATGCGCGTCCCTACCCCTTCCTTTAAGCTCCACATGGTCCCCTTGCCCCGGGGCCCAACCAACCCCTCTCTCCCATTTCTTCGGGGCACCGTGTGTTTCGTTCCAGACACCACACCTCGGAACTGATCAAGTCACCCCAAATGAAAAGGGCGGCCGCAGATACGATCCCCTTGGTGCCTGGACCCAGACCCTTCGGTCCCCGAAGCTCCTTGGGGTTCCCTGCGGGGCAGCCCAGGGACTGAGGATGTGATAGGAGGAGGTTCCTCCTTTGCCTGCTGTCCCTGGGTTTTTTGGGTGACAGGCCGAGCCATTCATGTGTCTCTGGATCTGCTCTTCAAGCTCCTTCCCTCTGGGGCTCACCTTGGCCTCGTCGAGGATCCCTGCAGTCAGCCCCCTGCCCGGTCCCTGCTGCCCCATATCTGGCACCTGCAGCGCCCAGAAGCCAGCAAGAGAACCCGGATGGAGGCCGGCAGGGCTCCCGTGTGCAAAGAGCCATTCACCCTGCAGTTAATCAGCTCATTCACCAGCCCCGTCTAGAAACATATGCTGATGCCTTCGCTCTGCCAGCTCCCTTGCTGGACCGTGGGGCCAAGATGACTCATGGTCTCTCGTCCCAGACCTCATCCCAGGGGATTTCCCTACCGGGAGTGTCTTGGTCCGTTCCAGCATAATCCCTTTGCGGAAACAGTGCGCTGGGCACGAGTCAGAGATCGACATTTTAGTGGATTTTCTCTCCCGGAGGTATGGGTGGAGGACATCTAACCAAATGGCCTTGGATTCTGCTCGTTCAAGTTTCTTCATGAATCACGGGCCCTCCTCAACCCTTGGCACGGATCTCAGGAGGCACGTTCTGCTCCCCGCTGAGGGGTTGCCAGGAAGGAAGGGAGGTGAACTCGTATCTCCCGCCCCGAAAGGGTCTACACAGCCTGGTGGCAGTTCTGGTTCCCCACCCTGCAGAGACCTGGGTCAAAGGTCGGTGTCACACCCGAGGACGGACACCCTGCCATTGTGCCTGGAAGCTGTCCCACCAGCCTCGGAAACGTCTCCTCTCCCACGTCATAGTGAGGTTCACAGCAGGTGCGGGGCCCTGTTTTCCAGATCAGGCCCCTCTCCCACCTCTCTTCTCCTGGGCACGGGTGTCGCTCTAAGGTCAGCTATTCTGAGCCTCCGGCAGAGCACCTGCCACTGGGGCCAGTCCTGCTGGGCGACCGGGAGTGGGGGACGGGCAGCGGGTCCAAATGCCTCCAATGAGAAGCCTCAGAAGAGAGGACGAAAGGTCCCGCTTCGCCGATGTCTCTCCCGAGGCTGAGGACCCTTAGTCTCATCTTAGGGGCAGGGTTTCCTCCTCTTCCTTGCACGCCCCCTGTTCGCTGCCTCCTGTCCAGCTGTTTTTCCAGCCTGTGCAGCTGCCGTCTGTCCAACCCAACGGCTTTTGCGGGACCGGACATGTTTCTTTCTTTGCCTTCTCTTCCCTCGTGGCAGCAGGCCAAGCCGCAGAAGCCAGCCGTCGCCAGCTACTCCAGCCGGGGTCACTGCCCGGGGCCTTTCCTCCTCCGCCACCTCAGGGACAAGCTCTGCCATTTCAGCTTCTGTCTCATCTTCAAGGCTCCCATTGGAACCGCCTGGGGTCTTGTGTTAATTTTGCCCAGTGGAGAACAAATCCTTCTCTGCGAGGCAAGCTCGAAGACTTGGATGGGGAGGGGGGGTCTGCGTAAGGAAAAAACACTGTCTCTGTTTCCCATTCAGTGGCTTTCTCCCTTAGGGTTTTCTATCGACTTCTCCAATGCCCCCACGGGTTCGGCTTGTTGACCTGGAGGGAGACCCCCTCCCCAGCCCCCCACTGGCCTTCCCTGGACCTAGTGGGATTCTTTGTTTGAAGGGTCCGGCCAAGAGTATCTTTCCCCTCCCGCCGATGGAAATCGTGAGGTTTCTGGATCCCTGCCTTGTCTGTAACCTAAGGAATTCTCACCCAGGAGCAATTTTTACACACACGCACACACACACGCACGCACACACCACCAAGGAACATTTGGCAATGTCTGGAGACAGTCTCGGTTGTCGCATAGGGTGGGGGGATGCTACTGGCTTGTCGTGGGTGGGAATGCCACTAAACATCCCACAGCGCCCAGGCGGCCTCCTCAACAAAGACGGCCTGTCCCGAGATGTCAGTAGTGGCCAGTTTGGGTGTCCTCGCCCTAAGGACTTCGATGTCAAGGGATCCATAAGGTTCTCTCCAGCCTAGCAGTCTTCGAGACCCTATCAACCTCTCCCCTTACCCTTCCTGATTTCAAGTTCTCAGTCTCAAGTGCTTGGGGTTGATTATCCAGTCAAGTGTGTAATTTCAGACAGACTCAGAATAGTAATACCTAAGGAAAAAATTTGCATTCACCTTAAAGAAAAAGATAACTCATTTATACACATTGTGGCATATGTTGTGTGTTTTGTATTTGGAGGGTACCTGTCAATTCAATTTGTGTTTTTTGTTTTTTGTTTTTTTTTTTCTAGTCTCTCCAGTTGTATTATAGAACTTGCTGGGGGCATTTCATCTTTCAAACATTTGTGGACTGCTGGGTGAAGAAGTCCCGAGCAGCTTAGAAAAAACGTCTTTACCAAACCTCCATAATACAGTTATATCTCCACAGAGGAACATGTGATTTTCTTTAGTACTATGTACTTCAAGTAGAGGAAATATTGACCTCTTTAAAGGTAAGGCATTTTACATCAGCAAATGTATTTAAGGAACGAAAATGAACCTTATCTCTCCGTGAAGGCTTTTACAAGATTTCCCGATAGAGAGGTGCTCTCCTCTCCCCTTGGCGACGCAGCTGGTTATCTACAGACTTGAAAGTAATCAAATTGCCTTTCTCTACACCTTTGCCTCTCCACTCGAAATCCTTGAATCCAGATTAACCTCTAGAGCGAAGTCAGATAATCGACATCTGAAAACTTGGAAGTCAGAAGCCAATTCCTCAGCCAAACGCAGGGCCCAGGGAGCCCAAAGGGAAGAAGAGGTCAGGAAAGTGTGCGTGTGTGAGCGTGATGGCCTTGTACGTGAGTGTGGGTGTGTCAGGAGGGTGGGTGGCCGCAGGAAGTGGGGGGATCCATCGGGAGGGGAAGGAAGGGGAAAGGAAATAAGCCGGAAGGGAAAGACAATGGCGAAAGAGGAGCTGTGACCAGCCGGTGGACAGAAAGGCAGAGGAGGGGGTGGAGGAAGACAGAGGGCAGCACAGGGGAGCGGGGTGAGGGGCCCGGAAGACGTGCGTGTGGCACGAGCAATTCCACACTCTTGACTTCTGCAAAGCAAAACTTTAAATAAGAGAAGCTATGAATCTCTTCCTTGCAAGTTTCTTGATCCCCGAGTGCGGGACCGATGGGAAAGCCAGAAAGGTGGAGACAGGGGGAGCAGGGCGCGAGGGCCCCAAAAGCGCATTGTTGGGCCCAACCCTGCTGGGTCCCTGCAGCAGGGTTAGGACCCTGGCCCCCAGCAGCAGGGCCCCTCCGGGTTGTGTCTGAGGAGCCCCACCCCCTTGCCCCCCCATCCCCATGAACTGCTGGGTTCCTTGGGTGCTCACATTGAGGTCAGATCCCTCAGCCCCTAAGAACTTCTTCCTATGGGGCTCCCATGCCGCCATCTTGCCCACCCCCAAACACGCCCTGACTCTCAGCTCCTTTGCCCCACTTGTTCACCCCAGGCTTTTTCTCCAAGACACTCGGTCTCCGCCTCCCCAGGCACCAGCCACCACGGGGTTCTCTTTCCCTCCTGGAACGGGAGACGCTAGGGGCTCATAAAACCCTCTTCCCTCTGATTTCTGATTCTTCGTGGCCCATCACCATCTGAGGAGTCTCCTTTGGGCCACAGAATCCCCGTCACGGTAAACCCCCGAGAAGAGGTTCCTGCGACAGACCCCAGGCAGTTCAGTCGATCCTGTGGCTTCCTTCACCCCGGGCGCCCAGCCCTTCCCGCCTTCTCTCCCCTCTCTGCCGCTTTGCAGCCAGCCAGCAACCAGCTCTTTAAGAGCTCGTCTCTGATCGCGCCTGTCCAAGCCACACTCCTTAGTCCCCGATTTTTCTCCTCCCCCCCTTTTTCCACAGTGAAAGTTTATAATGAGAATACAGGTGCGAAAGTACTTAACCAGCATAAACTGGGGGAGAGTCGTGTCACACGGTGGGCCCGTCTGGGCCTTTTTTGGCGTAGAGCTGGTCCCCGTGCACGGGCCACTGAGGAACTGGCCTGTGTTTATTCTGTCTTAGACTCGTGGTGAAATTCATCGCTGCACTCGTTTACTTACTCTCGCATCAGCATCACAGGTACAGACTAACGGTTAGAAGCTACGCAGCCTGCTGTTGCTTGACCACACGCTCGTAAGAGACCTGAAAAGGCCCTTGCAGAACACCTCCTCGCTAACCCACTTCTAGCCCACGCGGCTCTGCCCCATCGTCCTGGGGGCCCAGCCCCTGCCCAGGGCCCTCCCTGGGACAGTCTCTGTCCAAACGCTTACTGATGTGCAGTCCTGGGAGACGGGCACGCGCATGTCCCTTCCAGAGGCTACTTGGCACGAGCAGTAAAGGTAGCTGATCGCCTCCAGCTACCACATTCTGGGGATCTATTGCAACATTCCTGCCGAGGCCCGGGCTGTCCCGGGCCAGTGTCGCGGAGGTGCTACAGCCTTGTTATTCCCGCCCGACGCGAGACCCCTCTGATAGGAAATCTTCGCCACACCACTCTCCAGCAGTCTCCTTCCTTCTTCCCCCACCTCTGCCGGGGTCAAGTCAGCACTGGGGTCCCCAGGCTGCCCACTGAGACTGCTCCCTCTCTCCTTCATCCTTCACAGGACTTTCCCTCGGTAAATATCTCGCCCGTCTAATTCCGTCTTACTGTCCGCTTCTTAGAGGGTCCAAACTGACACCGTGACTACCGGGAGTGACCCAAGGAGGCAGACAAGAAGATGGGGTCTTGGGGCTGGAGGATGCACGCCCAGGCTGGCACAGAGGACCCCATCTCCAGGGACGTGTGGACGCAGGACTAGCTCCAGGTGGCTGCCTAACTGGTAACGATTTCGCGGGTGGTAAATCTCAGAAAATGTCTCAGTGGGGGACGCTTTCTAGATGTTACGGTGGCTGCTAGAAGCCCACAGAACGAGATGGCCCATGTTTAGCATGCTGAACGACGGGGATATGCCTGAGTTGCTTTGGTGAACAGTAGAGGAAGGGGGACAGAATGCTCAGGGCGGTGGGTGTGCTGGAGGAGACAGAGTATACAAGGAGAAAGGCCCACCCGAGGAGTGGGTTCCATCGGAAGGCCCGGTGGGCCCACGATTCACCGAGGTCACCGGGAATAAGTTGACGGCAGAGGCACCAACAGGAAACGATCGCTGGTGGCTCTTCTCCATGGCCCGAGCTGACCACAGGTGAGGCGCTCACAGAGCTGGTCTCGTTAAAGGAGATTTGTATGATGGAGGCCCAAAAGAACAGAGGCCAGGTGGTAGTGCCTCCCAGGATATGCCACGGTTACGGCAATCCGCAAGGCCAAAGGGGCCTTGACCCACAGGGAGCTGTGGAGCTGGCTCACAGGGCATCGCGCCCTGAGGAGCAGAACAGATCAGCAGCCAATGATGGGCCTGCCAGACGTCTACAATCAACAGAAGGCAAGAACGAAAGAGTAAGAGGTCACCAGAGATCACCCAAATAAAAAAGTCATGATCCTTCTTCCAGTTCGGAGACCGGAACTGACTTTCAGACCCAGAACCCAAGGACTGGAGAAGGGACCTTGCACACCACGGCTAGTATGTATTGTAATGATCCCTTCAGTCCTCCCCCAAAGACCTATGAGCAATACTCCAGTCACCGTTCACTGGCCAGAGGGGAATGCCCACACCTTGCAAGTGGTGGTGGACACAGGATTTGAGTTGTCACTGATACTTGGACGCCGGAAGCTTCATCAGGACCTCACTGTTATGGTATGGGCTCACAGGGACCACGAAACCAGTGGAACTCTGGCTGAAGTCCACCTGAAAGCTGGTCTGCTGAACAGTGGACACATGTGGTGGTCATTTTCCCAGTCCCGGAGATCACAGTTGGGAACAATATACTTGTCAGTGTGAGTCACCTGTATTAGTCTCCTATTGCTGCTGTAACAAATTGCCACCAGAAAAATAGCTTAAAATGACAAAAATGCATTATGTTCTGGAGGTCAGCTGTCCAAAATAGGTCTCGCTGGGCCAAAATCAAGATGTCGGCAGCGCTGTGTTGCTTCTGAAGTCTCTGGAAAAGAATCCATTCCCTTGCCCTTTTTAGCTCCCAGAAACCACCCACATTCCTTGGCCTACGACTCCTTCCTCATCCTCAAAGCCAGAAGGTGCATCCCTCCAGCCCCCCCTCGGTCACCGCCCCTCCTTCTCTAACTCTCCTGCCTCCTACTTTCCTCATAAAGACCCTTATGATTATATTGGGTCCACCCAGAGAGTCTAGGGTAATCTCCCCTCCTCAGGGGTCTGAACTCAGTCACATCTGCAAAGTCCCTTTTGCCTTGTAAGGTAACATCATCCTAAATTCTGGGGATTAAGATATGAACATCTTCAAGGAACCACCTTTCTGCCTGGCATCCCCCAACCCTGAGTCCCTAGCCTGTAGAGCAAGTGCTGTCATGGTGAAGAGGGTCAAGTAGAACCCTCTGAAATTGTTCCCTTAGCAGTTCATCAAAAACAGTATTGGATCCAGGGACAATTCCAGAGATCTCAGGGCAACAGGGTTGGAGACCTTATCATATCTAGGTTTAATTCACCAGCACGGACCTTCCAAAACCTAGATAGATCCTAGGGAACAACTACAGACTCCCACAAGCTCAATGAAGTACTAACCTTGGTTGCATCTGCCCTGCAGATTGAGGCATTATTGCTAGAACAAATTAATAAAGCTTTGGGTCCAAGGTATGCTGTCATTGATTTGGCAAATTCATTATTTTCTATTCCAACCAGAAACAAACATCCAAAACAGTTTGCATTCCCAAGGATCAGACAACAGTATTAATTTACAGTTTGCCTCGGGGCCATGTTAACTCTCCTGCTCTCTATTGCCATGTAGTCTTAAGAGATCTGAAGAACGTGGGCGTCCCATAGAACACCACCCTGGTCCATTACATTGATGACACCATGCTGATCAGACAAACGGATGATCAAAACGGATCAAAAAGGATGAACAAAACGGGTGAGTACTCTGGAGCCTTAGTAAGATACTTGCAATCCCAGGGTGGGAGACAAATCCTATAAAGATTCAGGTACCTGCTCTTTTGATAAATTGTTCAGAGTCAAGATGCCAAGGAAATACTGGGATTTTACCTCCAAAGTAAAAGACAGATTGCTACATCTTATATTAGCCACCTAAAGAAGGAAGGTAGACCTTTTGGGGTGCCACATCTAGGGACACTGCTCTGGTCCACGTACTGGTTGACGCAGAAGGTCACCGCGTCAAGTGCAACTCAGAGCAGAAAAGAGCTTTGGGCAGTCCTGCCACGCGGGCCAATCTGGCAGACCGTATGATGTTGGACGTGTCCGGGGTAGCAGAAGGTGCAGTGTGGGGTTCATTGCAAAGGCCCATTGGAAAAATCATAAGCAGGTCTCAGGGGTACTGGACTTTCGAGAAAAGCTCACCATGTATAATTGGACCCTGGTAGAGAAAGAGTGCTTGATTATGGAACATCAGGTGAACATGTGTCCATAGCTGTCCGTTACGAGCTGGGTTCTCCAAGTCATAAAATCAGATGCGCTCAGCAGTAGTTCAATGGTAGTCGAAAATGACCGACCCAAGACTGCGTCTGACAGGACCAAAGGGCGCGAGACAGGTGCATGAGTGGGGAGCCCAGGTGCCCAAGCCCCCCACCACAATTTTCTCAGCTCATAGGGGACCCATATGACCAACTGAAGGGGGAGAAAAGGTCTAAGCTTGGTTCACTGCTGGGTCAGCTTGGTGTCGGGACACAAGCTGAAAATGGACAGCTGCCACATGAGAGCCACATGCAGGGGTGGTCCTGAAAGGCAAGGTAGAGGGGGCAGTGGCCAAGAGGAAAACATCCAAACTTCTGAGCAGGGGCCAGCGGTCCGTCTTGCCACCACAGGGCCCAAAAGGAGGAGGGTTGGAAGGTTGGAGCCCGAGAAGTCTTGGCAGAGAGGCGCGTAGTAGATGAACATGGACATGGGCGAAATACGTGGTGATTTTTTATCGCCCAGGAGTGCCCACCAGAGAGCGTCCACCGTGGAAGAAGAGGCCAGCAACCAGCTAGACAGAACGACTGGGCCAGTTGGCTCTAGCCAGCCTTCTTCATCGGCCACCTCAAAACTGGCACAGTGGGTGATGGAATGGAGCGGCGGAGGATCTTCATGGGCCCATCTGCCTGGACTCCCACTGACCATGGCCGGTCTCGTCGTGGCCACCTCTGAATGTCCAACCCGCGTCAACAGAGCTCAGCACTAAGCGTAGGGACGGACCCTCTTCCTTGAGGAGACCAACAGGACGCAGTGGCAAGGTGACTATTTTGAACCCTTCCGTCCTCAAAGGGTCGGCTACTCATCCTCTCTCTGGGCTTCAGGGTCCCATTTCCCGTCACAGACCAGTCCTTACTCAGCTCAGACAGATCTATTTTTTTTAACGTTTATTTATTTATTGGGGGGGGCAGAGAGAGAGAAAGAGAGGGACCCTGAGCGGGAGAGGGCCAGAGAGAGGGTCCCAACTAGGATCCACGCTCAATGTGGAGCCCAACACGGGGCTTGATCTCACGACTGTAGATCTCGACCTGAGATCGATCAAGAGTCGGACGTGTAACCTACTGAGCCACCCAGGCGCCCCCCGGGCTCAGCTGTTGAAATAGTTCTGCTATTTTTGCAACATTTACCACCCCCCCCCCTTCGTCTTTTATCTTGTGTTCAAGATGACACCAAGCACAGCTAATAAAGTTTGGTTTCCCCACCACGCGGATGGGTCTGGCCAGCGAGAGGTGGTCCCTGAGTGAAAAGGCAAAGGCTCAGTGGGAAAGTGCCTCTTTGTGGTGCCCTCGGCCCTTCCCCTGGGCCTCGCCCCTCTCTTCACGCAAGGATTACAGAAAAGCAGCCTGGGGGGTTGAGAAGCCAGCTCGGGACCTTGAGGCACCAACCACATAACTTGGTGGAAATAGCTGTAGCCCCTGGTTATGTCTCTGAGCCCCCAGACCGGCCCGGACCTGCCTACTCCGGGGCCATCCATACGTAAATCCGAACTCTGCTTCAGCCGCTATGGGAGTCTTAGAGGCTGAACTCCGTCCCCTGAAACAACATGTATTGTGGTCCTAACTCCCAGTATCTCAGAATGTGACCTTATTCCGAGACAGGGTCTTTACAGAGGTCAAGTTAAAATGAGGTCATCAGGGTGGGCCCTAGTCCAGTATGACTGGTGTCCTTATAAAAGGGGGAAATTTGAGTGCAGAGACACACGGAGAGGGAAGACGATGGCAAGAACCTCGGGAGAAGACAGCCGTCCATCTGCGAGGACAGAGGCCCAGAACGGGTCCTCCCTCCCAGCCGTCAGAAGGAACCGGACCTGACTTCTCGCCTCCAGAATCGGGAGACGGCACGTTCCTGTTATGTAAGCCCCTCAGCCTGAGGTCCTTTGTCCACCCGGGCAAGGGGATACAGGAGGGTTTTGTGTTATTTGAAACTGGACGTGTCCCCGAGGACGCGGCCAGACAGCCTCCGGCTCCGCCCCTCCCCCGCATCACCCCACAGGTGACCTCCACAGTCATCTGATATGATCCAGCGTTTGGAAAACTCTCCCTGGTCCGGGTGGCTGTTCAGTGAGCTGCACACGTAGCCACTACATTGTATTCAAACTTAAAGAGCCATCGAGAACCTCGGGACAACCAGGGAGATTCTCAGAGGCCTTAGCAGGAGGCAGGGGCTTGCTTCCTTCCTCTCACGTGGGGGCATCCCCCTTTTTTTCTTTAGTTTATTTACTTACTTGAGAGCGAGAGTTGGGAGGGGAGGAGAGATAGGGAGAGAGAGAGAATCCTAAGCAGGCTTCATGTTGCCGGCATGCAGCCCAATGCACGGCTCGAACTCACGAAACCATAAGATCCTGATCTGAGTCTAAACGAAGGGTCGGACGCTTAACCGACTGAGCCACGCAGGCCCCTGGGGGCATCCCGTTCTTAACAGCTCAACCTGCCTGTGGTTGAGCGGACTGCCCGTGGCCGTGAAGCTATCAGAACCTGATTTGATAAGCGGCCCAGGGGGATGTGTTTCTTCATCCTTCCCATCCCGTGCGCCAAAACCCTGCAGACTTCTCTATTTCAAGAAGCTCCTAAGTTTGACTGATTACCTTTGGAGGTTGGCTTGGATGCAATTCCAACCATTAAGGAAGGATTAATTGGGTTGCCCTGGAAGGGACTTCGTTCTGGTTTCCAAATTCAATACGTGGCCGAGTTCTACCGAGAACTCGCACTCCTGGCCTACCCACTCTTGTAGCGAGCTAGCTGGCAGGGCCCGGCCTTACCAAGCAGAGGGCAAGGTGTTGTGGCAGTAAATCCGAAATCCCATGCCTCCCAGCCTTTACTCCATCCCCAACTTCTCATAAATTTTTGAGGGAAGTTTAAGGTGGTTTTTCTCCCTAAAAGGGAAATATGGATTGGAGGTTTTCATTCATTTTGATCTTGGCTTCGGAGCGGGGTTTGGAATCCGACTGGCACGCCATCCCAGCTGTGTATTAATGAAGACTGAGCTCTTGAAATTAAACTTTTATGACAATAACACACTGATGTACAAGCTCCTACAAGAGAAGATCTAAAATACTGCTACTCATAATGCATGGATCTTAAAAGCTTCCTGGTAACAACTGTCGGTCTTTGATATTTAATTAACCCCAGCCAGATCCTGTATAACATAGGCTGTTTAGCAAGTCCTAATAGTTACTAATAAAATAGTCATGTGTTTATTTATTCTTTGCCGTCATTTAGATGCAGTTAGCAATGCTTTTTTGTTCTCGGTTATCACATTTCCTGAGTCTGGGGGTCAAATGTGCTCCCAATAGATGCACAGCATGGCTTACTGTGCTTTGGTGGATAAACCCACTTACACGTTACCTTGTGAGTGGTCCTTACCCTGACACACTTCAGGGTCTACACCAAGCCTATCCATCGTGCAGCGTTTGGGGAATGCGTTCAACGTGTCTGCCTCTTGTTCCCAACGTCTTGTATTTCAGGGCTACCTAGTTTTGCTCTTCCTCGTAATTATTGTTTGCCGATTATTTGTGTCTCCTACGCTTTGGCATTTAATCTTCCTTCTCATCTTCGAATTCTCTTCTAAAGTGTCACTATTATTTTTCCCCCGGCTTCCACAGCTTAGCTGTCGTCAGAAAACTTTCAGGCCAATTTTCAGAAGCTACAGTTCCACGCTTCTTAAAAATCTCCAGCCTTCGACGGCGTAAATCAATGCTCAGAAACACAAGATTTGTATTAAAAAAAAAAAAAAAAGCACTCTGGGGCACCTGCGTGACTCAGTCAGTTAAGTGTCCGACCTTGGCTCAAGTCGTGATCTCACGGTCCGTGAGCTGGAGCCCCGCGTCAGGCTCTGTGCCGACAGCTGGGAGCCTGGAACCTGCTTCCCATTCTGTGTCTCCCTCTCTGCCCCTCCCCTGCTTGTGCTCTGTCTCTCTCTCTCTTTCATCAATAAATAACCATTAAAAATTAAAAGAAAAAACACACTCTGATTCTCTGTAGTGATTTTAGAATAGGTGGCAAATGTTTAACCTGAAATGTGGAATTTCTAAACTTAATTTCAAAAAAAAAAAAAGTGAAGCAAGTGAACCCTCAGAAAACACACAAACAGAATGTTTGCCTGTCACTCATTAGGATCAGTATATGTATAAATCGACAATGGAGATTTTCAGATAATCTAATTGTATACTCATTGGTTGGAACAATTATGTAAACGCCACACTCAGAAGAAAGCTAGGAAACATTTTCAAGCTACACACACATGTGCGGGTGCGCACGCAACTTTGAATGAAAAATGCAAGCACTTTGAGTCTCATTCTGGACACTCACCTGTTTATAAGACTGTCTGGCTGTCTTAGCTTTGCTTCCAAATGCATAATTTGCCCCTTGGAAAGGGGCTTTATAATGTACATAATCAAGATGAACCTAAAGCACATTGTTTCAAGTTGTGTGCAAACCACGTCCCCGTCTTCCTCTTGAAGAGCAGCTCTTTCCTTATTTGAAGTTCACCCACAACGCACTCAGCCATTCCCTGGGGTTTTTCCTTGAGCTCCCGCGAGAGCCCGGGAGGTGAGCCTCAGAAGGTTTGATTATCAGTCAGAATATTACTGGGCACAGGCACAAAGCCTTCTTTTTCCTGGACTGGCTTTTTTTCCTATCTACCCTCCCCTGGTGGGAAAAAATTCTGTGATGGACAAAAATGTATAAAAAAAAAAAAAAAAAAAAAAAAAAGAGGGACATGACTTCGAATAGCCCGGTTCATAGAGACAGAAAGTAGGAGAGTGGTCACCAGGAGCGGGGGAGGGAAGTAATACGGAGTTTCCATGTGGGCAGGTGACAAAGTTCTGGTGATGATGGTGGGGGTGGTCGCACAACACTGTGAATGTACTTAATGCCACTGCCTCGTACGGTAAAAAATGGTTAAAATGGTAAGTTTGGTGCTGTGCATATTTTCACACAGTCGTTTTGTTAAACAGGGGGACATGTTAGTAAAATAACACCTAGACATTATGCTCTGAGACAGTGTTAGAAGGTTTGGCTGTCTTGTCCACGCTGCTCTCTGTAGACTCAGACACGCTCTCCAAGAGTGCCGCACAAGTGTGCCTCCCACCAGTAGGGGGTATTAGAGCTGCAAGAACTTCAGGCTTCTGCACCGTGGAGGAAACAACCAACAGATCTAAAAGATGACCTACCGAATGGGAGAAGATATTTGCCAATGACGTATCCGACCAAGGACTGGAATCCAAAATATATAAAGAACTTACAAAACTCAACACCCCAAATGCAAACAATCTCATTTAAAAATGGGCAGAAGACAGGAAGAGACACTTCTCCACAGAAGACATCCAGATGCCCAACAGACACACGAAAAGATGCTCAACATCGCTCGTCATCGGGGAAATACAAATCAAAACCGCGATGAACCATACAACCTCACCCATGTCAGCATGGCTAAAATCAACGACACGGGAAACAACAGATGTCAGTGGGGACGTGGAGAAAGGGGAACCCTCTTGCACTGCTGCTGGGAATGCAAACTGGGGCAGCCGCTCCGGAAAGCAGTGTGGAGGGTCCTCAAAAAGTTAAAAATAGAACTACCCTATGATCCAGTAATCGCACTACTGGGTATTTACCCAAAGTATACAAAAACACTAATTCGAAGGGATACATGCACCCTAACGTTCACAGCATCACCATCTATAATAGTCAAACTATAGAAGCAGTCCTAGGGTCTACTGACTGATGATGTGGTATATCTATATCTGTATCTATATGTGTATCATCTATATCTATATCTATGGATGTAGGTCTCTAATGGAATATTACAAAGCCATCAAAAAGAATGAAATCTTGCCATTTGCGATGACATAGACGGAGCTACAGAGTACCATGCTAAGTGAAATAAACCAGTCAGAGAAAGACAAATACCATACGATTCCACTCATATGTGGAATTTAAGAAACAAATGAGCAAAGAGAAAAAAAAACAGAGAGAGACACAAACCAAGAAACAGACTCTTGACTAGAGAACACATTTCTGGCTACCAGAGGGAAAGGGGGTGGGGGGATGGGTGAAATAGGGGGCGGGGACTAAGGAGGGCACCCGTTGTGATCAGCACCGGGTGACGCACAATGTGTCGAATCGCTGTCTGTGAACTAACTGGAATTAAAATAAAAGGAACGAATAAGTAAGTAAAAGTCATTGAGAAAAGAACAAGAACTGTGAGGACTTCGCATCCCTCCTCTAGGATGGGGTGGAAACCCTTGTGGGAGGGCGACTCTGTAGGGAATGTCAAGAGGATCGTGGCAGAGAACGAAGAGGGAGGAGGCCAGGACGGTGGAGGGAAATCTGCACACCCACCTGAGGTGGTCTCTGTACGAAGTGAAGGAGACTCCATGAGAAAATTCGAGAAGTGTCCAACACCCACACCCCTGGGCTCCCTGCCGCATCGTTCACAACAATCAAGACGTGGAAACGACCTGAGTGTCCATCCTCGCGTGGAAGGATAAAGAAAATGTAGTGCAGGTGTATGCAATGTAATATCATCCAGCCTCATAAAAGAAGGAAATCCTGTCATGGGCAACGAAATGGATGGGCCTGGGGGACATCGTGCTGAGTGAAATAAGCCGGACACAGATGGACAAATACCGCACGGCCTCACTTATATGTGCAATCTGAAACAGTCAGACTTCTAGAAGCAGAGAGTAGAATAGGAATTAGGGGGACGGGAGGGGGTCACCTGGGTGGCTCAGTGAAGTGTCCGACTTTGGCTCAAGTCCTGATCTTGTGGTTCATGAGTTCGAGCCCCACCTTGGGCTCTGTGCTGACAGTGCAGAGCTTCCTTGGGATTCTGTATCTCCCTCTCTCTCTCTCCGTCCCTCCCCTGCTCATTCTCTCTCTCTCTCTCTCTCTCTCTCTCTCTCTCTCCTCTCTCTTTCCCTAAAAAATAAATTAACAAGCAAACAAACAAATAAGTAAACGTTTTTAAAAAAAGAATAGGGGGATCTCTCTCTCCTCTCTCTCTCTTCCTCTGAAAAATAAATAAATAAATAAATAAATAAGAAAACATTTAAAAAAAAGTAGGGGGAAGGAGAGATGGGTAGGGGACGGTCAAGTGGTAGAGAAATTCAGTTATTCAAGGTAAGTAAGTTCCGGAGATCTGCTATATAGCACGGAGTCTATAGCTAACACTACTATATTGTATACTTCAATTCTGTAAGAGGTTAGATTTTCTATCATGTTCTCACCAACAATAATAATAATAATAATAATAGAGGCAGGAGGAAACTTTGGGAGGTGATGGGTCTGTTTATGGTCTTAATGGTGGTGACGGTTTCACAGGCATATACTTATCCCCAAACTCGTTGAAGGAAACACATTAAATGTGTATATAAAAATGTCTATAAATCCGTACATTAAATATGTACTGCATTTATGTCCATCAGACCTCAGTAGAGTGGTTTCCCAAAAATGCGTTCAACAGCCTCTTCTGGACTTGCAGTCTATTTGTGGTTTCCAGCCTCTGCCCTACTCATCCCCAACAGGGCCTGAGGTGTTCGGACCCCGGACGTGGGCCCTCCTGACCACCTCGCCAGCTGGCCCATGGCCAGACCCCAGGACAGAGCCTCTCCAAGGTAGGGGGCGTGTCCAGTCCTCCCCAAACCTGGCCACGCGCCCCCAGCAAGAGTCACGGTCTGCGACGGCACTGACTTGGAAACGGGCCAGTGGTGCAACCGGGCCGGCGAGAAAGTGAATGGATGGAGAGCGGGTGCCCCTGCTCTGAGTCACTGGAGCTAAGGGTGAGCGTGCCCAAAGCACAAAGCCAGAGCCCTCGAGAGGGGTGTCATGGAAGTGAGAAGACCTGGGCTGTCGTGGTCAGTATCTTCACCTCTGACGGGCAGGTTGTCAGGCAGGAGAGAAATCTGACTCGATCCGTAAAGCGAAAGCTGCCGGGTGACGTTTTGGCTGTTGGCTCCAGGCAAGGACCAGCTTTGTCCCACGTGGACCTGCCCAAAGGCACAAGAGGGATGCCCTTCCTCGGCCCCAGAACTCATCAAAGACATGGCGGGTGGAGGAGACGACGTCAGCATCCGCGGACATACCGTTGGAACCAGACCACATTGATGCTCCTTCTTGCACGAGATTCTGCTAAGCCCTGAAGCCCTTCGTCTCTTTCCCCTGCCCTCCTGACATAGCTGCGGTCTCCCTGGCCTGGGACCCTCCCCGCCTCAGTCCTGGGCCCCTGATCTCTCTTTCCAGTCCTGGCTATGACCAGCGCGGTCGTGTTCCTAAAACAGCGTGTTCCTCAGGGAGCTGCTCTGTTCCGAGGCCCATTCCCAACCACGTCCAACGAGAATGCCTCTCTCCACCTTTGAACTCCTTGAGAACCTCTCTCCCTGCGCACTGACGTCATAAACCTACTCGGGTAGACCTTCCTTTCCTCTGCCTCACCAGACTTCCACTGGGATCTTTGTTTTTTCCCATAATGCATTTCGTGGCCCAGTTGGTTCAGCAGCCAACTTCAGCTCAGGTCATGATCTCACGGTTCGTGCGTTCAAGTCCCACATGGGGCTCTGTGCTGACAGCTCAGAGCCTGGATCCTGTTTAGGATTCTGTCTCTCTCTCTCTCTCTCTCTCTCTCTCTCTCTCTCCCTCCCCTGCTCACTCTCTCTCTCAAAAATAAATAACCATTTTTTTAAAAAGTTTAAAATAACGCATTTCCTAGGCAGAGGGAACGAATGGTCCAGGCAAAGGCACAAATCTGCAAAAACACAAGACGTGTTCATGAAGCAGAAAGCAAAGGCTTTTGCTCCCAAACCCTATGACCCGCCATCCAGTCACCCCTCAAACAGCTTTGCTCCTCTACTCTTAAATAACGGTGACCGAGCCATGGAGATGTCAAGTCCCCACATCCCCCTGCCCGTCCTCCCTCCCCAGGAATCCCCTCTGCCGCCACACTGTCAATTCTAGGAGGGGGAATCATGTGACACTGCCATTGTGGTGGCTCCAAAACGTCCCACGTCAGAGATGTCACATGACGGTCTAACGCCTTGGCGGGGTCCTTTCAACCCTCTCCTCCTCTCCTCTCATTATCCCAGATGCTCTGCCTGCTCTCACCCTGAGCCATCTGCCTCCAGGATCAGGGCCCCCAGCCCGTCCTGGCGCCGGCCCAGGCCAGGCGGCTCCCGGCTACGAAAACACAACATGGAATCTGCGTCCCCGGGATGCCTGCAACACGCACCCCAGAGCTCTCAACCAAGCCTTCCGGGCCCTCCGCGATCCACGTCTCAGCCGCTTTTGCAGAGTTACCTTCCACTGCCCAGTTCAGCTGGACCCGTCTCCGGAAGGGGCCCTGGAGCTCACCCAGCCCGGTGGCCCACGCGAGGCTTCGCCGCAGAATCCCGGGAACTTTGACTCTGTGAATCCAGCTCTATCCATTCATTCATACGTGGGTTTTTTTTTTTATTTATACTATAGGTGCGATAGTACCTCTGAAGTTTTTCCCTTAATCATACATCCTGGTTTAACATCCGTACAAACTAGGAGGGCTGCCTTCCTTTTCACAGGATCCTGCAGAGTTGCCTAAGGTATGCATGTACATCTTGAACTAACCACCCTCTACTGAGGGATGTAGGGAGTTTGTTAAACTGCAGATTCCCAGGCTCCCCCTCAGGTGTTGATTTCCGAGGGTAGATCCAGGAAGTCTCATCTCATGCAACTTTTCCAGGTTCCTCTCGTGGGGGCATCTCAGGGGACAAAGCAATTTACAAAGCAGGAAACGTGGGTGAATGAGTGAGCCCACCCGGGGGGCGCCCCGTACCGCCCGTGTGGCTGTGAGAAGTAACCCCACCTATCAGAGTCCTGAGAGCTTCTCAGGGGTATGGCTTTCTCGCAGTGCACTGTTGTTGAAGTGCCTCCTGAGTTATTACTGAAGGAATGTTAAGCCACGGCCACCGTGGTCTTAATGAGAGATGGGTTTTACTGGACTCTAAATCCATAGGTGGGAGGGTTAGATATTTTCAGTAAGCAATATATTAAATGTCCTCATAATGCATTGGAGTCATTTCTGGCTGTTCTGTAAAAGCAGGTGTTTTCCGCGTGTCCGCTCCGGGTGCAGTTAGAAGGATCTCGGTTTCCAGACATCTCTAGTCCCCCCTTCACCAGTGACTCCCTGTCGGGCAAGGCACTTAAGCTCCATTTCTTGGGCTGTAAAATCAGGATAATACTGATATCCCCATTATCGTCCCCATTTCGTAGGTGATAAAACTGAGGCACAGAGAAAGCTCAGCAATTTTCCCCAGTGACCCAGCTAGTAACTTTCTCCATCATTCTCCAGGGACGACCTGTCTTCAACAGTTAATTGCACGTCTGTATCATCTTCTATTTCTGCCTAACAAGTCGCCCTAAAACTTAGACACTCGGCAGCTGGGCATCTCTGCCCAGGTCTCCGCAAGGTTGCAGTCGACACGCCGGCCGGGGCTGCGGTCTCATCCGAAGATCCAGCCTAGGGCGTGTCCGCTCATTCTCCTTGTCGGCAGGTCTCAATCCTTACAGGCCACTGGGCTGAGCCCCTCAGTTCCTTGCAGCCAGAGACCCCCCTGCCCCGTCTCTGGCCCCCGGGGCCTCTCACACAGCTGGTCGGACGGACACAGAAGCCACAGCCTTTTTATGACCTCACTTCAGAAGCAACATCCCGTCCCGTGTGCGCGTCCTGTTCATTGGAAGCAAGTCACCACGTGCAAGCCCCCCTCAGGGGGAGGGGCCTCCCTGGGCCTGACCACCAGGAGGCGGGATGAACCCGCTCCAAGGCCGCCCATCGTATCAGCCTCTGAAACTGTTCTACGCCTCCAGCACTTGGCTGGTGCGAAAAGCCTGTCTTCTGCGTTTCGCCTGTACAGACACCAGCGGGACCTCTGTTTGCTATGACGCGTAGAATTCCACTGTGTGCAGGTTATGGAACTTAATAAACAGGTCCCCCCGCGATGGGCATGCAGGTTATTGCGAGGAAAAGAGACCTGTTCACTGATTTTCTAAATGTGCGTGCTGAGTACCCTTGTGGGCTCTGTATTAGGCGTTGGGGGCTCAGAGTTGAAAGGACAAGACGTTCTCAGACCTGGGGCTAGAAAAGACAAGGTAACAACCATGAAAAGCACGGTGAGTGCTGCCGTGGAGGGGGGTACAAGGTGTCCTTAAGCCCAAAAGGAGGCCTGAGCACGTCTGACACTTCCGGAAGGAAGGGAGAGCCATCTCTCTTTCCACGGACGAGCAAACTGAGTCACAGACCTGCCATTTGTCCCGCCCACCCTCCTGTGAAGACAGGTATTCCTGATGGAAGGGGCCCCACGGGCTCACGGGGTGGGCAGTACCCCTCACAGCATTTTCTGGCCATGCCCAGACCCCACAGGCCTAACAAATGCCCTAGGAAAGGGGGCCAATGGGAGGGAGCGAACAAAGAGCTTCACGTTCTGGAGGCAAACAACTGCTTACGTTTTACTCTTCAGTCAGGGTTCGGGCAACTTTCTGTCACTAAGTTAGTTCAGGGGACATTTTTTGTTAAACTTTTTTTTAATGTTTATTTTTGAGAGGGAGAGAGAAACAGAGGGCGAGCAGGGGAGGGGCAGAGAAAGAGGGGGACCCAGAATCCCAAGCAGGCTCCAGGCCCCGAGCTGCCGGCGCAGAGCCCGACGCGGGGCTCGAACTCACGAACCGCGAGATCGTGACCTGAGCCGAAGTCGGAGGTTGACCGATGGAGCCCCCCAGCGCCCTGTGGGAATGATGGTTCTTTCTTGATGATCAGTGCTTTTATTGATTTGAGAAGTGGGGAAAGGGCCCAGCTGCTGCCATGACACCAGGCCAGACACAGACTTGCCGAGGAGAACCAAGAACACGATCAGCCCCTCGTGAGCACAGGGACGTTTCTGTGCCATGTTTCCCGAAGCCTTGTTATTTCCTGGCTGTTTTGTGACCAGCCGAACAGTGGACATGAAGCCAATTCTGTAATACGTTCATCACAGGAACACTGAAAAATATGTCTTTGATGAGGATAAAATGAGTGCAGAATATCCTGTCTAAAACAAACAAAAAACTCCATAAAAATACCACCTGGGGGCACCTGGGGGACTCAGTCGGTTGAGCGTCCGACTTCGGCTCAGGTCATGATCCCGCGGCTCGTGAGTTCAAGCCCCACGTCGGACTTAGGGCTGACAGCTCAGAACCTGGAGCCTGCTTCCGATTCTGTGTCTCCCTCTCTCTCTCTGCCCCTCGCCTGCTCGCACTCTGTTTCTCTCTTTCTCAAAAATGAATAAACATGCAAGAAAGAAAGAAAGAAAGAAAGAAAGAAAGAAAGAAAGAAAGAAAAGAAAACCATCATTCCCATGCTTGACTATTATGTGATGGATGAGGGCTGTCCTGGAAAAGCCATTTTTTTGTAGCCGTATAGATAGGGGCTTTGGACTCAGATGGATCCAGGGTGGAATCCTAGTCCGGGGCTTATTGGCCCTAGGTAGGTCATTGAACTGCTCGACAACTCAGTCTCCTTATCTCTGAAATGGGTTTACTCACATACATCCCCCTGGGCTGGGTGAGCGCCGAGCGGAGTTCAGAGTGAGGGCTCAATAGACTGTCACAATCCTGTAAGGGGTGCTTAACTACCCCCCCTTCCACTTCCTCCCTTCTGGAAAGCAGGAGGGCCTTAACAGTGGGGGACGAGCCCTTAGTAACGGGGCAGGGGCAGGTTGTGACCGGATCAGGGGAGGGAGGCAGGCAAAGGTAGGCAACATTCAGCACCTGAAGGGCCCTTGCTCCCTAGCGGGCGAGGAAATGACCTTCTGAAGGTGACAGTGACCCCCAGCCATCCACCTCTTCCCGAGTTACCTTGACCCCCGAAAGCTTTACAGACGACTACGTCCAGCGCTGTGTGGCCCAGCGGGCTCAGAACCCCGTTGAGAGGGGGCAAACTTGTTCACATTTCTTGGAAAGATAAGGCTTTCGAGATACGAGGTCTGGCTTACCTCGTGTCTGAAATTCACCGAAGATAAAGCTTTTCCCGAGAGGCGACTCGGGACCCAAGCTGCAGGGAAAGGGGAAAGGCTGCTGACAACAGATCCGTTCCCAGAATTCTCCATAAAATGACTTCAGCCTGACGAGGCAGGAAGAGCGTGAGCCCGGGTGAGAAAACCCAGGATTGTGTTTGTGCAGACTGCATTTCGAGTATTTGCATTTTACCGCAAATAGGCACTGCAAAATGTCAATGGCGCCTCCTCCGCGCTGTGGTAAGATCCACAGGAGAGAATGGAGGTAACAGGGCTTTTGAACATCCCGTGTGAGCGTTATTATTATTAATTGGGTGCAATCTACCACTCTGGCGGGTAAGACGAGTTCCTTCGCGTTGACGCCCAGTGCTCCCCCACCACATTCCTGACACCGCAAGAGCGACCCTGGCTAGCGGAGAATCCCAGATGCATTCAAACACCAGGACAGTATCGCCAATTTCAAGGCGGTGAATAAACAGCAGGAAAGATACATCTGCTTTGTCTCTACCAGGGTTTCTGAAACCCTGAGCTGCGTGATTCCTTGCTGTGCCTCGTGGGACATTTCACGGCATCCCTGACCACTGCCCACTAGATGCCAGGAGCACTAGCCCCAATTGTCACACCCAAAAATGTCCCCAGAGACTGCCTAAATGGGGGGGGGGGTGTGCAAAACCCACCCCTGCTGAGCAGTAGATAAAGAAATAGCGTGGGAAAGCTGCTGCCAGCTGGAATTTCAGAGACCAGAGAGATTTCAGAGGGGGCACCAATATAGCCTCTCTCGCCTCTCCAGCTGGAGGACGGTCACCTGCGCAGCCCGCGGCCACCTTCAGGGTCGTCATCTGGGGGATCTGGGGAATGGGACAGAAGGCTTGCCTCGGATCAAAAGCTAACGCCAGTCTGATCCCACTAGCCTTTTCCACGCCCTGTGCCGGTGACCAGGGCCTGCCCCGCAGGGGAAACCAATGGGTTAAAAGAGAGAAAGCTCTTTCTCCCGAGAAACCAACACTTATTAATAATACATCCCCAAACTCCATGTCAACCAAGGGAACCTCTCCCCGCAAAGGTATGTGGGCCACTCAAAGCGTATGTCAGCAGCCTCAAGACCTGATCTTTTTTTATTTTCCAAAGCAGCATATGGACCCCAAGAAAATCTCCACGTGTGAGGAAGAGCCCATGAGAAATCCCGTCAAGGCTTTTGTTTTTTCCTTGTCCTCTCTGTAATCACTCTGCTGGAGCAGAAAAGCAGTTACATGGCCGAAGAGGTAAGTGTAAAAGGAACCTTGGTTCTGTTCTAGGCATTTCTGAACAGTTAACAGGAAAGGTGGGGAACACTGTAACACTGCTTCTCGCCAGGCCTCGGCCAGGGGGTAAACGCCATCTGGGAACGTTCCAGAGGCTGGAGATGATGCCAGAAATTTCCCAAGCCGGGCCACTCCTTTTTCCCTTCCCACCCCAAATTCCAGCCTCCTGCCTTTACACGGCAGCATTTGAACCAAGCAAATCAGGAGCGACGATGGACAAGGCCGTTGCTAAATTTCTGGACAGATAGAAATGAATACAAAGGGAAAAGAGGAACCCCCACTGAATATATATTGTAGCCCACGGTCTGGACTCACCTGCTGAATGTTACCCATCTGCACAGATGAAAAGAGAAGCCTGCCACAGTCTGGGCAGACACGGTTCTCCGGGGGCAGCGGATCCGCTGGAAAGTTTGCTGGGAATTCAGGGGCACGGTCTGGTCGTGTCTGAATACTCTCCAGAAGACAGAGCTCAGGTCAAGTGAAACACGGTGGCCCCATCATTTGACAAAGCCCACAGCCAGGCAGCAGGTATAAGTCTGCTAAAAACAAACAACAAAACTTCTCTCAAACAACAACAAACAGTTAACCCCCTCAGCCTGCCAACACCAATTAGTTTGTCCTTCCAGCAGAAGCCTCTTAAGACCAGTCCTCAAATCCAGCGGGGTCCTCTGCAAGCAGAAACCGTCATTGCGCAGCTGCCCCCAAGAAGCGACCCTCCACGGAACCTTCCAACAGCAAACACAGCCCTTAGGCTCCCTGTCCCCGGAAGGGGCCAGGCAGGGCGGGATTATAGCTTTGCCAGGCTCAAGCACTCTTGTGTCCTGGGCTCCTTCCTGCATAATAATATCAACATTAAAGTGTATCTTTGATGTAACTTTAAGTACTTTTAACATTTTATTTCCTTCGTGTTTCGGGAAAATTTAATAGGTTCTCGTGGACCTGAAAATTCAAACGTTTCCTTTGAAGAATTTCATCGCTTTTGGGTTTTCTCTCTTCTGATTTTGAAAGCAATCAAACATTTTTTGCTGGGCCCCTGAAAAGTGTCGTGGGCCCTAGGCACCGTGCCTGCTATGTCTAATGGGGAAGTGAGCCCTGATTCAGTAGAAGCGTGCAATTACAAATAAATAAATAAATAAATAAAGTTACCCACAGTCTATACGTTCAGCTCGTCACAACTCTGGCCTGTTTTGAAAGCCCATTCTATTGACAAAATACTGACAGCACATGCCTGGAATGAATACATTTTCACCAGCCACTTAAAAGTGATTTACACAGGTGGGCTCCAAGGGGCTTAGAAACAAACAAGCAAACAAAAACAAAAACAAAAACAAAAACAAAACAACACCAAGCCGCCACACAAGATAGATTTTCTTCAATATTTTATTTATATAGAAATACTTAAAAAACAAAGTAGCACCATTACTTAAGTCTTACCTTTATTATGTAGAACTTTAAATGTCAGAAAAATAAAACTCTTGATACAATTTCAAATCTTGTCTCAGCAAATATAATATTAGTATTTGACCATGAGGTTAAAGGCCCTTTATCATAAAATAAAATATACTTTGCTTTTTAAACTTTGCTCAGTAAAGTACATTTAAGCTCAAGTAACGTCACCTACATATACATAAACAAGTGGTAAACAAATGTATTAAAATAGGAATACTAAAACTATAGTGGCCCAACAGAATTTTCGTAGCTTGCACGGAATTCTATTTATACAAATGTTAGAAAGCATCCACAGTTCCTTTTGACGTGTTTATACGTTTCCGTTTTTTTTTTTGTAATAATATAGAATAAAATATGCTTTATATCACTGAATAGAAAATATGCTGGGTGAAGCAAATCTAGAAGATTTGTCTGAACCTATAAAATCTCCATCCCAACAGAATACTGTTCAAAACATTACACATTTTATGGTTTTGTAATTTCGTCACAATTGTGTGGTTATTAAAATAATACAGTGTTCTTTGCCATAAGGCCATACTAAAATAAAAAGATTTAACCCAGCTACAAAAAAGTTCACTGAACTTAAATTAAAATACTTGTAAACATCTTTGCAATATGAAATATAATTTTTCAAGTCAAAAAAGAATAAAATACTTCAATCTGTATTAATGCAATTTCTCTTTAAAACTTTTAAACGTTTTTAATATATAAGAGATATGTTACAGTTTAACTTTTATAAAGCTGCAGTATCCTGGATTCACAGGAACTCCTGGCCCTTCCACAACATTCAAAAAGGATCCACTGTGTTCTAGAATAAGCATCGGAGGAACCCAGCCACAGAGGGGAACACACGTAAAACAGTCCACACATCCCATAAGCACTATTATTACCATCTTAATCATAATAATTATTGTTCTTTTTTTTTTTCTCCTACTTTAAGAAAAATGGAAAACTTGTGGGGTTTTCTTCTTCTGGAAGCTTCCTATTAAGTACAGTGTAAAAACTATCATGACTAGAATGTCGCCGTTCCTATTATTTATAGAGCATGCATTTCAGGTGGTTCAGATCAGAGGCTTCCCAGGCTACAGTACTCTTGATGCAGATATCCTGGCAAGTTCCTTTGTTTAAAAATTACATTTTAAAAATGAGCGGATACTACAGCTTTCCAAGCTCCTCTGGACCTCAGAGTGAGAGCAGGGCGGGGAGGAGAAGGTGGGGCACCAAGGCGGCGGGTGGGCGCGGACAGGGTGGGGGGTGGGGGAGCGAGGCCGGAGGGGAGGGGAGGGGAGGGGAGGGGAGGGGGGTCCCCCTTCTCCCCCCCACCCCCTCCCCGCGGGGTGCGCGCAGGCGCGCGCCGCCTTCAGGAGAAGATGCGGATGGCCTGAGTGACCGCGGTGTGGCAGACCGGGCACTCGGGCTCGCTCTTCTCGCAGATGCGGTTGGCGCACTCCATGCAGAAGAGGTTGTGGCCGCAGGGCACGAGCGCGGCGATCACCTCGCTCTCGAAGCACACGGAGCAGTCGCGGCTGCCCTTCCGCCGCAGCCCCGACGACGAGGAGGAGGAGCTGGAGGAGGAGCTGGACGACGACGACGAGCCGGAGGTGTCCGACGGCTGCAGGCCCGGCAGCTGCGCCCCCAGCCCGTTGGCATAGGCGGCGTAGGTCAGGCCCCCTCCGCCCGGGTCGCTGCGCACCCGGCGCGCCAGGTGGTGCTCGCCCGTCCCCGGCGCCATGTGCAAGGGCGGGGACAGGCGCGGGCAGCTGGTGCCCGGGTGCAGCCGGCGGTGCACCAGCAGCCCCAGGTTGGCATTGGAGGGCGCGCTGGCGCCGCCCCCGGGAAAGACCACCGAGGAGGACGAAGCGGAAGAAGACGCGGAGGAAGAGCAGGAAGAGGCGACGGGCGCCGCAGGCCCGCCCCCCGGGGACCGCTCGAACTGAGCCCAGAGCAGGGGCGCCCCAGGCGGGGGGGCGGGGGCCGGGTCGAAGGTGGGCGGTAGCTCGGGACAGCCGTCGGGGGAAGGCACGGAAGCTTCCCCCGCCGCGTAGGTGTATCCGTTGCCGTTGTTGTTGTTCCCGTTATGGGCGAAGGTGAGCGCGGGGCTGGGGGGGCTGTAGTCCGCCAGGCGCGGGGTGGCGGCTGTGCTGCCGCCGGTCCCCCCGCCGAAGTAAGAGTCTGTGGAGGCGCTGCCGAGCGAGCTGGAGCTGTCGTTGCGGTAGCTAGAGAAGGGCTTGCGGCCGGGGGTGGGCGTGATGCTGGGGGTGGGCTTGCTCCAGAGGCTGCCCGGGCCGGACCCGCCGGACCCGTGATGCAGATCAAAGCCCACATCCGTGCCGTTGGCGTGGAAGTCGTTCTCATCCGTGAGCTCAATGATACCGCCCGTGCGCAGGGCGATGTGCGCCTCGATCTCCTCGCGAGCTCGGTCCACGTTCTCAGGCATGCCGGTCACCTCGAACACCGGCTCCTTGTCTCGGCTGGGCGTCACGATGTACGTGTGCGTCTGCTGCTGGATGCGCTTGATCGTGGCGCCCTTGGGCCCCACCACGAGCCCCACCACGCGATAGGGCACCCGCACCTGGATGGTGGTCTGTCCAGGCAGGTTGGGCGGCCCGGGCACTGCGCCGTTGAGCGCCGTGTTCTTATTCCGCGAGGCGCGGATCATGGAGAAGTGCTCCGCGGCAGAGATGATCTCCCTCCGAGCCATGGCCACATCCTCCTTCCTGCCCGTCACAACAAAGACAGGCTCCTCCCCGCGAACCGGGGTCTTGATGTAAGTATTGGTCTTCGCCCGCAGCGCTTTGATTTTACAACCTGGGAGCCGGGGTGCAGGGGAGGGAGTGGGAGAGAGAGACAGACACGCCCATTATCCCGGGGTAACCGCGGAGACCTGGGACCGCCCGCGCCCAGGGCTGCGGGACAGCAGGACACGCTTTGGGCGGAAAGGGGGCGGCTCCCTCACTGACCCCGGGCCCCGCCACCGGCTGGGAAGCGGGTTCCACCCGCGCGGCGCTCGAGGAACAGCCCATTGGCTGCCCAGCCCTCCCCCGGTGACTGCAGTCGTCCCGAGCGAACCCGAGAATCCCAGAAAAAGTCAGCTGGGGAGATGCCGCTAGGATCCAGCGGGGCGCGCCGTCCGCCCTGAAGACGAGGCGAAGGGGTCCGGGGAAGAGGGCCGGAGCCGCGATCCGCTCCCCCCCCCCCACCACCACCAGAGCTGGGGGACTGATGGGAGGGGGGGGCAGTCCCGGGACCCATTGTTCCTCCTCTGGGCTCCATTCCGCTTTGCAGAAATCCAGAATCCTCCTCCCATCCGATGCTCACTCCTCCTCCTCCCCCTCCCAAAGGACCCATCAAAGGCCCCCTCCCCCAAGCATCTTACATTTAAATTCTATTTCCCGGGGTGGGTTGGGTGGGGGGCGCTAGGGGAGAAGGCAGTGATTTCAGCAGGATGAAGTGCATCCCGCCATGGCAGCGGCGCGGCTCCGGGAGACAGCCTGCCTGCACTTTCTTTGTCTGGGGCGCCGGCCCCTCGCGCGGCTCTTCCTCTCTCGCCAGGGCTCGCGGGCGCCGCGGATCCCGAGCCCTCCCGCGCCCTCCCCGCGGGGCGGTGGCCCGAGACCCTCTCCCCCACCCCCACCCCACCCCCAGCTCCCCATCCCTGCCGGACCCACCTTGCCGCCCCACGATCTCGGCGACGTGCTCGGAACTGGGCACCGGCACGCACTCGGTCATGTTCACGCTCTTCTTGCGCGGCTCACTGTCGTACAGAGAGGCGCCCTCGTCACTGTCCAGCCCCAGCAGGGAGAGCTGATCGAGCGCGAGCTGCAGGGCTCTTTGGTCATCCAGGGTCTCTCCCCCGCCGCCGCCGCCGCCGCCGCCGCCGCCGCCGCCTCCCCCTCCGCCGCCGCTGCCGTTGCGCTCCAGCTCTGCAAACAGGGAGCTGGGCATCGCTCGGCCGTGCGCGCCGCGCCCCCGCCGGCCCTCGGCTCGGCGGCGAGAAGCTGCGGCCACAAAGGCAGCCGGGAAGCGAGTGGTCAGGGGCGGGGAGGCCGGCCGGCTGCAGAGGGCTCCGTTGCTCCTTTCTCGGCGCCGGGAGGAGTGGGGCGCTCGGTGCGGTCCGCGCCGGGCAGTGGCTGCAGGAGCCCCCGCCTGGGTCCCCACCCCAGATCTGCCGGCGGGTGGGGTGGGGGCAAAGCTCGAGCGGCGGCCGCGCGTACCCCCCGAGTGCCCGGCTGGCTGGCCACAATGCCGAGCGAGGAGCGAGCAGGCGAGCGACAGCAGCGTTTCTTTAAGGAGCCCCTCCCCGGCTCCTCCACTCCCTCCCTCCCGCCCGCCCGCCCGCCCTCACTCAGCGCTTTTTCCTCCTCTCCTCCCCGCCTCTTGACTGAGCCTCTGCAGCCAGACGGCTCCGGAGGGGGACGAGGGAGGCGCAACGTCACCGGCGGGAGCTGACACTACAATGCTACTGACACTATCGCTGGGGGAGGCGATTGGCGCGCGCCGGGCCGGGGGCGGGCGGAGGCCGCGGTCAGGGCGAGCGGAGAGCGAGCGCCCCCCACCCCCGCGCTCGCCGCAGCCCGCCCCGTCCTCCTCCCGGCCGCGCCCCTCCCCCGCCGCCGCTAACGCCTCTCTTTGTTGTCTAATGCGGGACCGGCAGGCTCGGGACACTCGCGCGTACCTATCGGCCGAGGACAGTCTGTCCCCAGATCTCCTCCCTCGCGCGATTGAGAAAGGAAAACGCGCCCAACTCTGCTGCCAGCGGCCCGGCTCTGAGCGAGCGGTCCTGCGAAAGTCCCGTTAGCGTCCCCAAATAAGCCACCCCTAGAGCCCACGGTGCCACTGGGAGAAGGGTCTATTGTCCGCCCCAAAGGGCGGCCCGAGTCCTCGGACACGGAAAGCGGGACTCGGGGTCCCGGTGCGCACTGGCAAAGTGGCTCCTGGCGCGGGTTGCCCACCTGCGCGGGAGCGCAGGAGACACAAAGGCATAGGCCCGCCCGCATCGCTCCTCGCGCGCGCGCCCGCAGTTCGGTCCCCCCGGGCAGCACTCCGTCCAAGTGGCCCCGAAACTGCGGATCGGAGAGCCGGAGCCCCGCCGCAGCGCGGGCCTGGCCCGCCCTGCGGCCGGCGACCTCCGGAAGGCGCGGGGCGGGGGTCCTGCACACGCCCCGCGCGCCGGCCGAGCCCCCGCGGGCGCTGACGCGTGCACGAGCGCCGCGCCGCCACCGCGGGGACGCCGGCCATGGCTCCGGCGGGCGGCGCGGGCGTGCGCGCGCCGCTCTCGGGTCCCTCCCCGCCCCGCGGCCGGGCATGCGCGGTGCGCGCGAGGAGCGGGCGGGCCCTTTAAGGCGGGCGCGGCGGAGCGTGCGCCGGCCCCTCCCGCGGCCCCGCCCCGACGGGAGGTGTGCGCCCGCCGCCCCGCCGTTCTTTGTGCGCTTCTCGGGGAGGAGTTGGCGGCGGAGGGAGGGCGCGCCCGGACCGGCCGGAGGGGGACGGCGAGCTGCGCCCCCTTCCGGAGCTCCCGCGGCCGCCTCCGAGCGCGAGGGAAGAAAGAAGGCTTTGGGGGCCGGGCCGGGGCTCACCGCCTGCCCGCCGGCCGCCGCCCGGTCCGCCCCCTGCGCAGCCACGGGCGCCGACGCCCCCTCGGGCCCCGCGCGCGCCCCTCTTCGTTGTTCCCGGCGCCCCCGGGCTCGCCGCGTCCCCGCGCCCGGCCGGCCGGGGGCTGCGGTTCGGCAGGGCGGCCGGGGGCTGCGGTTGGCGGAGAGCGCCGGCGTCCGCGCGGCTCGGCGGGACGCGCGCGCGGGACAGTGCGGCCATGTGGCCGCCACCGCGGACGGGCCCACGCGGGGGGCCTGCCGGTGCCGCGGGGCGAGCTCGGGGCGCACAGGCGGAGGCTCCCGGGTGTTCTCTCCCTGCGTGAGCCCGGGAGGAGCGCGAGCGCCCGGGCCCCGGTGTGCCATGCGTGAAAGGAGGGGGCGGGTCGTACCTGCCCCGGCCACCTCGTGGGTTCGGAGAATTGACTGTGACGGTAGATGCGAGCGCGCTCGGGAATCAGTGGGCAGTGCCGCAAACGCCTTTACTTTTGAGCACGGGAAGGTGTTCCCTTCTTGCTCACCTGGAGCTGTCTTGGAGAAGAGGTGCTGATTATTTCCTCGGGGAAATGAGGCTTAGAAGGCGCTCAGGGTGGTTATTTCGTCAGGATGTTTGTGTCAGCTTCCCTGAGTCTGGGGTGTGCGTGAGACAGAGAGAGGGAGAGAGAGATGGGGCAGAGGCGGTGGCAAGTCCTCTGGAGAGCCACCGCCTAGTACTCTAGTGAATTCTTGTCTTTTTCAACCTGGTTTGTGGGCTCCCGTCCCACTCATCTGTGGATGAGGGGGGGTGCCCGGAGGAAGGAGGTTCTCCGCGGAGAGGGTCCTGGCCGGGAATGGCCTTGCTCAGGGCCTATAAAGGCCAGGGCAGACAGGGAAAGGACTCCCAGGGCCTCCGCGTTTACATGTTGCCAACACCACAGGCTTTTTTGCTGGCCTCTCAGCTCCGTTTCCAGGAATTTAATAACCTCCCGATTGGGCCAAGTGGGGTTTCCTTTTTCAAACAACACCATGAAAGTAAAGTGGTTCCTCAGGGTCCACTGCTAGTGAGGCCCGCACACGGGTAAATGGGGGCTCCCCCACCCAGGGTTGCTCCTGCTGGGGGACAGGCCTGCACACATCCTGCCCTCCTACCTGCAGTGTTAAGATTTCAGGTAGGTTAAATCAGAAACCCATGTTGTTGAGAGTCCCTGGGGTCCTTGGGTCATTCCCAGGATGGTGTGTGTGACACTTTGTGGAACTGACAGGTGTCCTTCTCCCCCAGCAGATCTGTACCCGGCCGTAACTGCAGGTGTTCAATGAAATCACACATCTGAGCCCACTTGGAGGATAAGCTCAAACTCCGACCCGACGAATTCATGGAGGGCTGCCTGTGGTCAGGTGCCCACTGGCATTCCATGCAGCCCGGGCCGCCCTCCGTAGACCAGAGTGCTTCAGGAACACCTATGCAAAGATCGGGTGGTTTTCTGAAGACGCCCACAAAATCGAAGGGCCTCCTGAGAGTCTAGGAGGGTGATGACTGTGGTAGCGGGAGCGGTGATGTTTGACAGACCCGACCCCCCAGCCGAGCTCAGCTTCAGCACGCTGGTCTCTGAGAAGAGGCTAGTATCCAGCGTCCCACCTGCCTCAGGGGGTTGTTTGAGCCGATGGATAATGAAGGTGAAAGGTAACTCGCTGTAAATTACAAAGCACTAAGCAAACGTACTTAGTTTGGGGTGGGGTGGAGCTTAACCCACAGTCACTTCGTATCTTCTCTGCCTGTATCCAGTGCTGACCGGTCAGGGGATTTTCTGACACTCGAGTGCTGTTATAAAAGTAACAATCTGGAAAATTTAATTCTCAATTAGTGGATTTAATAAGCCAAGACAGGATAAAACTTGCAAAGTCCAGTTCTGTTTTTAAATAGACCCACCTCCCTAGTTTTTGGCTAGACTTTCCCAGGCTCCTTTAGGACCCCAGAGCTTAATTACTTTTCCCGATACAGGACGCTTTCCCCAAGAACTTCCGAGGTGGCCATGGTTTGGTTTTGTTTTGTTTTGTTTTGTTTTGTTTTGTTTTATTATTAGCAAAAGAAAGGAGCTTGCAGAGTGCAGAGTGTGGTCTGGTAATGTAATCGAGAATTTCAGTTGTCCCAAATTAAGAAAAGGTAAAGTCACTTCTGTTGTCCCCATTTTGCAGATGAAGGTAGGTTAAGTCTCTTGCCCAGGCGGAGGCAGATTTATTTATCTTGAAGCAAGTGAAGCCTGAGCTCTGGGCTCTTCGTGTGCACGGGGCCTTTGCATGGCCATGGGAGGGGTGAAAGCAATTTATTCACAGGATCACGTTTTAGTAAAGTTTTCAAGAGTGAGGTCTTTATTCTTTTCCTTAAGCAGGACCCCTATGGTGACGTGACCTTTGGACTCAATAAATCTCAGATTCGCTGTTGGGCTGCAGGTCACACAGCTGATAAATGGTACCCGAGTCTGTGAGCGGAACCACCCAAGTTCCGTCCCACCTCTGAGCTGTGGATCCTCAACTGGAGGTGGGAATGGCCTTGCTCAGGGCCTATAAAGGCCAGGGCAGACTTCCAGCCTTGCATCCCTCACGGGACTGTACCGCCCACGTGGGTGAGGGCACCTGAAAGCATTTTGGTTTTTGATGTCCTGTTGTTAACATGTATGTAACGTGGACACAACGTTTTTGAAGAATGTTTTGATAATATGGGAAATGCTGTCCTTGGGTTGGACGAACAGAAAGAGATAAGAGGCGCGTATGTTACTAAACCCGCAGGAAGCATCAGGAGAGGCAGACGAACAGGCCGGGAAGCAATACGTCGGCATTTTCATGATGGTTCTTTAAATAGCGGGATCACGTTTTATTTTCATGTCTCAAGTTCTGAGCGTCTTTATTGGATTAGTTTTTAAAAGCGATACATGCTTAGTTTAAAAGTTAAACAGCGCTAAAAGGCTTAATAAAACCAAAAGCACCCGTACCTGCTGTAAGTAGAAGGGAAAAACCTAAAGCGAATCCTAGCACACATTTATACTTGTAAAAGCTTTCGGAATTATGAGGGTAGAGAGGGAGAAAGTGTCATAAATTGTATAAAATGGGCCTTTAAAAGTGGCTTGACTTCTAAAATTTAAACGTTCATTTGGTTAATCATCAGTAATAACCATTCTGCAATGTCAGAGAGGAATAGGAACCAGAGGTGGTAATTTTAAAACCTTGAAGATACACAGGAACTCCGGGAGCCCGGAGGCCCGCCGACCTTCGGGAAGGAGGTGCCCTTTCTTCTTCCTGAGCAGGGATGAAATGGACCTGTGGAATCCTCCACTTGACCCCAGACTCTCAGGTGGAACCCCTTTCTATGAACTGATGAATTCTAGCAGGTGGTTAGAACCTCAGGATGCCAGCAAGTGTGTGGTCCCAAACTTCTATGTGGCAGGGAGCGGAGGGACGGGAAGCGGCTGGCCCAGACTCACTGGCTCGTTGACAGTGTGGGTCTGGACTGGGGACCCGGAGCCCTCACTTCCCACATGAAGCGCTCATTCTTTCTCAAGTAACTCAAGGAAATCGAGGCTGCCCCTAGCTCACCCCTCTGCGTGTCCTGGGCCGGCGTGGGGTAGGCTCAGTCACATTTGCTGTTGTCAAACCTACGAGGAACAGGACAGCTGCCTCCCAAGTCCAGGCGGGGGCCGTCCTGCGAGGCATCTGCAGGAAGGCGGTCTCAGCCCCCTCGCTCCCAGCCCCCTTTCCCTGAACTAAACGGGGCCCCGAGGTGAAGGCCCCGGGAGCTGCCGGACCCTGTGTGGGGGAGGTGGTGAGGCAGCCACAGCTCCGTGGTCCCAGCCCCGCACGAAGCTCCTAGCAGGACTTCCGTGCCATGGAAGTAAAACAAAACAAAACAAACACCACGTGCTGACATATGGCACGAGTCAGTCACCATGCTGAACACCGGGACAGTGTCAGTTCTCACGGTGTACTGATAAGCTGCGATGGCCGTTTCTGTTCCAGAAAGGTCCCATTCTGGGAACTAGGATTGGAATCCAGCGACCCCAGACCCCCAACTCCAACCAACGAACCAACCAAATGCCAGGCCTCTGGCAACAGAGGAAAGTCTTGGGGCTAAAAGTATTTATTCGTCAGAATTGAGGATGACAGATAGAAAACAATAACACCAAATTAAATAAAAGTTGAAGCGGGTCACGATCCTGAGTGCTCAGTAAATGGAGTTTGAAAGATCAAAAGTGGGAAAGCCGTGAACGTGGAGGGACTGATAGTTCTCCGATACTTAGGAACTTTTCTCAATGGGAGGCTTCTTCTGTGAAAGTACAGTGGGGGGTGGGGGAGGCAAGGGTAGATGCTTCTGGAAGGCAGATACCAGCAGAGGACAGGAGCCGCCTTGAGCTGGGAGCTGCCTGCAGATGGGGCGGGCCACCTCCCAGAAACGCGAGGACCACTTAATCAGGGACGTCTACAACGGCTGCACGCACTGGCTGCGTAGACAGGTGCACCGGATCAGGGGTGACGTTTTGAGTTTTCCTCAGTTTGTTGACCTCCGACTGGTCAGCTAGTCTCTTAGCTTTGGTTTTCTCATCTATAACATAGGAATATTAGTCCTTACTGAGGCAACAAAGGCGGGCTATCCGCCTTTCTCGCCAGTGGGATGGCGACGCACTTGAGGGACGAAGGTTCCATGTTCGTCCTCTTCTAAAGTGACAGAACACAGAGCAAAAAAGGATTTAAAGCTCTAATCTTTTTCAACATTTTGTATGACCACACCTTCTCTGTTCTCATTACTTAAAAAAAAAAAAAAAGAAATACCTTTATAACCTGAAGAATTTTTGCCTTTTCAGCATCACCATGACAAGTTGAGATGCCAATCAATTGAAATGCAGCTGTGACCGTCTCACAACTAACTCTGAATGACTAGCCAGCTTAACTTCGTGCTAAAATGATTTCTTCCCTACGCATTTCAGTTCAAAAGATAAAAATTATGTCAACAGAGCTATTAAAATTTTAGCTAATAATAGAATCGTTTTTGTTATGCTGATAAAACAAATCTACAGCTTTATTTAAATTCCACAGCTGTCATTGTAGTAAAACGTGTACACGAGGATACGGAGATTCATGGACTCTAACAAGCAAAGAAATACAAATGCGAGAATGCCTTTCGGGAGGCGTGAGCACCAACCTAACAGAAGAAGTAACACAGAGGCCATGATGTAAATTCCACGACTCCGAAGAAAAGAAAGAAGATGGGGTCTCCAGCAGGAAAATGTTAAGAAGCATCGTTAAGTGGAAAGCGTAAAACCAAACACGACAAAGCATACAAAAAGTATATAACAACCAAATAAAACAAATACCAACAGGTCAGTAGGAAGAGAGACAAGGAGGCTGCTCGGCCCGCTGCAAAGAGATGGGGAAGGGTTCTCAGGGAGAACTTGACCTTGCCGAGGGCCTGGCCATGGTCTCCGGGGCGGGACTGGCCGGTGTGAGACGGGCCAGTGGTGACCTTGGGGGGCACACAGATGGGTCTGTTTTAACTATTATACGTTCATCTTAATTGCATTACAAAATCATATTTAGTATATGAAACCTTGGAATTCAGTGATATCAAGGCAAGGAGAAGCGGAAGTTGGTATGTATGTTTTGAAAGGAAGTCAGTCTGAGCAAAACTGTTAGGTGAATAACATTACGGTTGGTGCTCAGATGTGGTAAACTGTACAATGCAGATGTTATGTGAGTGAATGAGGACTGGAGACAAACGATGGGAAGATGTTCTAATTAGGCTAATTCTTTAAGGATTAATTTATCATTAGAATTAATTTTTTAAAAAAATTTTTTAAGTGTTTATTTTTGACAGAGAGAGATAGAGCATGAGTCGGGGAGGAGCAGAGAGAGGGGGAGGCACAGAATCCGAAGCAGGTTTCAGGCTCCCAGCTGTCAGCACAGAGCCCGACGCGGAGCTCGAACTCATAAACCGCAAGGTCATGACCTGAGCCGAAGTCGGACGCTCAACCGACTGAGCCACCCAGGCGCCCCTATAATTAGAAGTTTATACAGTAGTCAAAGGACAACTGTTTTGGGAGGTGGGGGGCACGGAATCTTTCAGAAGTTCATCTGAAAGATCACAGAAGAACCAAGGGGGGCTAGGAGCAGCTGTCACGACACCAGACATTAGCCCCTCTTACGACCGCGGATGGACAAGAGTGTGTCATCCGTTCCGAGGAGAGGACGTCCAGAAGCCGGTGCGAGACGGTATGAGGGTGCGGCGGATACCGGCGTGTCTGTCCCACGGGCACCGGGCTGGGGGACGGGGAACACAGCGGGGTGACCCAGGGTGGGGCATCTGCAAGGGAACAGCACGTTGACGAGCCGACCGACAGGCGTTTGTGTCACATCACGACAACAGCCGCGGAGGACAGACCGTGGTGCAAGCAACTTGCAAAGGGGGGACCCGCAATTCTTGCTACGCAGAGGACTTCATCTGTGGCCTCAAAGTACGTAACTGGCGAGCCGAGAAGATGTTTTCATGCACGAAGTAAAATAAGGCAGAATAAGTTGTGATATTTTTGAGCACTTATTACATACTAGGATGATGCTGGTGCTGTCATTCAATAATCTCAATAATCCAGTGAAATGGGGACTAACTTATTTATACTTTCGCCCAGAGGAAACTGAGCCCGAGCTGGCCAGCGGCAGGCACACCCAGCCGTCCAAGCGCGAGCTCTCTTGCTTTTTTAAAAACCCCTCTGTTGAGAAATAACGGAGACACAGAAACCGGGACACGTGTGCCGTGTACGATTTGACGGCTTTGCACGTGTCCACGCACCTGTGACACTGTCCCCGCGGTCCTGACGATGGATGTATCCGTCACCCCCAGAAGTTTCCTGCTGTCCCTTTTGTCTGTGGTAAGAACAGCATGAGATCCAGCCCGTGAAGTTTCTGAGCGCACGACACCGTGTTGTTCCCCACAGGTGCCGTGGGGCACGGCAGAAATCTAGAACGGGTTCATCTTGCATAACTGGAAGAACTTGTACCCGTTGAACATCTCCCCATTTTCTCCTCCTCCCGGACCCCGGTAACCTCCGTTTCGCTCTCTGCTTCTGAGTCTGACCCTGGCAGGCTCCTCCGGGGGGAACCACGCGGTATCCCCTCCTCTGTGACAGGGGGAACCACGCGGTATCCCCTCCTCTGTGATGGACTCATTTCACTTAGTGCAGCGTCCTCCACATTCAGCCACGTCGTCACAGACGGATTTCCTTCCTTTCTTAAGCCTGACCGATGCTCTAATTTACGTGTATTCCACATTTTCTCGCCATAGAATTGCCAGAACTTTCTTCTGTTTTGCTTTGTTTGTTTTAGAAGAGCCGTCCTTGGGGCGCCTGGGTGGCGCAGTCGGTTAAGCGTCCGACTTCAGCCAGGTCACGATCTCACGGTCCGTGGGTCCGAGCCCCGCGTCGGGCTCTGGGCTGATGGCCCAGAGCCTGGAGCCTGTTTCCGATTCTGTGTCTCCCTCTCTCTCTGCCCCTCGCCCGTTCATGCTCTGTCTCGCTCTGTCCCAAAAATAAATAAAAAACGTTGAAAAAAAAAAAAAAATTAGAAGAGCCGTCCTCACGGGCATGAGCGGGTATCTCATGGTGGTTTTGATTTGCATCTCCCTGGCGATGAGTCACGTCGAGCATCTTTTCACGTGTCTGCTGGCCATCTGTGTATCGTCTTTGGAGAAATGTCTATTCGAGTCATTAGCCCCCTTTTTTTTTTTCATCTGGTCTTGGCAACGAAGGCACGGATAGGACACCAAAAGCAGAGTCAACAAAAGCAGCAACAAACAAGCGGGACTACATCAAACTAAAGGCTTCTGCACCGCAAAGGGGACCACCAACAGAACGAGAAGGCGGCATGAGAGGAGATGTTTGCAAACCACATGCCTGATGAGAGATTAATATCCAAACTATATAAGGAAATCATACAATACCAAATATTAAAAACAAAAACAAAACAAATACACAATAACCCAATGGAAAAATGGAACTTAGAAAATATTTCTTCTGGGGCACCCGGGTGGCTCAGTCAGTTAACCATCTGACTTTAGTTCAGGTCATGATCTTGAGGTCTGTGAGTCCGAGCCCCGCGTCGGGCTCTGTGCTGACAGCTCAGAGCCTAGAGCCTGTTTCGGATTCTGGGTCTCCCTCTCTCTCTGCCCCTTCCCTTCCCCCCCCTCAAAAATAAACATTAAAAAAAACTTTTCTCCCACTTAATCATGATGTGATACCAGCAAAATTTTAGAACTATACACACACGCGAACATTTGCTCCCATACCATATCGCTACATATTTAAAAGTTATGAGTCAAGGTATCACCTGCTGTACATAATATGTTGTAAACTCCTACCTAGACAAATAGACCTTCATAATGATCTGGAAGGCCAGGTTAGAATTCAGAGCCCCCAGCCTCTGTGCGGTTCTGCCCCAGTCCTTGGCCACACAGGGAGAGCTGGCCTTGGCCGTGATCCGTGCCTCCCGTCCCGCACCACAAGGGGGTCTCGAGCACGTGTGGAGCCCCGGCTCCGTCCACGCTCTGTCCCTGCCAACAGCCACACCCTTTGACACACCTTGGGCACATTTCTGGTGGAAGATGGAAGGAACTGTCCGGGGAGAGGCCCCCAGACCCTGAGAAGGGGGTGGGGCCTTCTGGGCATGGAGGTCCTGCTGTGGCCTATCGTGGGGAGAGACACAGCCAGAGGGCAGGCAGCAAGAGTGGGGACCCTCGAAAGCGTGGGGCCTGTCTTGTCCGACACCTAAAACCACTTAAAAAAAAAATATATATATATATATATAATAAGACTACTTAAAATACATATAACTATTTGAGTTATACAGTAGCAATTGAAAATAGTACTTTATTCTTTCCATTTTATATCTGGGGGGAAAACAAGTGAGCCTCGCGCGCCAGACAGGATGGCTGTAAGGAATCCTTCCATCCGTGACCGGCTCCCTCGCTGCCTCTCTCCTGGCTTCCTCCCCTTCTCCTTCCTCCCCCTGCCTGCCTGCCTTCCTCTCTTCCTTCCCTCCTTTCCTTCCGGACACTCAGACGCCCCTGTGCCAGGCACTGCCTGGGCCCAGGGGTCCAAGGGTGACAGGGCCAGATGCTCCCAGGCAGTCTGCAGCGTAATGAGGAGACCAGCATCGATCCACACAAATACATGTCTAATTACAAACTGGGACAAGTACACTGACAGATAAGCATGTGTTGATTTGCGGGTTGCCTTTGATTTAAGGTTTCCTGCTGAGACAGGGAGGAATGTAAATCTGGTTTTCTCTTAAGGCCAGGGGCCTTACATGTTTTCACAAACCTTCAAAATGGATGCATCTCATACGGCTAACCAGAATCGGGGACGCTTCCTACGAGCATAGAAGCTCATTAAATCAACTCTGCTACTTTATGGCGGCAGTAAAACGTTACCAAAACTTTCCGAGGCGAACATGCCCGTGGCGTTACAAAGCCAACCGTCCAACTGGGGGGGGGGGGTTTACTAGAGACCCCCCTGCCAGATTCTTACGGAAACGCAGAAGGTTGGCTGGACGAGGGGTCTCCAAGCCCTTCGTGTTCCCTCCTGATGTCCCTGCACCACAAAATGGAAGAGGGGGGATGAATAACGCCTGGAGTTTCGCCGCTGTTCTTTCAAGTCCCCTACTCTAGATGGTTGTTAGTGGGCCAGCCCTTGAGGTGTGGCGCGGGCAGCGGTCACTTCAAAACAAGTGGAAAGCAGGAGGGGGGTAGGCTGCAGCTCCTTCCTTTTGTGGGACTGTTAACGTCCTCCACGTGGACTGAGGCACAGAAGACCCAGACACGGGTCATCTCTAAGTGGCTTTGCACCGGGGGACAGAATCCTCGAAGGAAGATCCACTTGTGCCGTGAACACCAGCAGCGTGGATTTCTGATCGCCTGTGGATCTCGGAGCGTTTCACTCACGGTTTTCATGGTTTCCGGTGAGGAATAAATAAATCCCTGTGAAATTTTCCTTGGGAAAGGAACCACTCTATCCTTACCATACTTAAGGGTCAATTAGACAAATATTCCCCAAGAGGGAAAAGCAGAGTATCTTCCCCTCTCCTCCTCCCTCACCCCAGACTGAACATTCCAGCTTTATTTTTATTATTATTATTATTTTTTTTTTTTTTTAATGTCTGGGCGTCTGGGCGGCTCATTTGGTTAAGCCTCCGACTTCGGCTCAGGTCAAGATCTCACGGTTCGTGGGTTCGAGCCCCACGTCGGGCTCTGTGCTGACAGCTCGGAGCCTGGAGCCTGTTTCGGATTCTGTGTCTCCCTCTCTCTCTCTGCACCTCCCCTGCTCATGCTCTGTCTCTCTCTCTCAAAAATAAACATTAAAAAATTTTTTTTAAATTTTTATCTCCTGCAGAGGAAATGTTATTTTTAACACTGGTTCTACACACACACACACACACACACACACACCCCTTCCTGCACTTTCCTTTCTCAGGTCTGGTGCAGGTGCGCCAGGAAAGCACCTGCGGGAACAGGCTCACCCTGGGATGGGGTTCTTGCCTCTGGCTAGAGTGTCTTCTGCTTCTGTTGGTCTCTCGAGGGCACTAGGGACTGGCCTGGGTACCGCGAATGAGCCGACCCCCAAGGAGTCCTATGTCCGGTTCTCTCCTCTCCATCCTGCCCTGGAATGATTTTCCTCTAAATTGCCTACAAACCACAAGACAAGTAGAAGTTTGTGGGTTTTTTTTTTTCTTTCTGCAGGTGGTGGTGGGGGGGGGGGGGGTGGTTGGCAGAATTTGGGAAAACATCACCAGAATCAGAGCTCAGAAAAGAATGAGGACGTGTATGAGGAAGGGAGACGATCTCGTCTCCAAAGCACCTTTTCTCCTATGAGCCTGAGCAGGGACTGAGTACTAAGGACATGACCGGCTTGGTCAAGGCTAAGGCAGAGTGGGAGAGAAACCCAGCTACCCGTGCCGCTTCGGGAGTGTTCCAGGACTCAACCCACCACCTCCACCGGGACCACCAGCGCCACAGTCACGACTGCCACGACCTCTCCTGCTCCTCCCTGTCCTCCTCCCCCCTCTCCTCTCCCTCTTCCCTCACCTCTCCTTTCTCCCTCTCCTCTCCCTCCTCCCTTTCCTCCTCCTCCCTCTCATCCCTCTCCTCCTCTCCTCCCTCTCTTCCCTCTCCTCACCCTCCTCCCTCACCTCTCCCTCCTCCCTCTCCTCCTCCCTCTCTTCCCTCTCTTCTTCTTCCTCCCTCTCTTCCCTCTCCTCTCCCTCCTCCCTCTCCTCCTCCCCTTCTTCCCCCCCTCCTTCCTCCTCCCCCTCTTCCCTCCCCTCTCCCTCCTCCCTCTCCTCCTCCCTCTCTTCCCTCTCCTCTCCTTCCTCCCTCACCTCTCCTCCTCCTCTTCCTTCTCTTCCCTCTCTTCTCCCTCCTCCCTCTCCTCCTCCCTCTCCTCCCTCTCTTTTTCCTCCTCCTGTCACATTATCATCTACAGCCATCGTCACGAAGCGCTTTTCAAGCCGGTGGGCTTGCCTGCCACGCTAATGTGCGCAGCCTCCCGCATAGGCTCCGTGTACTCGTTTCTAGAACGAGGGAGGGAAAGGCCGTTGCTCTAAACGGGCGGACACGGCGCCCGGGACAGTGCCCGGCTGTCCCCACCTCAGCGCCTGCCGTTTTCCGCCAGCGCCGCTCTCCGGACCTCCGCCCCGACGCCCGCCTCTTAAAAGCTGTTTTCTCTGCATCCTTTTTCTCGTCCCACGAGGCCCCACCCAGAAGCCACCTCTCCAGCCACGCCCCCCGCGCCCTCAGCCCCGCGGCCGCGTTCTTTGTGGCTCTTTCCACCTCCCTGCGCCCCCGCCCCCCAGCCCCGCTAAGCCGCAGGCTTCCCCGAGGCTCCCGGCTGCACCCCTCCCGTGTCCTCAGACACCACTTCCTGTCCGCGCCCGTCGCCACCCGTGGAGAAGGAACGCGGAGAACGTGGATCACGGGGCCACGGCCGGCCGTGCAGCGTGCGCGTGGGGACAGCAGAGGAAGCCACTCGAGTGCCGCGCGCGAGCACCGAGGCCGCCTCCCGCGGAGCTGGGCCTGCTGAGCGCTGAGCGGACTCGAGCCGCACGACCCCCGGGAAGGGGAGCCGGCCACGCAGCAGCTCAGTCGGCGGGATCCCCGGCCCCTGCGCTCCGCACTTCACACACAAGACAGGCACGACTCCCTCTTCCCTGGGCGTCCCTTTGCTCCAAGGTCAGCAGCTGTCTTCTTTTTGTTTTAACTTTCAGACTTCCAGGCGAGCGCAAACACAAGAAGAGTACAAGGAACGCACGTGCATTCTTTACCCAGACTCGTCTGTGGGGAACACGTACCCGCTCGGCCTCACCGCCGTCTCCCCTCCCGCCCTCCCCGCGGGTGTTATGTGTATCCACGTCACACACGCTTAGTTTCTGACACCTCGAGAGCCCGCGAGCTGGCCGGGGCCCTCCTGCCCTAAACCCGTCGTCATGCACCTGCTGAGAACAGGGTTCCTGTCCCGCAGACCCCACCGCGGTGACCCACGCAGATGACACTCTCGTCACGTCAGCTGTCCTATTCCAATGTTGTCAGGGTCAGCACCTTTTTAAAAAAAATTTTTTTTTTTTAACGTTTCTTCATTTTTGAGAGAGCACAAGCAGGGAGGGGCAGAGAGAGAGAGGGAGACACAATCCGAAGCAGCTCCAGGCTCTGAACTGTCGGCACAGGGCCTGACGTGGGGCTCGAACCCATGAACCATAAGATCATGACCGGAGCCGAAGTCGGACGTTCAACCGACTGAGCCACCCAGGCGCCCCCTGCACCCTTTAAGTTCAAAAAGAGGAAGGAATCCAAAAGAAGCAGGGCTCAGAGAGACGGAGTAGAGTCCTATTTATTTTAAAATCCTCAGCTTTTGGAGTCAGTTTTCAAACACAAACACACACACACACACACACACACACACAGCTGACAGTGCTCTAGGCAGCCCACCTCGGTTTGCCTTAACCTTTCAGGTTTCCGTTACCCTGGTGAAAACCTTCCAAGTCCTGCGTAGGCCCGCGTCCCAGGTGTCCTAGGAAGGGAGCCGGCAGGTGACTAAGGCCTCGGGGCCTGACGTGCGGGGTAGACTCTGCCGAGGCCGCGCCCGCAGCCCGATTCCTTCTTTTAGCAAGTCGCCCGGAGCCCGTCCCCTAGGCTGGCCGTTGAAGGCACAAACACAGAAGCTCATCTCTGCCCCACTCTGGCTTACTCTGCCGCTGTGGGCTCAGACCGGGAGGCAGGATGACCCTGGGTTCTCTTTACGAGACGAGAGCCGGTTACCGAGCTCTGAGCCCCAGTTTCTCGAGCTGTACAATGGGGGTACCGGCGAAGGCCGAGGACGTCTGTCCAGCACTGGCACGGTGCCCGGTGCGCGGAAGAACTCAGTAGGCCCCCACCAGCACCCTGAGGGCGCAAAGACGCGGCAGCAGGCAATTCTGACGCGATCCCCTGGATTGCTATGATGGCAGGCGAGGGCCCCCAGGGATCCCCCGAGGTGGAGGCTGTCTTCCAAGTGGGGCCAGAGCGGTCTTCAGACGAGGCACTGGACTAAGAATGGGAGGGTGACTGATCCGCTGACTGGAGGGAGTCCGGGGCTGCAGGGAAGGGAGGGAAGGAGAGGCTCCCGTCCATCTTCCGCGCAGAGGAAACCGCACGTGCAGAGCACGGGCGACCGGGAGACTAGGTGAGACTTCACCGCGCCGGCCTCGGAGCCCGCGGAGCGCTGGGCCAGGAGGGGGTGAGGCTGGCAGATGGCAGGGAGGCAAGGACGCGAGCGATGTGCAGGTGCGATGGCCGCGAACAACCGCGCAGGACACAGCACCTCCCGCCACTGGCGCGCCGGCAGGGGCAGGCCGGCCGCTGAGGCCAGAACAGGGCAGGCTGAACCCCCACGCCCAGCCCGGCCCACCCCTCCCTCCTCGTAGCCCAAAATACCCAGACGCGTCTCCCGACCGTAAAATGAGTAACGCTCGGCGCGGATGATGCCGGGAGTACTGTTTCTCAAGTCTCTCTGCTTCTCTTTTCAGTGAAGAAACTCTCCCTCGGTGAGAGCTTTGTTACCTGGCCTGACAAATTAAGTCAAAGGCTGGTTAGCTGGGTGCCAGGTCAAGGGACCCCACGCAGCACCCCCTTCCGCCTTCCCTCCGCTAACCTGTTATGTTAGCACCAGGAGAAGCCCCCCCACCCCTGCAAAGTCCCAGCTCCCCTGCTCACCAAGGGGCGGGGCAGGGAAGCAACTCCCCCAGGGTGGCCCGCTTTGAAAGTGCTGGATTTGGCTGAATGTAAAACCCCAAGCTTTGAAATAAGACCCCATGTCGGGGAGCGGGGGGGCTGGGGGAGGGGGTTCTGAGCCAGAAGCTGCAGCAGAATCACCAGGAGCTTTTTCAGCTTCAGGGCCACCCCCTCACCTCTCCCATGCTGCTTTTGGAGCAGGGGTGGGGGGGGCAGGGCCCACAGCTCCCCAGGTGACTCTGGTTAAGAACCTCTCCATCAGAGGGTCTTTGTTCCCCGCGAGCCCCGGGGAAGGCCCCCAGAGGGAGCCGCTTGTGCCAAAGCCCCGAGTGGGGCCCCTCGTTAGAGCTCCACTCACCCCCTGTGCCTTTAAATAGCACAGCCCCCTGGAGCTTTTAAGACACACTTTACCTTCAAAAAGTAAGTGCCGGCTCCCGGTCTTCCAGGGAACAGATCCGCTAAGTGACATGAACCACGGGCTCCATAGCGTGGCCTCAACGTGGCTCCGACGGCAACGACGCGGAAAACGGCGCGGAGCAGACGTCTGACGCCTCCAGAGGACCTGGCCTGTTAACTTCGCCTTTTTAGGAAAAATAACGTCTCCGTTTTTTTCTGGTTTAAAAAATAGTATCTTGGGGCGCCGGGGGGGCTCAGTCGGTGGAGCGCCCGACTCTTGGTCTCGGCTCAGGTCGTGATCTCAGGGTTCGTGGGATCGACGCCTGCACGGGGCTGTGCGCTGACAGCGTGGAGCCTGCTTGGGATTCTTGCTTCCCCCTCTCTCTGCCCCTCCCTCTGTCTCAAAATAAATTTAGAAAAAACAACAACTTAAAAAAATCTTATGGAAATGCCAAGGAAGGGGTCGTGCTTCGCTTCACAAAGGGCTTCTAAGAGGACTTATGAGCAGAGGGTAGGAAATCTAACTTCAGATTTCAGCGTATGACCGTGGGTTTGACAGAAACCTCGGGAGCACGCAGATCGTGCGGGGGAGGGCGCAGCTCCCACAGCGGTGGCCTGAGGGTCCCCAAACCCCCCACCTGATGCTCTGCGTCCCCCCCTTCCCCGCCTCTTGTCCCAGACCTTGAACACGGCCAGGCCTTGCTGGTGCCCCTTCCTCCTGAGGTCCGTGGAAAACGAGGATAAAAACCAACACGTTCTTGGGAAACACCTGACTGTGTTCTTCAGTGGAGTGAGGAGGGAAGACCTGCTTCTTTCCCTGCCTTTGTGTGTTTGTTCTGTTTGTTGGCGTGTGTGTGTGGTGTGTGTGGAGCGGCAAAGGACTTGGTCCAGCTTTAAAACACACCCACACCCTCACAGCCCCTCCCCCACAGGGGAACCTGCCGGAAGGACCCTGAACCTTGGCCAAGCGCGGGAAGCGCAGTCTTGTCCGCGGGGGGGCTGGACCGCCGGGTGGCAGGAGGAAAGAGGGACCGCCCAACTCTTGTCTCCCTGGGGCGGCTGGTCCCCGGCGTTCGCTGCACGTCTCTGCTTGTTTCTCTCACAAACCACCTTCCTCTGCTTATGTCCGCCTGGCTCCCCAGCCCAAATACCTAACGGGGGCTCCCAGAGTCTCTGAGTCGCGAAGTTTCTTGTAGCGACCATCTGCTTTGTCCAGCTCGAGTCCCGCCCGTTAGCCGTAGCAAAGTGCGGGGCTCCTGACCCCCTGCCCCGCGGCCACGCACCCCCACTGTGTCACTTCCCTGCCCGGCTCCGTCCTGCATAAACAGGCACACGTCCCTGCCCCCCTCTGTCCTCCCGGCCCAAGTGGCAGGCATCGCCGGACGAATCTCCTGTTCTCGCCTGCCCGGCATCATCGACGGCTCCTCTTTCCAGCTTCAGAATCCCCTTCGCCTTCTGGAAGCCCCCCTCGCCCCACACTGTCCGCACGGCTCGGCTCAGGCTGCGGCACTCCACTCCGCCCACCTGCCTGGACACTGGGTCCCTGTGACTCGGGTTCAGGGGGTGAGCATGCGACCCACAGGGGGCCAAGGAGAGGCTCAGCCAGGACATTCGGTGGACCTGTCAGGAAAGGGGTTTTCTCTTTCCGCTGGAGCCGCCCATGGCCGTCGTGGTTGCCCCAAAATGAAGGCAGCACAGACGAAAAGCAGAGCCGAGAACAGGATGGACAATCGACGGACGCCGCGGTTTGAGCAGCTCGGTCCGCACACACGTGAAGCAAGTGGACCCCGAGAGCCTTTCTTCCGCTGAGCCAGTTTCTTGGCTGCAGCCAGTTTGTCCCTTCTGCAGCCAGAGGGATCGAACCTACAACCCAACGGAAAGAAACGACTTTCATCGTTCTTGGTGGGTTTCGGCCCCGTCAGCCAACGCTCACAGGAGGCAAGAGCTGGAAAGCCAGGAGAGTGCGTGAGGCCCAGGGCTTGGCTGCTGGCAGGAGCTCCAGGCCTTGGGGACCGAGCCCGAACTTCGCAGCCCAGAGCGAGCGTGCAAGTGGGGACCCACGTCACGTGTCCAAACGTTCACAAGGTACCAACCGAGCTCACAAGCCATTAAAGACGGCGCGTCCCGTGCTTCCACGCTTCCACGGTGACAGACACGATCTTCGTTTTCGACCTAGAAGGCCAGGTCCGAGTGCAGGATCCTCCGCAGCTTGGAATTCTCCCTGAGGGCGCGGGAGGGCCAGCCGCCAGCGCGGACCCACCTCCCTTCCCTTCCTGTCCGGCTCCATCCTGCCCGGAGAGACGCCTCACACAAGCGGTGAGCATCTCGGCCCCCACGCATCCGAGCTCCGCTGCCCCCCCCCGCCCCATCCCGACACTGCCCCTTCTTCACCACTCAGGCTCTGCCCTCAGGAGGACGGACTCAGGAGAAGAGCCTGGGCAAGTCCTCACGAGAGGCCTCAGGCACTCGGACAGAGACTTCCTGCATCACGGGCACCCAGAACGTGGCCTAAAATGCGGGAGAGGGCGCGCAGGGCTCAGGCGTTGTGCTCCTTGGTCCTAGAGACCCTCTCCCTTCGAGGGGGGCCGCGGCTGTGGGAGGGCTAGGGCAGGGCCAGGCCAACGGGCAGATCCCGGCCGGAGTTAACACACAGGCGACTAGAACTAAGTTTGCAGGGCCAACCCGTGCACTGGCTTCCACCGAGTGTCGGTATTTCGGTTTGACTAGAGTGTCTATAGCACTGTATAGAGTGCTGTAGGCCCGGTGGCTGTTTGCTGAGGCACGGGGCCACCGGGCTGCGGGGACTCAGCATGTCCGGGAAAGGTGGGTGTCTCACCACCAGCGGGGATTCGGCCGTCCCAGCAGCTGGAGACGCACTTGCACTGAAGTTTCTATTCACAGGACCGCCCCCGGCCGGGCACAGCGTGCCCCCACGAGACCCTCCCGAAGTTCTTCCTAGTTTCTGGAAGCACTACGGTGAACAACGGTCTCCACTTGGGGCTCTGCTCTGAGAATACGGGCGTCTGCCACTCTGTTCGACTGGTGCTTCAGGATTACAGGAGTACGTTCCTGGTGGGAACGAGAGTCTGGAAGGAAACTGGACGTAACGTGAAGGCCCCGGGGACCCAACAAACGGAAAGAGCACTTGGAAACACGTCAACAGGGAGACGGGCCGGCGTGGGGACTGGGCGACTTTCTGCAAAGCGGAACGCCCGGCTGCCCAGGCCGCTACAGACGACCGGGGCATCTTCCCTGCTGCACATGTGTGTGTGTGTGTGGGGGCACCGAGAGCGTCCAGCCAGTCCCCACCGCCCTCCCCCAGCAGGACCAGCAGGTCTCAGGACCTCGACCACCCACTCCAGGCCCATAAACCTCCCTTCTGGAATCTCCAGTGGGAAGGGCCGGGGTGAGGAAACGGTCGGAAGGCTGAGATCACTCAAGGGCTGGCACTCCCCCTACATCCCAGCTCTTCGACATCCTGTAATCTGACCCCTCAGGCACGGTCCCTGGGGGGACACTGGGGGCGTGACCCCAAGGTTCTCCCCACTCAGCAACTTCTCTTCTTAATAGCACCCTTAATAATTTGGGAAGTCGACAAGGGCCAAATTAACACCAGAGACGACCTACACAAAGCTGACCTGAAGGAAATAAGCATGAGCCCCTCTTCTTCAGAGTTTTGAGGGCCCCGGGCAGCCTTCTTGCCCTGGAACGTGCAATCAGAATCAAGAGAGACTTAAACCGGACTCGTGTTTGAGGACTCCAGTATGTTTTTTGATACAAGAAAAGAACATCTACGTTAAACGTTTTGCATCAATCAACGACAGTGCAATTGGATCACAGTAACTCCCAGACAACGACAGGATTTATTTACAAAAGTGTCACAATACGTGGGAAGCAATATAGTCTGGTCATGATACACAGGCACGAAAACATTAAGCTTTTTTTTCTCCAATCCCACTGGTGTTTCTCCGTGTCCGTATTTATAACCTCGTTGAGAGATAACCCCAGGTCTAAATTTGAGGCACTTCCTGAACGGGAGGCCACCGCTCGCGGCCCTCTACCCCTGCGGGCGGCTGGGCTGGTCCTAGATCTGTACTGGTCCTGGATGTGGGCAGGTGCTGTACTTCTCACGCAGGACACCGGCTTCTGGGGCCCCGCGTGGTCTCTCCAGACTAGGGCTGCTGGGCCTGCCCACCTTGGTCTGCAGGTGCCTGGAGGGCCCCGTAAGAGAACTGTCCTCTGCCCCCCGCTGCAGAATTCGGCAATTGCTTTGGACATTCTGCTCCTGCCCGGTTGTTCTTACCCTTCTGCCCGCTCCATGGGACACACTCTTTCCTCCAAAACCTCAGAGCAGTAAGCACGGGCCAGGCGATGGAGACACAGAGAGGAGCTGAGCGGCTCTCCGGGAGCTCCCGGCCGAGCCAGGGAGACACGCGTGTGACGGCTAGATCGCACCACAGTTAGATGAGAGCAGAACCTCTCAGTTTCTTTTTTCCTTACTTTCACTGTTCATCTCCCCGTCAGACTCAAAGCTCCATGAAGATGGACGGTGTTGGTTTCGTTCTGTCTCCTCCCCTCCTAGCACATAGTAGGTGTTCGATGCGTACTCGTCCAACAGACAAATACTTCGCACACTTGTCATTCTTTGTGCTTATGTCACAAGTATTTCTCAGTCTAATTACATCCTCTTCGGTTTATTTCAATTTTTCTTTAATGTTTGTTTACCTTTGACAGAGAAACAGAGAGAGACAGAGCATAAGCAGGGGAGGGGCAGAGAGAGAGGGAGACACAGAATCTGAAGCAGGCTCCAGGCTCTGAGCTGTCAGCACAGAGGGGCTTGAACTCACGAACCATGAGATCATGACCTGAGCCAAAGTCAGACGCTTAACCGACTGAGCCGCCCAGGCGCCCCTGGGTAAACGTCAGTTTTAATGACATCACTTTATTTCCTCTGTATTTTCCGAAGTGGCCTGAAGATAGGAATCGCCTGAAGCATCTTTCTGAGATGCAGATTCCTGGGCACCACCGCAGCCCGACCGCACCAGGATTTCCCAGGGACGGGGCCCCAATCTGCAGGAGGAGCCACATAGCAAGTGTCTGAGTGGCTGTTACCGTCATCAGGGAAATTCCAAATTCTAACCAATTTATCAGGGATTAATTTAGCCTGCTTCTAAACTGGGTGATTTCTAGAAAACCTGCTTTTGGGTGGACAGTAGGATTTCTGTTGAGTGTGTCACAGGTGTATTTCTGGGCCAAAGGCTGCACACGGCTTCCAGCCGGGAAGCCAAGCCGCCCGCTGCACTTGGCCTCCCCCAGGGCCTCCCCTCCCTCGCCCTCCGGGGTCTCTGCCCACCTTGTAGGTGACTCTGTATCTCCTCGTCTTGTTTCCTGCTGCCTTGATTCTGGCTGAGACTGAACGTCTTCCTGTGTTTGATTACTAATCACATTTTCTCCTCTGAGAATTTTCTTTTTCTTTTTTAATTTTAAAAATTTTTTAATGTTTGTTTATTTTTGAGAGAGAGAGAGAGAGAGAGAAAGAGCAGGGGAGGGGCAGAGAGAGAAGGAGACCCAGAATCTGAAGCAGGCTCCAGGCTCTGAGCTGTCAGCACAGAGCCTGACGCGGGGCTCGAACCCATGAACCATGAGATCACGACCTGAGCCGAAGTCAGAAGTTCAACCAACTGAGCCACCCAGGCGCCCCAACTTTGAGTTATCTTCAAACACAGGAGCTGCACAGGCACACGGACTCACACACACACCTTATCCTCCTTTCCTCTGTCACTCCTCCTGTCTCTCCATGGAGAATAGTTAAGTGTCTGCAGGCTGGCGGTCAGGGCTGGAGTCACAGGCATTGGGGGGAGGCGTTGGCAGCAGTAATAATGACAAAGGCCAGAGCCCCGAGGACCACATAGGAAGAAAGTATGAAAGAGAAGAAGTGAGAAACTGAGGCCCCAGGGCTCCATCATGCAGAGGCCGGGCACAGGGAGCTGGCCTGGGAGGCTGGCCGGAGATGTAGGAGGCAGGCCAGCAGCCTTGGTGTCCCGGGACACTGACAGGGGAAGGTGTGCAGAAGACGGGGTTCCAGGAAGAGGCCCCACCCAAGAGCGGGCAGGCCTTTGCTTTTTCTTCTACTTGGTCCATGGTTTGCTTGGTAGGTTTCGCATTTAGTGTTTATTCTGAGGGGGGCAGAGAGACAGGGAGAGAGAGGGTGCAAAGCTGTCAGCACAGAGCCAGACGCGGGGCTCGATCCCACAAACTGAGATCGTGACCCGAGCTGAAGTCAGACGCTCAACCGACTGAGCCGCCCAGGCGCCCGGTGGGTTTCGCGTTTAACCGCCTGACCCGTCTGAGGTCCGCGGGGACGCGGCGCGGGGGGTGAGCCCCGACCGCCTCCGGCCTCCAGACGAAGGGGCGCTGGGGCATCTGCCTTTTGGTTTCCGGGTGAATGCGCACAGCTGGAACCTGCAGTTCCAAGTCCCGCTTCTCCCTCCCAGGTGTGCGACGTGGGGCCGCTGCTCCCCGCCGGCCTGCGGTGCCCAGGCTCGCTCTCACCACGGCGGTCGGGGCTCTGACACGGGCACATTCGGACCGGCGCACGGTAAGCGCTCAGTAAGTGCGGCAGAGAGCAGCGTGAGCCTCCACGGCAGGCTCGAAGGCACGGCTGGTGGCGCGGCCGGCATCCGGGGGAGGCGCGGGGCCGAACGGGGTCCCCGGGGGACTCACGACGCCTCCCCCTGCGCCGAGCGGGCCGAAGGCCTGAAGTGCTTCCTCGGCTCCCGAGTGGCTGCCAACAGACGCTTGTCTGTGCATCCCGGCAGCCGTGAGCAGAGTGCGCAAAACCAGCGACGCAACCAGCCGCTCCAGCCTGCCGGACCCCCGCAACCAGCCGCCGGACCCCGCACCCAGCCGCCGGACCCCGCAACCAGGAGCAGGACCGAGCAACCAGGCGCAAGATGCCACAACCAGCCCCTCGGCCCCCGCAACCAGCTGGCTCCTGCCCACGGGGCCCCACCTGCCAGACCCCGAAGTCCTTGCCTCTCCCCAGCCACAGCCGACAGCCCGGGGAAGAAATCTCCTAGACCCTCCTGTGGGCAGCTGTCGTCACGTCTGCAGACCGGCTGCCAGGCCTCCCCTGGGGTACACAGATGTTCCCACAGCTGTCTTACACCTGCACGTACATCACCCCATGTTGCCGTGTGGGTACTCCCCAGTGGCACCGGTAGTGGGCGATCTCCCTGAACAGCTTCCCCATGTCTGTCTTAACACGTCCTCCTTTCGGGCACCGGGTTGTTTTTGTTTGTGTGTTTTCCCCAATGTCAGATATACGGCAGTGCCCGGGGTTCTTCAATCCTGCCGAACTCTCCCCCTTTATCTTCCCCAGAGACGTTCTAAGGAAATGATCAAAGCAAAGCCACACTCAGATCAGGCAAGACGGTTCCCCCGGCCCCTTCTGGCCGCGTCCCTCCCCACGTGATGACGAGTCCCCAAAGGAGCCTGCCCACTTCAAGTCCACAGCCCTCCTTCCAGGGACCTGGGACCCTCCCAGGAGCCCCTGCCCCAGCGGCCCCCAGCTCATCTCCAGATGTGCGTTCTGGATCTCTCCTCCTGAGGTCCATTCTCACCAGCAGTGGGCACAGACGTGGACGTGAGGGGTGGCCGAGGCGCCCTGGGTCAGCGGACCGAGTCCGCACGTGGGAGCCGGGCTGCCCACACGCAGCCACACGAGGTCGCTCCCGATGCCAGGTGACCCAGGAGCCGGGGACAGGACGGGCCTGGGGGCCAGAGTCTGAGAACTTCACACCCGAGCCTGGCCTTCTAAGTGCTGCGCAAGTCTGTCAGGAGGGAGGGCGGAACACGTCTCATCTGACGGCTGGTAAGCCTGCTTCTGACTCTAAACTACGGAAGCACCTGGCGGGCGAGGCCCCATCTCACTTGGGACCCTGGGCGTCCTCGGGAGTCCTGGCTCGGAGCTCGTCACCGTGTTTGCTGGCTCTGGCCCTTCTGCGCTGCCACGCTGCTCTTCCCGCAAAGCACGCTGGGTTACGATCTGCGCGTGTGCTGGGCAGCAGGGGTCCCAGGTGTCTATTCGGCAGGCGTGGAGCGATCCGCCAACACTGTTTTACGCTGCATTTCCCTCAGCACCTGCGAGAATAATAATAAAACCACCCTGCATCGAGCCCTGACTGTATGCCAGGCACTGTGATAAAACACTCTGCATTTTCTCATTTATTCCTCCCTGCGACCCTCCGAAGTAGGCACGTGTAGGGTCCCTGTTCTAGAGGTGAGGACAGTCAGAGGAATAATCAGTGCAGAAAACCTACCTACACGGTTCCTTCTACCCCATTCGGACCCTCCTCTCTGCCTCTTGCTCTCCCCCCAGCCCCCACTCCCAACCCCTGAAACCTCCGCGGATGCGCCTGCCCTGGACGCGCCGTGTGGAGGGAACCGACGCCGTGTGCCGCCCCGCACCTGTTCTCTGTTGAAGCCCACCCACTCACACCCTGCTTTGGAGACCCCATCTGCGTTCCCAGTGACACCACTTTGCCCCCTGGGCCTTCTTGCTGACCAGGAGACACTGGGCGCGTGGGGGCTCATCGGCGGGAAAAGCGCACCTCCTGTCGGTATTGGGTTAATGGGCTCGTGGACGACACCAAAACAGACAAAAGTGTTTGTATGGTTTGCAGACGTTGATGAAAAGTCACAAAGCGGGTCAAAGGGGGGCGGGCTACAGCCGCAGCTTCCGGGTCCCTTCGGACCGCGAGCACCAGGCCCAGGACTCCAGGAGCCCTTCCCAAACACGAGGTTACACATCACGCTTCTGTGCAGCCCTCCTAGCGCCCCTCAGACACCCTCAGGGTCCTGCTGTGCGCGCACCGGTGTTCTGGTACCTTCCACACTCACCAGCCCGTCTCTTTCCTCGTCCTTCGGCCCCCAGACACTTTAACCTCTCTGCACAGCGGGGCCGTGGCCTGTGACCCGCACCAGGCGCACGCGGTCAGCTCCCATGGGGCAGGTGGAGGCTGCTCAGAGAACTTCCCCTGAGTAACAGCTGAGGGAGCGACACTGCGGCTCCGTGGCTCGGAGCCACGCCGTCTGGCCACGTGCGGCCACTTAAGATTCACCAACAGGCCACGCAGTCAAAAACTCAGGGCCTGTGTCGCGCTGGCCGCCTCTCAGGTGCTCGACGGCCACCACACCGGACAGCATACATCACAGGACATTTCCATCACCCCAGAGAGTGCCCTCAGACAGTTCTGATGCCAACTCCTCCCTTTACGGCTCGCGGCCGTGCTGTTAGGTGACTCCATGCCTCTCCCAGACAATCGGCCTCTCCTCGTTCCCGTTACTCCGTTCTTGCGATCTATGAAGGGAAAGTCCTGCGTCTCACGCGATAAATCGTCTTTATTTACGCAGGGCTGGGAAGGGGCCAAAAGCGAACGGTCAGCGAGCAGCGTGTGAGAACCACAAACGCCTGCCCGGAGGACGGGTGCTCCTGGAGCAAACGCGTTTCCTGCCGATTCCGGAACGCTCTTTGTTGGGCCGCGTTTGCTCAGACCTTTGCGAGTGCGCTGCGTTTCTGTCCCTGGGACTTGAGGCTGAGCTCCGCTCCGCAGTCAGAGAGACTGAGAGATCTCTCCGCCTCCACCCCCTGAGCCGGGGAGGGCTGTGCTCTGACGCTGCCCGACTCCCCGGCTTCCACTTTGGAAACGACAAGCCGTGGTTGCGTGTGTGCTCGGGCCACCCTTGGGGCAATGACTGGCTCTCAGTAAACATTCCAGGCGGCCCATGGCCTTCCGGACGGTAGCTTCTGCGAGTGGAAGATTTCACGTGGAGAAAGATCTTGCAACTCCGCTCGAGAGCAGATACCGCGGAAGCCAAGAAGGGCCACAGTCTCAGGCTGGACAAGTAAAGAGGAACGGCCACCTCCTGAGAGCATCTCACTCTACTTAGGCATCGGGAAGAGCACACGGTAGGCGTGGAGGGGGGGGGGGCACGCTGGGGGAGCCCTGGGGGGGCCTCCCGTCCTGAGGAAGGGGGCAAAGACGGTGAGGAACCATCGTCTCGGCTGCAGCCACCACCTTCGAGGAGGCGTCTCCGGACAGAGGAATGAGGACCCAAGATACACCACCAAGCTGAGACGACGACCAGGAGGATCTCACCCAATCAAGATGGGACGTGGCAGCAAAGGATTTCTCTAGGAGCAAAAACGTTGTCAGAGTGAGTACGAAAGAGTTTCTGACCTCCACGAGCTCACTATAAGGCAACCGGCACGACCAGAATATTAAAAGCAAGACTGTCAACGCTCACTGACGACGAGGGGTGAGTAGGAGTGGCTGACAGGGCCCTCTGTGCCTGGGCTCGTCAGCTGCACCCACACAACACTGGACCCCAGGGCCGCCCTCCGGGGACCACCGGGAGACGGGGTCGGAGGACCGGGAGACGGGCGCCGGGCGTGTTGGGTCTGGAGAAGGAGTTTCAGGAGTACCGATGCATCTCTGCCAGTCTTTTAGGGTCCCTTCTAGAGGACAGAGTAGATAAGCAATTCTATTTACACGGCTAATTGTTTGAAGGGTGCTGAGCAGAGAAAAGACACACTCCCACTCTTTTCTCAGCGCCCAGTGCACCATACCGGGAGCGCGGGGTGGGGGGGGGGGGCACTGCTTATTAAATACCAGGCTCAGGGGCGCGCAGCTCATAAGTGGCAGAGCCGGGACTCAAACCTGCACCCGCCTGACGCCCGAGTCCCCTTCCTCCGGGAAGTCCCCCTGACTATGCCAGGAGCCCCCTGACGTCTGACCTTTCCTGTCAGGTCGCTCCCTGTGAACTCTTCTCCTCGCACCCCAAAGAACCCACACGGTTTCGACTTTCGTCTGCGCCCACAACACTAGCTGACCCCTGCCCAGCCCCCACGGCCACCTCTCGCCCCCGCGTGCCGCTGGGCTGCCCGTCCTGGCTCACGTTCCTGAGAACGACTGAGCCGATCAACCGGCCTGGCCCGAACACCCACCAGCCTCAGGGTGGGCTGGGGGCGCCCGGAAAACAAACACCAATGTGGACCGAGAAGCACCCGGAAGTCATCGTCGGATCGTTCGACAGCGTGCGCCACGCTCGGGGGGCCGGCACTCCGTCCCCGACTTCCTGGGAAAAACGGGTAAAGACCCCAACGAACGGCTTCGGGGGCGGGGGGTGCCGCGGTGGAAGCACGGGTGGGGGGCAGCGGGGTCTGCGGGCACGTCAAGGACGGCGTCCGGAGGAACACGAGGGGCAGGCCACGTGGGGCAGACTCCCTTGGGACACGGAGCGTGCGGAACCCCGGGCACGGAGCCTGCAGTCCTCAGACGTGTCGACACGGGGGCTGGCTGCTGCTGGTGGTGACGGCGAAGGTCAAACTGTCGGCCAACAAGGGGCGTGGGGAAGGAGAGGGGACGGGCATTCAGCGTGGGGCTCGCGCTCGGGCTTGCTACTCATTACGCTTGCTCGTTGGAACAAAGGCACAGACGCTGTGGGGAGGGAACTGCGACGGTGCCTGTCGACCGGCCGTGGCCGGGACACCCTCTGATCCGGTGACCCTCCTCCAGGACCGTGTCCTACGAAGCGCCGGTCGCTCACCTCACTGCTCGTGCCCTCGTTAATTTGTCTCTAACAGCAGAACACCGGAGACCATCTAATGCCTCCTGATAAGGGGTGACTCGACAAATTACCAACGGTCCACACAATGGACCAGGACAGAGCGGGTAAGAAAGGAATGAATTAAATATACATGTATCAACGCGGAAAGATAACCACGATAGACTGAGGTTTCTTCAGTTGTAGGTTAGGATACATACAGGATCATCTCACTGCGTCCGTGTGTGTGCGTGTGTGTGTGTGTGTGTGTGTGTGTGTGTGTGTGTGTGTTTGCCCAGGGAAAGGTCTGGAAGTGTAGGTCTGACTCCACATAAGGGTTCACTCTGCACCGGGAAGGGGAGTAGAGGAGAAACAGGAGATTTTCACTGTTTACTGCACTGGCTTCTGGATTGCTTAAAAGGTTTGCATCACACATGAAAACCTCTGTAATTTAAACATTTTTGAATGATGGGGCGCCTGGGTGGCTCAGTCGGTTGAGTGTCCGTCGGCCCAGGTCATGATCTCACAGTTCAGTTTGTGAGTTCGAGCCCCGCATCAGGCTCTGTGCTGACAGCTCGGAGCCTGGAGCCTGCTTCCGATTCTGTGTCTCCCTCTCTCTCTCTGCCCTTCTTCCACTCGTGCTCTGTCTTTCTCTCTCTCTCTCAAAAATAAACATTAAAAATCTGTTTTAATTTTAAGGGGCTCCTGGGTGGCTCAGTCGGTTGAGTGTCCGTCGGCCCAGGTCATGATCTCGCAGTTCAGTTTGTGAGTTCGAGCCCCGCGTCAGGCTCTGTGCTGACAGCTCGGAGCCTGGAGCCTGCTTCGGATTCTGGGTCTCCCTCTCTCTCTGCCCCTCCCCCACTCGTGCGCGCGCACAGGCGCGCTCTCTCTCTCTCTCTCAAAAATAAACATTAAAAATTTTTTTTAATTTGTCTTAATTTTTGAATGAAACGATTACCAAGAAGACATTGGCCTATAATTAGATGGAAGTAAAATCTAATTAAACACCTGCTCCACTCCTTCTCCACAGGGCCCCCAACCAAAGGGACACATGTGCAGGCAAGAGCCACAGCAGGTGAGGCCACGCTCTGGTACCTCCCGCTGCTGGCCTGCAGTGAGTGGTGAGTGGGCCAAAGTCTGAAGTTTTAGGCCCCAAGACCCCCACCCTGAGAGATCTGATTGTCCTACTTAGGAACCGCGTTCTGATCCCTTTCCCGGCCCGGGTCCATGTCACCGACTGTGTTCAAGCACACACACACACTCGCATGTACGCACATGCACACACACCCATCCACGTGCACACACGTGTGCATGCACACGCACACGTCCCACGTGCTGAGCAGGAGTCTCCCTGTGTCTCTGGCCCGTATCATTCTCGGGGCCCTGCTTCCCCCTTCTGACGCCGCACACGGACCCCTATCGGCATCGGCGTCTAGAACCCCAGCATTACTGAAACGTGCAGAGGACGCGGGCGCTCGCGCTATGCCAAGCACACGCCTTGTGACCCGCCCGGCACAGGTCACTACCTGTCTCCACCCCGTAAGAAGTGCCCAGGCATCTTCGGCCTCCTCCCGCAAGCACACGGGCCTCCTTAGCGTGGGCCTGGGACTCCTTCGGCCCCGCCTGTGTAGGAGGGCCCTGTCTGCACGGGTCTCCTCACTGGAGCCCTCGGGGCTGAATGGGAGGGGTCAGTGGAAGCACACTCGGGACCAATTAGGAAATGTCCACGCTGGTCTTCGTGTCTCTGCTTCATCCACCCTTAATTCTCCTGTGTCCACGCCTCCTGTCCGTGTCATGGCCTCTTTCTAGATCCGTCTCTGCCCTGGAACTGTTTTTAGCGATAATTCAGCAGGACCCTGCAAAGCACACAAAGAAGAAAGGCCTGAAAACCACCAGTGACTTAAGTCACCTATCTCGTTGGAACTTCGATCTAGTTCCAAAGCCGGCCCGGCTGACGGGAGCTCGAAGCCTCACTGAGTATTTATTTGTTCACGACGCTGACCCCGCCCTCCCCGAGCACGGGCTCTCAGAAGCTTGGGCTGCAGCTCTCGGAATTCACACCCTTCTAGAGCCACCTCTGCAGCAAACTGGCGGGCCTGAAATGTGGCCAGGGGGGGAAATGACTACAAAGGCTTCTGAGCAGCCCAAACGAAACACAGTTCACCCACAGGGGCATTTTCCTCACCCATATTCAAAGGCCAGCCTCTCGGTCCACCTCACCCAGAGCCCCTGCGCTCTTACTCAACGTGCAGCTCGAACACAATCAGAGGGAGGGTTTCTAAACTCACAGCAGATCAGAAGGAACAAACTAGAAGCGGACGGAGGAATGTGCCAACAGCACAGGCTGGAAAGTGGCACCCAACACGCCGGAAAGTCCCGACGGGAAAGATCGTGAACGAGGAGTCAGTGCGGAATCTGGGCCATCAGGTTACAAGACAAATAGCCTTGCATCCCTCAAGGTCTTGAGGGCTCATTACAAGACCATACCATGGGCCCATCCGGTCTACCAAGTCCCTCCTCTGCGTCAGGCTCTTTGCGAGCACATTAGTTAGCCATTGCTTTGGCCACTAGTTGCAGGGACCCCAAACAAAAGCGGTTGAACCAAGCCTGGCAGGGCGGGGGGGGGGGGGGGCAGTTTCTTCAACATACCAGGAAACCTGGAGGTAGGGAGTCCAACACTGGGGTGGCTCTTGATCTCATCGGTAACCTTCTATCTTTCTTGTTCACCATTCTTAGCACGTGGCTTCCAGCCTCAAAGTCACCTCGTGATCACAAGATGGCTGCTGCAATTCCAGTCATCACATCTAAATTCCAGTCAGCAGGGAGGAGGAAAGGGAAGTGTTGGGGACAGGGAGGCATACTTCCCATCTGAATTGAACTCTTTGAAACAGCTCTCATGGAAGGTTTACCTAATCTTGCTCATATCTCACTGACTGTTTCAATGTGCAAGGAGAAGGGGGAAAGGAAGGGTCCCAGGAAAGCCCCCAACAGCGCGGAGGTTCTGGGAGAAAGGAAGAAAACGAGAAAGAGGTGTCAGCAAGACAATCCTGACAGCCGGGCCCCACGGCTGATGTGGGGAGTCAGACACAACTCTGCCTTCAAGGAGCTCAGCCTTCAGGGAGAATCATTTCCTTCCAAAATGGTTAAAATAATAATTATGTCCTGAGACACAGACTTTCATCTCGATGAACAGACTCCGTAATTTAGGGCAACACTTTCCCAGAAGATTCTAGACTGCGGAGAATTTTGCTGAGTTTGTTTGTTGGTTTGCATTCCATAAGAATTACATTTCTGTCCACGAAGTCCGCTTGGGCCCTGCTCCCATCCACCAGCATTTATATTCCTCACAGGTCCGTGGCAAGACACGAGAGAGGTTACCGCTCACAGCAAGTGCCCACGGAGTGTCTCGGGCAGGAGGCGCCGTCCCGTCTGTCCTCGCCCGTCCCCCTCAGGCCTGTCCCAGTAGAATCCAGGCTGCGGGTACCACGGCCGTGGCTCTTCCTCCGTGGCACCTGTGTTAAGGGAGGAATCTGCCCCGAGACAGGAGATCACGCATTACGTGGCTGCAACTGCACACACGGGAGGGGACGCACTTTTCTATCCTGTTCTGAGCAAATCTGACGTTTTCTTCGCTCAAGTGAATGTGGTAAAGTCCGATGGTTTTCTGCGTCAGGGGAGCGGGTGGATTTTCAGCTGGTTTCTTCTATCTGTATGCCGGCCAGCGATGGGGATTTACCCCGAGTCCGCCAGGAAAGGAGGAGAGCCGCTCAGACTCCTCCCCGAGCCCGACCCGCGGGGCCAGCGGGCACCCACGCTGGCACCTTTCACCTCTGCTGCTCGCGGGCCCTGCCTGTGCTCGCGCTGCTGTGTAGGGCCAGCCTGCAGGCTCGGTGACGGGCGGGAGGGTCAGGGCGCGGGCGGCCCCGAGAGGGGGTGGAGCACCCCACACGGCCTCGGGGAGCACGAGCAGGGTCCAACCAGAGGCCCAGCCACCGCGTGCCCGGCCCCACGGTCACCCACCCAGCCGAGAACATCCCTTCTGCCGGCGTTAACCAGGCACAAGGACCTGTCCATTCAAGTCCCTGCCCTCATGGAGGGGAGAAGTACAAAGTCCAAGGGGGGCGGAGGGGGAGCTCCAGGAGAAGCCCCTAGTAGGGGTGATGGGAACAGAGGTTTTTCTGGAAGAGCGTCGCCGGGGCAGAGCTCCAGGGGACGGTCAGGGTAGGCAGAGCAGGGAGCGAGGCTGGCGGGGGCCCCCTGAGCCCCCCCTGAGCCCCTGAGCGAGGCTGGTGGGGGCCCCCTGAGCCCCCCCCCCGAGCCCCTGAGCGAGGCTGGTGGGGGCCCCCTGAGCTCCCCCCCCCCCCCCCCCGAGCCCGAGCGAGGCTGGCGGGGGCAGGTGCGAGGTGAGGCTGGGGAAGGCGGCAGCCAGGGTGATGGGGCTGCCCTGCAAGGGGGTGGGCCACAGACGGGGACGGGCAGGGGTCTACGTGGCCGGGTGGAGGGTGGCTTGGCAAGGGCACAGTGGGCACTGGCCCCGTGGCGGGGACACAGGCTGCCGGAGATACGAACTCCTGCCGGGGAGGGTGGGACAGGAGGACAGCCTACTTCCGGGACTGGGTGGGCTCATCCCAGTCTCGTCCCGCTGGGAGGAGGGCAAGTTCAGAGTCTGACCGCGGGTGAGGTCCGGAGGATGAGCCACGGAACCTCCCCCGACCAGCTCCGGGGCACGAGGGCCCGGCGGCGCCCACGGCAGGTGCCGCCTCTCCTGCTGCGCCCGCAGGCCTGCCCTGGGGACGGTACGTGGGAGCGTCCCCTGGAGAGCAGGAGGTGCCTCCAGAGGGGACATTTTGACGGAGGCCCGTCACCACTGGCAGCGGGGACACGTCACGTGCACACACGTGTGTTTTCAGAGCAGCCTGACGGGCACGGGGCAGGGGCAGTCGGCTCCCTGTGACCCGCAGGGCATCGGGGGTCACACGTGGCCAGTGGCTTTGCTCCCGCCGAGCCGGCCAGTTAGGGGCAGACACGGAACCGCGCTCCAGGTCTTCTGGTTCCTGCGCCGGGACCCGTGGTTACGGGGGGGCAGGTGAAGGCTCTGACCCCAGCCCCACGGCTCACCGACCTCCCCGAGCCCCTGCTCGGTGGTCTGTGGACGGAGGAGCGCGATGTCACCTGCTCGCGGGGACACGGGGACGCGGGGACGAGGCTCCAGTGGGGTCACACAAACCCGCGGCGTACCTGACACGGTGCCCGGCACGCGGAGCCACACCGCAACCGTGGGCGCTTGGTAGGGCGACCGCGGGCCCATCCCGTGGCGAGTGTGAGCGCGGGACGTGGGGCCCGGACGTCAGGGAGCCGGTCCGCGGAACGTGGACTTCCACGGGGTGGTTTTCTTCGCCCCAGCATCCAAAGACCCGAGTTCATCCTCCCTCCCGAGCTCAACGCGAGCGAGGGTCTGGCCCCCAACTGGGGCCGCGGAAGCGTTTAACGCCCACCCTCCTGGTGGGCTCAGCGACGCGCGGCCCACACTCCCCGGCCCCGGGAGTCAGACCCCGGGGAGTCAGGCCCGGGAGTGGGGCCCACGCTGCCCTCTGCAGAGCCAGCGCTGAGGCGAGCGGAAGATCTGACTCAGCTCAGCCTCCCCATCCGTGTCCTCGGTCACATGTTTGTGGTCGGGACCACAGGCCCCAGTGACAATGACGTTTAGCCGTGAGCAACACAGCAGACAACCCCTCCGTTCCCTTCCTGGTGGGGTCCCGTAGGATTTCTTGAAATCCTGTTCGTGTGGTTGTCGTGCAGTTCAAACGCGGACTTCTCTTTGAAAGACAAACAAACAAAAAAACCTGCCACAATTCAAAGTGAACTCTGTTTCTATAAAAAGGAAAAAAAAAATAGTACTTTTTCAAAAAACCATAGCCCAAACTGGAACATTTAAAGATGAGGCCGATATATAAATATGCACGCCCTCGCATAAAAATAGAGCAGTTGAGGCTTGTGTCTTTTCCCATTGCTGAATGTCACTGAAACCACCCCCCCCCCCCCCCCCCCCCCCCCGCCCAAAGCCACCCTGTGGTGAGTAACCTCGACTCAACACGGGTCACACCGCCCCCTGGGGGTCACACCGCCCCCTGGCCGCAGCGGACAATTTTCCATGGTGGGGGGCGGGGAGCGGAGCTCAGAGCTGCCCCCACGGCTGGCTGCTGGGGAGATACCCCCAAGGGCGTGTTTCTGTTACCTGGTGGGGAGGGGCACTGCCGACAGCCCAAGCCGAGCCGGAGGCCGGGCGGTGTCCCGGTGGGGACGGGCCGAGGGGCCACGGCCGCGTTCCCCCGGGGGGCGGCGTAGTGCGGGGGGCTGCTCCAGGTGGGGGCTACGGAGGCACCCCCCTCCCCCCCACCTGCAAGGAAGCGGCCGCACCCCGCAGGGGAAGGCTCGGACTCCGGTCCTCTGCCGACTCCGCCTGGCCAAGTCCCTGTGCGGTGACGAGGAGGAGTGGGTGACTCCTGCTCAGAGCCACCGGGCGGCCACGGGAGAGGGCTGGACCTGCTCTGGGCCCCGGGCAGCTGAGGCACGTTTCGCTGTGAAAACAGAGAGCTGAGAACAGGGCCAGGGATGAAAAAAAGCGAAGGGAGCAGCTCGCCTCACGAGGAAAGTGAGGAAACACGCAGGGCGCGGACGCGGGATCGTCAAAGGGCCGGGAGACCGACTGAGAGAGCCCCCGTAGCCGGAGCGCCAACAACCCGAGCAACAAAGTCAGTGAAGCAGTATCGGATTAGACGCCGGGGCGTAAAATAAATACCGCTGAGTCCATCCTGCTATAAGTAAGTGATGGGATAAAGCAATACATGAGAGAAGAGACAACTGTCCCACGCGGAAGGACTGCAAACGCTTCGTGTGCGTTCCCTGCCCTCAGGCAGGTGGACAGGACCCTCGGTCCCAGGCCCCTGATGGCGGCCGCGTGCTCCCCCCTCAAACGCCACGGCGGGCGGAGGGGCAGGAGGAGCGACCTCCCAGGGCAGCCTGACAGCTCTCCTCGGCCAGGTGGCCCGGCCAGGGTCGGCAGCCCGTGTGCCACTAACGCCGATGGCATCTGAAGACAGTGCGATGGTGCCCGTGACCTTCCTCGCAGAGCCCAGAGCCCTGGTCTGATGGTGCATAATGCGTCCGGTAGATTCCGACAGAGGGGCATGTGCTGCAAAAGAGTGGACCCGCCGAGCTCACCAAAAATAAGGAGAGTCCGGGAACTGTCACCACCAGGAGGAGCCTGAGGAGACCCGAGGACTAAGGACTGTAATGTGGTGTCCTGGATGGGGTTCTGGAGCAGAGAAGAGACGCTAGGGGAAATCCTGCCCGTGAACTTGGACTTTAGTCAACAATAACGTGCCAGAATTGTTCCACGAATTCTAACACATGTACCGCGATGGTGAGGCAAGCCGGTGATGATCAGAAGGGACGGTCTGTGGGGCAGCAGGGGAGTGCCCGGGAGCTCTCCGTTCTGTTCACTCACTTCTGTAAATATAAGACCATTCCGTTAAAAAAAAATACAGTCCATTAATTTAACAAGGAAGGTGGAGGAGGAGGACAAAAGAGCATTCTTGGGGCGCCTGGGGGCTCAGTCAGTTAAGTGTCCGACTTCGGCTCAGGTCACGATCTCACAGTTCGTGGGTTCGAGCCCCGCGTCGGGCTCTGTGCTGACAGCTCAGAGCCTGGAGCCTGTTTCAGATTCTGTGTCTCCCTCTCTCTCTGCCCCTCCCCAGCTCACGATATGTCTCTCTCTCTCTCTCTCTTAAAAATAAACATTTAAAAAAAAAAAAAAACAAAGAAGAGAGAATCCTTAGTGCCTCCATGAAGGGTTGGCCTGAGGGAGGGCACGGTCAGCACACAAGGTGGGGGGGACCCCGCTGGGGGCAATGAGGCGCCCTCACGCTCCGAGGCTTGTGGGGAAGTGAGCAAACTCCCGGGGGGAGTCCAGGAAAGGAGCCCACGCAGCGACCCACGTGCACACCGTGTCGGTGTCCCTCGCGTACAACGTCAACCCGCGAGATGGGGAACTCCTGGCTCGTTAAACTTGACTCTGTAAAGGAAGACGATTTCTTTGCCTTTTATAACCCCAGTAGCCTTCTGAGGAAGAGGCAGCCGGTCCTGTAAAGACCCTCTGTTCTCCAGCCACTTCTACGGCTGCAGATACGCAGGAGCGGAGTTGAGAAGGGGTGGCTGGGAGAGAGAGGGAAGCGAATCAGCAAAGTGGCCGAGGCTGAGGGCTGCGTGGGCCCAAGGGCCGAAGGGCCGGGGACAGCCCTCCTGGCAGGTTGGCCAACGGGAACGTCACAGGGTGGGCCGTAAGTTGTCCGCGTGTGGCCCCCTGCAGGAACCGATGGGTGGCCCACAGCTCCCCGAAGAAGCTCTGCTGATACGTGATGGCCCGGGACGTCCTGGGCCGCGCCACTGGCAGACAAACCAGGCTACGTGTGTGCCTGGGGATCACTCTGGTGGGGATACGGGAGCACCTGCGGGGCACAGAGCGGGAGACGGAGCTTCGGTCGGCGTGGGCAGCTGACTGTGGGGAGGGAGGCCCCCTCGGGGTCTCGGGCGTCTGGGGAGCGTGGAGACTTCCACGCGTCCTTCCTGGAGGGTCTGCGTGGAACAGGCGTGGGAGCCTGCATGTCCTAGGGGATGCCAGGGGCCAGGAGAGGCTCGCAGAGGTGACCGGGTCCCTGCGACCAGCGGGGACCAGGTGCACCAGGTCCGAGGAAGCGCGCCCAGGGCCCCCCCCACCCCCACCCTGGGGAAGACAGGTGCCCGGAGCTCGCGGACACTCGAGTTCTCGACACAGGGGCTGCGCGGCCCAGGCCCTCAGCACAGCTGGTTCCTCCCACAGGACAGCCAGCCCGGAAGAGCACGCCAGCCCACGGGGCCACGCCGTGCCCTCCATCCGGGGGTGCGTGGGCCCTGCTGCAGACAGTCGTGTCTTCTGGGTGACCACGAGCACAGCAGCCGCTCATGAGCACCCTCGGAAAACAGCTGTTTGTCTCCTTCCCGGCGGGTACTCGGGCCTGGAAATCAGCGCGCAGGTCCACGGAGCGTGTGCATGCTGGTGGGCCAGGAGTGGAACGCAGGGGAGGCAGCCACAGCCCTACGTGCGGTCTCCGCCCCGCCCGCACCTCCCTGCCTGGCTCAGAACGGCCCGCACAGGCCAGGCTTTCACGGAGAGCTGGCGGGGGTGGGAGACGCAGGGCCACACATCCACCGATGCTCCCACGGAGGGAGACTCATCTGGCGGTGGGGTGAAGGCCGGCAGGGGGCTCTGGGGAGGAGGGGGTCGTGGAGCCTCCCGGCTGGGCTCCAGGGGCTGGAGGCAGGACACGGAGGCTGAGGAGGCTCAGGGCCACCCGGGTGGGGAGGGAAGGAAAGAGGGCAGGGCTTAGGGGAGAGGGTCCCCGGGGGGCTGAGAAAGGGGGCATCTGGGGCGCTCGGAGCCAAGGACAAATCCAGGTGTGGTCTCGCCAGCCCTGGACACGCCCCATGGGCCAGTATCTGGGTCGCCCTGACGCTCAGGCCCCGTCTCCTCTCCAGTGGGACACTCTCCGGCTCCCTCTCATGGCTGCACGGGACGCCTGGCCGGGACCTGGTTCTGGGAGCCACACGGCTGTCAGCAGTCAGGCCCACTGAGGTCTCTCCTGAACCCTAATTCTGTCATCGCATATCTCACCTGGCCCTCAGGGAAACCAAACCGACAGTCAAAGCGAACCCTACAATAACCCTTCAAGAAGTGCCCCAACTTCCGGGGCGCCTGGGTGGCGCAGTCGGTTAAGCGTCCGACTTCAGCCAGGTCACGATCTCGCGGTCCGTGAGTTCGAGCCCCGCGTCAGGCTCTGGGCTGATGGCTCGGAGCCTGGAGCCTGTTTCCGATTCTGTGTCTCCCTCTCTCTCTGCCCCTCCCCCGTTCGTGCTCTGTCTCTCTCTGTCCCAAAAATAAATAAACGTTGAAAAAAAAAAATTAAAAAAAAAAAAAAAAAAAAAAAAAGAAGTGCCCCAACTTCCAACTCCCAAGCAAGGAGGGGCCCTGGGCTCCCACGTTGGCTGCTGGTGAGCACTGGCCCCGTCCCCTGCTCCTCGCGGTTCTCAGCAAGGCCACTTACAGCCCCTGTCCAGACCGTCACCTGCACGCACAGCGGCCGTCCCAGCCCCACACCCGGAGGGTCCACCAACCTGCACGCACAGTGCCCCTCCCAGCCCCCGACCCAGAGAGTCCCCACCAGCCCAATAACTCCGCCTCATTACTCTTCCCAGGCCCAGGGTTCAGGCCACTTCCCTGCCTTCCCCATCCCGAAAACACAAAACCCTAACGGATCATCAGAAATTGACGGCTAGGGTTTTGCCGGCCACCATCACCGCCCCCCAAAACCCAACCACTCACATTTGGATTTGAGTTAGCAATGAGGAAAGCTCAGGCAGGAGGGATACAATTGCTAGTGTCTGGCTACGATATATTCTAAATAATAAGTAACACGTAAGGTGTAACGATGTTAACGTGTATGTAGCACAGAACGCATAATATATGGTGTCTGACAGGTAACATACAGTATGTTATGTTTCTCAACAAACGGTCATGGCTATTAGTATTATTGCTATTACTTTAACTCAAATTATCAAACACATTATACCCCCTGTCTTCGCAATCAGTTGTCCTAGAACAAGAGGAATCGCACCTTGCCGTCCGGTCTACTACCGGGCGCTGCTGGGAAAGACGTTCCGCACGCGGATCAGCGAGTCCCGGCCAACCGAGGCGTGCCTGGTCACCGCCCAGCCCAGCCCTCGCTCCCTCAGTGGGAGGGATGTGCGGGCACTGAAGCCACAGCCCACAGGCCCGGTCCCGCTGGGCGTCCCGGTCTCACGCCCCCACATGCCCCTGAAGCTCCACGGGTCCTAGAATTCCTCCAACGCTGTGGAGCGTGGGCACTGGGCACCACCGATTTCCTTAGATTTCAAGGGAAAACATCGAGATGTTCTCAGAAGCAAAAAAAAAAAAAGGGGGGGGAGGGTTAGACACGACCCCAATCCTGAGGTTAGAGAAAGTACAGAGGAGATAAGAACATAGGGATAAAATTCTGACCGCTGAGTGTCCATCAGTCCCGGCGAGGGGGTGGGGGCGCAGAAGTGCCCGTGGAAGCCAGTGCCCACGCTGCCAGGAGCCCCCGCATCCCTTCCCACACACCGCTCTGAGCCCGGAGCCTCGGGTCTCTCCTCCCCCAGGACCCAGATGTCCACATGGATGGAACAGTGGACACGGCGTGTTAGTGCTGGGAACGGCTAGGGGAAAGTGTCCCTATTTCCCCAAAACCCAGGGAAAGGGAGCCCAGCAGACGGGTACCCCGCCCAGCCATCAATCAGCCCTCGTGGAGGCCGATCCGGCCCGGGGAGGGGCCGCAGGGACCCCGTGGAGCCCCACCACTGACCTTGACTCAGAAAGGAAATGGGGGCCCAGAGCTGAGGGCGGCGGGCACATCTCAGCCCCAGGAGCCTCGACTCGCACGCGCTGTGTGGAGACCACCGACGTCCGTAAACACACCTGAACAGCACGACGTTGAAGGAAGGGCACTCCAGTGCCCAGACGTGTCCTGTGTTACTCCACCAGTCCCCTGACACCACAACTTGGGGGGGGTTTCACTCATTTCTCACCACCACATACAGTGCTGCCCAGAGCCTAGCAAAAACATCTTTGCCCACCTTTACTTTACTTCCTTGGGACGGACTCCAAACGGAAACACCGGACAGGCACGCGGATCGCGCTAGATGCCAAAGCCTGCCGGACTGCTACGTTCCTTTCCAGAAAGGGGGCATCTTCCAATCCCACCGGCGACAGGGAATGCCTGCTTCTCCCCACTCTCATCAAATGCGGTTTCTCATTCCAGCATGCTTCCAGGGTCTTGCCAAGGTCAGTAACGCACATACCCTTTGATACTCTAACCCCACTTTTCAGAAATTACCCGAAGGAAACATTCACACACGGGTGTGCCCGTATGAACACAGACCCACGACGGAACGTGTGAGTGACAAGCAGAGTGTGCCGTAGGGTCCCTTGAGCTGTTGGCTACGTGGTTCCCCCGTCCCCCGCCCTGTCGGCCTGCGCCCGTCCCTGCCGAGGACAGCCTTAGTCCTCAGACCATTGCCAGTATTACGAGAATCCTAATGTTCTTCCCCACCCTCCAAACACCAGTGTCTCCCTGGAAGGCACCGGTGTTCCCTGGCCACGTCTGCTTTCCTGGGACAACCACCCTCAGAGCTTTGACTCTCCCTTCCCTGAGCTGGGCAGTCAGACCTGATCCCCAGCAAGTGGATCCTTCTTAAAAGTTTCTTTTTTTTTTTTTTTAGAGAGAGAGAGAGAGAGAGAGAGAGCGAGCAAGCAGGGGAGGGGCAGAGGGGCAGAGAGAGAATCCCAAGCAGGCTCAACGGTCAGCACAGAGTCCAACATGGGGCTTGAACTCATGACCCCGGGACCATGACCTGAGCCGAAATCAGGAGCCGGACGCTCAACCGACTGAGCCACCCAGGTGCCCCCTTAAAAGCAACTTCTAACAGCTCACACCATGGCTCTAAGTCAGTAGAGCTTTTGAGGTCACCTCCAGGCAGCAAGGCTCTGGGCTCTCGGGCCCGTTCACCCTCCCCAACGGCCCTTCTGCCTCCGTCCCCGAGACCCGCATCTCACGAGGGGGCGTCCAGCCTGCAGACGAACCGCACCTGTGAACAGCCTCTGCCCCCCTCCTCCCCACCCAGACCCTGCCGCCCCCCTCCATCTGGGGAGAGGCCTGGAATATTCAGAGAACGAGAGGATGTGAGGGGTAGAGGGGAGGCGCCATGGATACAAGTCCGTCTCTAGGGGGGCACCTGACCCTCCTTTCCAGAAACGATCTTCGTCCACTCAGCCCAGTTTCACATTCGTTTCCTTATTCTGTCCGATATCCCCACAAGTAGGAACCCATGTAGATGGGTCCAGAAGTGCTACTTACATCCCGGGGATAAGGTGCCCGAGAATGAAACCCCCACTTCAACCGGCTTTCTCTGCTGCAAGCCCTCAGCTGCCGTCACAGGGACTGAGGGCCGGGGAGGGCGCGTGTGGGATGCGACAGGGACAAGGGCCACCGAGTGTGGTCAGGGAGGCCCAGGCGGTCATGGGGGGTTAATGTTAAGCCTCTGGGACCGAGGGCAGGGGCCCCAGAAAGAAAGAAGCACACAGGGAGGGGGTCAAGACCCACTCTGCTTACATCAACACTTGACTTTGTGGGTCACATATGAACCCGGGATGGAAAAGGGGACTCTCCTCGTGTTCCTCTTCTCTTTCTTTCCTCTCGGCCCCCGACCCCACGTCTGTCTTTCCCCAGCTCCACTGAGATATAACTGACACATAATGCCGTGTGAGTTGAAGGCGTGCGATATGAGGACTCGATAATACACACGTATTATAAAATCTTTGCCACAAAAGGGGTAGTTAGCACATCCCTCACCTCAAATGATCTCCATTCTGTTGTGGTGGCGAGAACATTTCAAATCTACTCTCTTAGCCACTTTCTTTTTTTTTTTATTTTTTTTTCAACGTTTATTTTTATTTTTGGGACAGAGAGAGACAGAGCATGAACGGGGGAGGGGCAGAGAGAGAGGGAGACACAGAATCGGAAACAGGCTCCAGGCTCTGAGCCATCAGCCCAGAGCCCGACGCGGGGCTCGAACTCACGGACCGCGAAATCATGACCTGAGCCGAAGTCGGCCATTTAACCGACTGAGCCACCCAGGCGCCCCTCTTAGCCACTTTCGAGCGCACAACACAGTAGTGTTCGCCCCCGTCACCATGCTGTGCGTCAGCTCCCCGGAACTTACTCATCTGACACTGGAAGCCGGTACCCTTTGACCCACGTCTTCTTATCTGCCCCCCGCCCCCAGCAGTGACCAATGATGAGTCCACTCCCTGCTTCGGGGAGTTCAGCACCTCTAGCTTCCACACACACATTCAATCCTACGGGATTTGTCTTTGTCTGCCTTATTCCCGGAAACTCAATGCCCTCGAAGTCCATCCACGTCGACAAATGGCAGGATCTCCTCCTTGATGACACACAATAATAGGTAACATACCTCGCGTTCCTTCGCCCATCCGCTCCTGGGTGCGCCTTTAGGGTCCTTCCCTATCTTGTCTCCATAGCTCAGCTACTGTAAACAGAGCTGCAACGGACATGGGGGTGCACATATCCTCTGCAATTAGTGATTTCATTTTCTTCAAGTAAATACCCAGAAGTGTGGCTGCTGGGTCATGAGGGCAGTTCTGTTTTTAACTTCTTGAGGCACCTGCATCCTGTGCTCCAGGGCGGCTGCCCCGGTTCGCGTTCCCACCCACAGCCAGAAGGCTCCCCTTTCTCCGCGTCCTCACGTCCTCGCCGCCACTTGCTGTCTCTTGTTTGGATTCTACCTTCCTAAGGGGCACAGGGTGACACCCCATTGTGGTTTCGATTTGCATTTCTCTGACTGGTGTTGTCGAGCACCTTTTCAGGCTTTTGGTGATCATTTGCATACTTTCTTTGGGAAAAGGTCTGTTCAGATCCTTTGCCCATCTTGAAGTCCGATTTTTATCTTTCCGCGATGGAGCTGTAGGAGTTCCTCATCTATTCTGGAAATCAACCTCTGATCAGATAGATGGTTTGCACACACTGTGTCCTGTTTGGTAGGCTGCCCTTTCGTTTCGTTGATGGTTTCCTTTGCTGTGTAGAAACTTTCTAGTCTCACGAAGCAGCACTTACTTGGTTTTGCTTTTGTTTCACGTGCTTTCTGTGCCCTTTCCAAACCATCCTGGCCAAGACCAGGGTCAAGGAGCTTTCTTCCTATGTCTTCTTCCAGGAGTTGTACACTTTTGAGTCCTACATTTAACCCCTTAATCCAGTTCAAGTTAATTTTTGTGAGTGATATAGGACACCATGTTAACAGAACGAAAGATAAAGATCACACAATCATCTCAGTTGAAGCAGAAACAGCATTTGGCGAGACTGAACGTCCTTTCAGGATAAAAACTCTCAACAAAGTGGGTAGAGAAAGGACGCATCGGAGATCAGAGAGGAAGAAGGAAAGTCATCTGTTTGCCGATGACGTGATCCTACGTGAGGAAAATCCTGAAGACTCTACCGAGTAACCGTCAGGACGGATAAATGCGGCGAAGCCGCGAGGGCACGACATCCACACACAACAATCAGCTGTGTTTCTACCCACCAACAGTGAACTACCCGAAAAAGAAATAAAGAAACCAATGCCATTTATGATAGCACCAAAAACGATAACATCCTTAGGAACAAATTTAACCAAAAAGTGAGAGATCTCGGGGCCCCTGGGTGCCTCAGTCGGCTGAGCGTCAGACTCTTCGTTTCGGTCCAGGTCGTGATCTCACGGTTTCATGGGTTCAGGCTCTGAGTCGGGCTCTGCGCTGATAGGGTGGAGCCTGCTTGGGATTCTCTCTCTCCCCCCCCCGCCCCTCCCTCATTGCGCTGTCTCTGTCTCTATCAAAATAAATAATTAAACTTTAAAAACAAAAGTTAGAGATCTCTACACTGACCTCCGTAAGACAGTGATGAAAAAAACTGACAAAGACACAAATGGAAAGATAGCCAGTCTACACGGACTGGAAGAGTTAATATTGTTAGAATGTCCATCCTACCCGCTGTCACCTATAGACCTGATGCATCTTGATCAAAATTCCAGGGGCGCCTGGGTGGCTCAGTCGGTCGAGCCTCCAACTTCAGCTCAGGTCATGATCTCGCGGTTTGTGAGTTCGAGCCCCGCGCCGGGCTCTGTGCTGACGGCTTGCTCAGGGCCTGGAGCCTGCTCTGGATTCTGTCTCCCTCTCTCTCTGCCCCCGTCCCGCTCACACTCTGTCTCTGTCTCTCTCAAACATAAATAAACATTAAAAAAAATTTTTGTTTTTAAATTCTAATGGCATTTTCCACACAAATAGAACAAACAATCCCAAAACCTCTATGGAACCACAGAAGACCCTGAAGCGTCACAAGCAGTCTTGAGAAGGTACCAAGCATCACACTTCCTGATTTCAAAATATATTACAAAGCTCTGGTAATCGAAATGGTAAGAACCTGGCACAGAAACAGACACCTGGACCAGGGGACAAGATGGGGGGCCCGGAAAGAAACTCGTGCCTGAGTGGCCACCTGATGCTTGTCAAGGGAGCCAAGAATATTCGGGGGGAACAGACAGTCTCTTCGATAACTGGCGCTGGGAACCTGGTTATTTGCAGGCAAAAGAACGAGGCTGGACTCCAGTCCGGCTGGGTCTGAGAGAGACTGGGGGGGGGGGGGGAGAGGCAGCCCTCGCCCTCAGGGCTAGTGCGGTGGCCAGGGAACTCTCCTGAGATAAGCAGAGGGAGTCCCCAGCCCACGACGAAGTGCTCTTTTCCCAAGTGGGGCGGGAGTGAGGGTTACACCATGCTTTTCATGCCTGGGATAGTTAAGCTACAGATTTAAAAAAAAAATTAAAAAAGTTTTTTTTAATGTTTATATTTGAAGGAGAGAGAGAGAGAGCGCGCGAGCAGGAGAGGGGCAGAGAGAGAGAGAGAGAGAGAGCGAGGAAACACAGAATCCAAAGCAGGCTCCTGTCAGCACAGAGCCCGACGCGGGGCTTGAACCCACAAACTGTGAGATCATGACCTGAGCCAAAATCGGATGCTCAACTGAGCCACCCAGGGGCCCCCAGATTTTTTTTATCATCATCACTACAAGCACTTGGTTCTTTCCTCACCGGCACAAAACGGGCTGGAGTCATTTGAATTCAGCTGTAAGAATGCGTTTCTGGAAGGGGAATGGGGAACCTTTTAGAACAGTGACCCCACTTAATTTCAGAAGAGGAACCCGAGGTGCCGAGTTGAAACGATCTTCCACGGCCGCGCAGCTAATGACACACACAGAGCCTAGACGGCGCCCCGAGCCTGCCCAACCCGAGTCGGAGGTCCTGGCGCAACCGTGGCCTGTCGCGACCTCAGCACCGCCCTGACCACGGGGGTCCCGTGGCCCTGCTGTCACTGTCCTCAGCTGTAGCCTCGGACCAGAAAGGCTGACTGACCCGGAAGCTAAGGCAACTAGGCTTGCGGGGTCCCCCACGGCTCTGCACCGTGGATGTGAAAATTTGTGTTTTCTTGGGGGACCCCTCAAGCATGAGCTGCAGACCCCACTAAGCTCTGTCTGCCTCTGCTGACCGGTAACCACGTGCAGGAGCTGAATCTCAGAAGTTCCAAAAGCATCTCCGACCGACTCTCACGAATCCCCACGTGCGACTGTCTTTGGGACGAGGTGCCGAGGAGCCTGGGCAAATCCAGACAGGGCTGTGGACACCGAGGGAGCAGCTCAGTGACCCCCGTGCCCGGGAGCAGCTGGTCCGCACACCCACCCTAAATCCCTCCCCTCCAACTGGGGCGGGCAGGGACGGTTTCCCATCTTCATCCAGGACTGCCCATGGACTCGGAACCCCATCTCCACGACCCGCGCCCCTGAGGACCTTCTCCATCCCAGCCGTGCGCTCCCGGGACCGGAAGCTTCAGAGGAGGCAAGCAGGCCACGGACAGAGGGCCAGGGGGCTGGGGCGACAGAGGGGAAGAGATGAGGGTACGTCTAAGGAGCTGGAGCTCAGAGGTCACCGCAGGTTGTGGGCACCAGGACTAAGGGGGTGTGACCGAAGCGTGACCTGAAAAGAAGGCGGGAAAACTGAGTGGTTTGGGGAAATACTCAGGAACAGAGCAGACAAGACGTGGTGGGTACGCTGCATGGGTGAGGAAGCGAGTGAGGACAGAGGGATCGCTTGGGTGGAGGGTGGCAGCCTGCAGCGAGGTGGGAAAGGCCAGAGGAGGACCCAGCTTGGGGTGGGGGTGGGGGTGGGGGTGCCGGGTCAGCTGGGGACACTATGACCCCGTGGGCCTTCCGGTAGGTACCGGGATGAACTGCGATGGAAAGCAAAAGAAAACAATGCGAGACCTTCCTGGATAACTGCACATTCACCACCACAAACGGTACCATCACAAGGACAAATATGTAACATTTCCGAACTCGGGAAAATGGCCCAGCAGCGGCCCACACTAAGAATGGGAGTAATTTGGTCCTGCGGTCCAGCAGGGGAAAGAAACCCCAAGTTTCTAATTACCTAGCCACAATCCTGTATTTTGATGTAGAAGAGAGGCAACAGAGAAGCTCTCTTCTGGTCACAGACACGCTAAAGAGTCAAGAGACGAGCCTTCTGCCCAGACCACGGCTGGACACCGGCCCAGGCCGCCCCAGTTTCTCAGATGAATCCCCAGGAGCCGCCAGCGGCCCCACTTTCCCCTCTGCCCGCCTTACAGGGGCATCAGCAACAACGTCCTCCTCAAAACGCACCCCTGCCTTTGGTGTCCTTCCTCACCAACAAGTACGGGGCCCTGCTCACCTGGTCTCCCATTCTGCCCGCCACTCCGTGCGTCCAGAAGCTCTCACACAGCCTCTGCGTGTCCGCCGTGGCCGTGAGGTCAGTGAACATCTCGTCCGCTGTGGGGCCGCAACGGTAACAGAGTCCAGCTTCAATCCTTAGATTCCCAGGACACCACTGATGTCCCATTTCGAGCATCCGACAGAGGCCTCAGCCCGGCCGGCCTGGCACGAAGGACACTTACTTCCTAAGAATGGCATTTGTGCCTGGGCAGTGCTCCGCTGGGTCCGTGTCCCTCGTCACCCCTGCGGGCAGCAGGATGCACCCAGTGCCCGGAAGGGACAAAAGCTTGTGGTATTTCCTGTCCAGGATCTGGGAGCTACTGTCACCCTCCCTGCCCGACAACACACACGGAAACACTACCGCCCTGCTCCCCGCCAGCCGGGGTTTTACTGGTCACTCCTTTTATTCCCGGGACGCACGGACAGGACAGTGGAACAGAGACTGCAGGGCACGGTGAAGAGCAAAGGAGAAGAAATTTGGGAAGAGGGAACGAGGGATCCCCTCTTGCTGGGATGGCTTGCCTCTCAACACCACCGACGTGTGACGTAGACTGAATGTGACTTTTGCCCCATCTCAACAATGACAAATCATAAAAATAATAAAAAAAAAGTTGGTCAGAAAGCATAGAAAGGAAAAACGTCTTAACCCTACAGCCTAATGACACAGTTCCCATCCCTGGCCCAGCGTCCCCTCCAGCTGTGGGCCATCCCAGGTCCCCCATCTTGTGGTTCCCCAGCTCCTCTCCTAACAAAACCCGACCGGATCTTGAAGAGGGGAAACTGAGGGAGCCGAACCGAGGTGGAAAAGGGGCAGAGGGAAAAGGAAGAGACCTGAAAGAGGGGGAGGGGCGAGGGACCCAAAGGCCCATCCACAGCTGGATTCAGAGACAGCCTTCTTCGGTGGGTGCTGACCTGAGGGACAGAGACAAACACCGGGCTCCTGCGTAGCCTGGGGACGTGAGAGCTGGAAAGAGCAGAGGTAATGGGGAGAGGGAGCTGGGAGGGGAGGTGGCAGGTTCTCCTCGACCACCTTCCAAGGGCCCCAGGGAAGATCTGGGGACACCTTTCGAAACTTGACCCCTCCTTCCCCAATATCTGTTTCTGGTTCAGGACCCTCATCACAAACCACCTCCAGGAAGTCTACGAAAGGACGTCCTGGCGACCTCCATGTCCGAGCTCCTGGAAGGCAGTCCCACATCAGTCCCCGGGGCCATCGGGGCCACCGTCTCTTCAGGAGTGACCCGGGGTTTTGTGGCATTGGGCTGGAGGTGCAATGGGCGGGGGGAGGTTGTGTTAAGTCCACCGCGGCTGCTGGGACAGAACACCACAGGCAGGGGGCTCAGGTGACAGTCTACACCTCGGGGTTCCGCGAGTGACAGCTGGCACCTCCGGGTTCTGGAAGCCGGGAGGTCCGGGATAAGGTGTCTGCTAGCAGAGTCCCGCTCGCCGCCCCTCTGGCTGTGCCCCCACGTGGGACCCTGCCCCCCTCCCCGGGCTCTCTGGGGTCTCTATTAGAAGGGCACTAACCCCAGTCCCGCAGGCTCCACCCATGTGACCCCATGTCCTCCCTGGGCGCCACCTCGGAACCACCCCACCGGGAAGTAGGTTTCAACCTGGGAATCTGGGGGCACAGCACGCTCCGCGTCGTCGACACAGGCGGAGGTGGCCCTCGGTGAGCGCGAGGGGAGGGAAGAGCCCCGACAGCGCGCTGGGCCTGCGCTTGCGGCTCCGCGTGCCCCCGACGCCACGCCGCGGACCCGGGGTACGACCGCCTTTTACCTACCAGGGAGGTCACGTGCCCCAAGCCCATCCAGCTCGCAAGCGGCCGCCTCAGGACCCGGACGCTGAGCTCTCCGACCCCAGGGTCCAGTACTAATCACTCTGACACCCAACAGCCCGGCCCTGCATCCACGTCCGGGTGCGACCGAGGAGGACGCCCAGGTTCGCGGCTTTGCAATCGGGGGTGAAACCCCGAGCTTACGCCGCAGGTGATTGGAGGAGTTTGACCGAGCATCCCTACCTCTTGGCTTCCCATTGGCTGCTGTGTCGCTGCACCCTCCTCTTCCGGCCCCTCCCTGAGAGGCTGGCCCAAGGCTCCAGAGCTGTGATTGGAGGGGCAGGGAGGGGCGGGGTTGTGGGTCGACACGCCCACCAAATGGGCAGGGCATCGTGGAGCCCCACCCCTTGGCAGCCGCCTGCGGGGTGGTATGTCCCGGATTTTCCCAGATGTGGCACTGAAGTCCCGCGTCCTGCAGGTCAGGACGCGGGCCCTGGGCTCTCCCGGCCTGGAAGGCAGGTGCTTGCACCCCTGCGCCGGCACATGGGAATCCTGACGCCAGAAGCTGCCCCTGGGGCCCTGCAGCGCCCTCAGGCCAGAGACGGACTGGGCCTCCTGGGCCAGATCTTCCGCCTAGCTTGGCGCATCACCCGGCTGTCCCCAGTTTCGTCGTGTTCTTCGCGTTGCTCAGGTAGTGGTTATCAAAGAAAGTGGAGTGTCTGGGGAGTCGTTAGGAACGAACGCAAATCCCCTGACCCCACCCCAGACTCACTGAGTCAGGAACCCTGGGGCTGGGACCGGTTCAAGAATCTCCAACACTGAACTGTGACTTTCCACCTTTCTTCCGAGGTCCAGCGTGGGACCAGCAGCCGTGGGAATGGGCTATGGTCCCGAGGCCCCGGGCATCCGGAGAGCATGGCCTAAGCTGGAGGGAGCGGAGGCAGGGAGCTCATTCTCCAAAGGACGAGTCTGTTTAATGGTCACCGTTGGAGGTAGAGTGGAGAGTGTTGGACAACAGGACATGGCTGAAACCACATGTAGTGGGAGGGGAGAGCAAGCAGGCGGCCGGCAGGGGCGGAGGGGGGGAGCCCGTCTTCAGAGACCACATCCCACCCCAGCCAGGCCTGCCTCTGCCTGGTTCACTGTGTCTCTAGACCTCCCGAGACAGCCGTCTTCAGGATCGGCATCACCTGAACACACTGACCACCGGGAAAAGTTCCTGAAAGCAGTTTGCCCCAAAAGATCAATATTTACTTTCTAACGAGCAATGTTCGATGAGATCCTCCCTCAGTCGGACCGCGGCCCCGTCACTCACCTGTGCCCACAGCAGGCCTCCTGCTCCGTCAACGGCTGCATCCAGCTGATTTTTTGGTTGTGATAACCTGGGTGCCCTGAGGCACTGCCACATTAAGACTGAGGCCTCAGGGCAACGGTCAGCCTGGCCGGGTCCCACCCAGGGTGGTTTTGCCGCCCAGGGAACATTTGACGATGTCTGGAGACATTTTTGCTTGGCGCAACTGAGGGACCTACTGGTATCTAGTGGGCAGAGGCCAGGATGGTGAGTATCTTCATCCTACCATGAATAGGATAGATGCTCCCCCCCACCACAACAAAGAGTCATCTGGCCCCCAAATGTCTCCAGTGCTGAGCTGGAAACCTGCCCCAGGGCCTCCTCTCCATTATCAATCTCCGTCACCTCCTTGGCAGGGGAGGCCCCCATGATACGTCTGGGGAAACCAGCTCATGTATTTCCCAGCTCCACTCACTGACTGCTCACTTATATATCGCTTTATCACGACAAGGAGTATAAAAGAGGGATGGGGGTGCTTGGGTGGCTCAGTCGGTTAAGCATCCGACTTCAGCTCAGGTCATGATCTCACAGTTCGTGAGTTTGAGCCCAGCATCAGGCTCTGTGCTGACAGCTCGGAGCCTGCTTCAGATTCTCTGTCCCCTCTCTCTCTGTCCCTCCCCAGCTCTTTCTGTCTCTCTCTCTCAAAATAAATAAACTTATTTAAGAAAAGAGTGATGTATCAGACATGTGGAGGATTGAGAATTTTCTCAGGCTTTATTTAATTTTAATTTCAGAGAAAGAGAGAGAGAGAATGCAAACAGGGGAGAGGGAGAGAGAGAATCTTAAGCAGACTCCGTGCTCAGCCTGGAGCCCGAACCGGGGCTGGATTCCAGGACCCTGGGATCGTGACCTGAGCCAAAATCCAGAGTTGGATGCTCAAAGGGTTGGAGGCTTCACCGACTGAGCCACCCAGGTGCCCTGAATTTTCTCAGGTTTCAAGTAATCAAAGAAAACACGAACAGAATTAACAGCAGAGATGTTAATCTTTTAGAAGCGAAATCTAACCAAACTAAATGTAAAGGGAGAAAGTTGATTGCAAAACATATTTACATTAGAAGTGATTTTGGATTCAGGGAACCTGGGTGGCTCAGTCGGTGAAGCCTCCAACCCTTTGATTTCAGCTCAGGTCATGATCTCACACTTCATGAGACTGAGCCCCACGTTGGGCTCTGTGTTGACTGCGTAGAACCTGCTTGGGATTCTCTCTCCTCTCTGTCTGTGCCTCTCCCCTGCTTGTGTGTGCACCCTGTCTCTCTCAAAATAAATAAATAACTTAAGAAAAAGGAATGGTTATGGGTTCAAATCTATGCAATTCTTGCAAATATGACCAGAAAAACAAAACAAAACAAAACAAAAACACAACTGAAGCTCCAGAGAGAGAGAGAGAGAAGTGGTCTTTATTCTAACACTACCTTCTACCGTTTACCGGGCCCTTACTATGTGCCCGGAGCTGTGCTAAGCCCTTGGTATATTTTATCTCATTTAATCCCCACAACAGCACGTGAGCGACACGCTCGTGATTTCCATTTGCACAGATGTCGAACCGAAGTGCTCGGAGGTCGGGTGAAGCGTCCCGGGCTCCCGTAGCTGGTAAAAGGCAGAGTCAGGATTGAACTCCAGATCTCTCTCATTAAGTCCAGTTCTCACTAGCAAACAGATGGTAAAAAGTCAAAACACTTGGATGAGGGACAAGGTGGCGTCCCACTGAAGCCCTGGGATGGTATGACTCGGGACGTGGGACCCACACAGGGAAGCACAGCCGTGACTGTTCGCTGGCCAAGCTCGCCGGCCTGGCGCGGCCGGGCCTGGACGGATGCGGATTTCTGCGCGTGCGGCAGGTGGAGGGAGGGGCGAGCTGGAGGAGGCCGCCCCGTCGGAAGGAAGCCTGTGACATTCTGCTGTCCTGCCTCCTTCGGGACGAAGAGCAGGAAAAGTCCGCGCCCTCCCTGTCATCTCTTTGCTCCGGGCCGTGGTCCTGTATCCCGGCTCTGCCTCTCACGCACGTTCTGACTCAGACAAGCCCCTGGAACGCTCATTTCCCAGCTCGGCTCTGTCCACACCAGCACCGGCCTCGTTGCCTTCCTGCGGAACACACGCACGTGTTCACTAAAGGCCTGGCAGGTGCCAGGGACTCCGTGAGTAATTTGGCTTTTACCCTTCCCTGATTTTTATCCTGGCAACAAGTTAGCGGGGGAAACACCGTTTCATATGACGAGGGCCACCTTGATGGGGTCTTAACCGCTCTCACGCCTCTCCCATGGGGCCAAATGGCTGGGGCTGGCCGCTGGTGCCCCCCCCCCCCCCCGCCCGCAAGGGCCAAGCCAGGGCAGGCAGGGCAATATGGCAGGGCACCACCAGAGGGGGGCAGAGAGCCAGGATCCAGGGCCCGGCCTGGGATGGGTCGGCATGCCTGCCCGCCCGAGCAGGAACACCCAACGGGCACACAGAGGCTCTGCGAGACCCTTCCGGGCTCCGTCACGAGTCAGGAGCTGGTGCCACTAGACTGAAGACTCCAGAGGCAGACATCTAGGTGAGGACGAGCCCAGGATGGCTCTAAGGTCAAAAAGGAAGTAGCTCTATGGAGTCCAGAAGGAACCTTCCAGAGGGGGCCTGATCCTAACCAGTGCTACTCACTGAATGTGCTGCTATTAAGAAGATGTGGTTTGGGGGACCTTAAACCAATACTCTCTCTTTTTTTTTTTTAATTTTTTAACGTTTATTATTGAGAGACAGACACAGAGCATGAGCAGGGGAGGGGCCGAGAGATGGAGAGACACACAATCCGAAGCAGGCTCCAGGCTCCGAGCTGTCAGCACAGAGCCCGACGCGGGGCTCGAACCCACAAACCGCAAGATCATGACCTGAGCCGAAGTCTGACATTCAACCGACTGAGCCACCCAGGTGCCCCAAACCAATACTCTCTTATTTGTGGAAATATCTAGAGCCAAACCTGTAGATTGAGGTCCACAGAATGTGTTCTGGAACGTGGGGAAGATACCCCTAGTAGTCATGGGGTGTGGGACCCGGGCAGGGACGAGGAGATGGTGTGCCAGGAAACTTCCAGACAGGAAGAGGACACTCGATAGGCCCGGGAAGGAAGGGAGACAGAGGAGAAGCCATGGCTTCCCGGCTCCAGCCCAACCCCAGGGTGTGGCAGGGTCGGCATTGAAATGGGCTGAGGCTGGCGCGCTCTTCCTTTGGGGGTGCAGCTCTGGGGACAGTGTCCCTCGCGGGGAACCTGTCACGTTTACATGGAACAGTCAGGCCGAGTGAAAACGCAGGGCGGTGGGGTTAGGTAGAGACGAGGCCTGAGGTGGGGCTGCCCGGCTCTCCCCCAGCCTACAGACGACCACAGTGCCAGCGGATGAGAACCTCGGGTTGAGACCCAGCAACCTGGCCTGGTAAGGGGCGAGGGGACCCCACCACAGAGGCCACAGAGCGCACATCTTAGTAGGGGCCAGGTGGAGGGTGTGTCTGATGCTCAGAAGCCGTGCAGAACCACGGAGAGTTGGGGTAGGGGCAAGTCGGCGACCAAAACAGAAGACAAACTTGAAGTTAATCGCCAAACCTGGGAGACAGAAGCCGAAGTAGCCCGCGGACCAAGCATCCCCACCTGTGCCGCTACCGTCCTCTCCGATTCTCGGGTACCCCTGTCCTCCCTCACGGCGGCCATGTTGCCTCCAGCCGAGCCACAGGGCCTTTGCACATCCCCTCTCTTCCCTTCAAACTCGGTTTGTTGGGTCTTCCTGGCTCGGCCACCCGCCCCTCTTCCATACTCTTCTTTATAGCACTTGTCATTTGGTTTGCTTGTCATTTTACACTCATCCTGGCAGCTTTCGGACTGACACCTGCCTCCCGCACAGATTAGGAGCTCCAGAGAGGAAGGGACTGTTTCCACCGTCACCGCACGCCCAGCACCCGGCACAGACAGCAGCAAACCAGCGTACTTGAGTGACTGGATAAACGAACCAACTGCCCAACGAGAGGATGGAGGGAGGACCCGCCGGAGTTTGTCTCTGCGGCAACAGGGTCTCCACGTTCAGGAGAAGAGTCCGAGGCAGGAAGGAAGCCGCGTCCAGCCCCGAAGGTCGGGGGAGCGGGCGCTGCCCTCCCTGAAGGACCTGGACCTCTCCCCACATCACACTTGCTTTTCCTTGACCTCAACGTCGCGGGAGCATTTTCTTTTCCTTTTTCACGGGACCTTGGTCTGGTTCTTTAGTTTTCATCATGCAAATGTTCAGCAGACGAGGAAGGGCAGGACAATACACTGCGGAGAGGATACACCACAGTTGGCCACGCCGATCTCGAGTCAGACACTGCGATTTGCACGTCTAGGAAACAAGGCCACGGCCCTGCTGGAGCCAAAACCCTGTCACCACAGCACACAAGACGAGCGCCGACTTCTTCATCCCCTTCTACGCCGGCTGTGCCCAGGCTTCCCCCGGCGTCTCCAGCACGTGTCCTGCGCTTGGTCTCCTGGGTCCAGGATCCAATCGGAGTCTGCGCACGGAGCGGCGTGGTTTGAAAACCATCTCGAACGGCCTCATTCAGACCATGTGTTTAGCCACGGGGAGCGCGGGGAGCGCGGGGAGTGCCGGCCGCCTCCCGTTCGCGCCGGGCACCCTCGGTCCTGTCCACAGCTGCCTCGCCCTGGACGGCGCGTGCGTCCAGGAATGAATAGCCCTGTGGGCGCGGGCTCCCCGATGGGAATGTTGTGGTCTTCACGTTGTCTTGTCTTGGGACAAATAGGACCGTGGATCACAGGACCCCACTGGGGTCCGCACACTTCACTGTTGTGGGGCCTGCCCCCTGATCTCCAGCCTCCACCTGCCAGACGACAGCAGCGTCTCCACGCACTGGGCCCCATCATCCTCCGTGCAGTCCTGTGCTAGGTCCTCCCACAAGACACTGGTTTGAAAAGCCGGGAAAGTTCCAGAACCATGTACACCCGCTAAGAGTTTCAAGCTTGGGGAGAACCTCAAACCAGGCATTTCGGCGGTGCCTGCGAGAGCGCCTGCCCGCGGGTGCAGAGAGAGACGCCCAGCGGCCAGGTCCCTCCCGTGTCCCGCGGTGTCCCGCCATCGTGCCGGGGAGGCTGCGCCAGACCCTGGCCTCACAGGCCGCGGGAAGGGACACCGTCGCGGAGATGCCTGACGGGGCCGTTTCCTCCCGGCAGCGCGGGTGTGGTGCCCGGTGCCCGCAGGCGCCCTCGAGGGGCCCAGTGGGATCTCCCCCTCCTCCTTCCTGTTCACCAACCCCCCCCAGGGTGGTGACTAAGGGACCAGGGGGAGCGGGGGGGGGGCGGACAGCCCACCTGTAAGAAGAAGGCGTGGTGGGGCACCTGGGGGGTTCAGTTGGTGAAGGCTCCCTCTTTTGATTTGGGCTCACGTCATGATCTCAGGGCTCATGAGTTCGAGCCCTGCGTCAGGTTCTGTGCTGACAGAGCGGAGCCTGCTCGGGATTCTTTCTCTCTCTCTCTCTCTCAAAATAAGAAGAGGAAGAAGGAGAAGGAGGAGGAGGAGAAGGAGGAGGGGAGGCAATGAAAGGACGAGGCTGGAGGGACCAGGGGAAATTCTGAGGAGGTCAAGTGCAAGCAGCTCGGGTCACTCTGCTGGGGGAGCAGGTAGAGGCCCCTGGTGGCCTGCAGAGCAGAGGCCTGGACATGCCCAAGGGCCCCAGTCTCAGCAGAGGCTTTTCTGACCCCCAGTAGGTCAGGGCCTTGGGCCTGAAGTCTTTTCCTCAAAGGCACTTACCCTCGATGGCTGGACCGTCTTCCTCCCCGACCGGGGACGTTCTGTTTGGCTGCCAGGCACCCGGCCCGGGGCTGGAGCTCAGAAAATGTTTCTTTGTTGAAGGGATCTCCTCCCGATCCTTCACTCTCACTGGACCCCCTCCCTCTCCCTCTCCGCCCACAGCCCACGGCCTGGAGTCCTTTAGAGGCGACTCCTTGGAGCTCAGTCCCCTTCAGCACACACCCGGCTGGCCTCTCACGGTGGAAACGGGCACCGGTGCCTCCGTGGCCACCGGGGCCGCCCGGGGCAGATCCCAGGGCGCGTATAGCGCGTCCTTCTGCCGAAACCAGATTGGGTGGGTTTCCTGGAAGCAATGTGTTTCTGATGAAGGAGGACAAAGTGTCCTGTTTCTCCGCAGCCTGGTCTTCCTGGTCTGGCGGAAGGCGCCCGGCTAGCTGTGCTTCTGTGCATTTTCCGGCCCTCCTGACCCCCCCAGGGAAACCGCACGCAGACGCCCGTGCGGTGCCGGGTGAGCACAGCCGCTCAGGGATTAGCCCCACGCTCCGCCGATGCTTCGGGCGGCGTCTGTAAATGGGAAATATAACCAGTACGTACTTTGTCCCATCAGGCGGCGGGCTCGCCTGGCGTTTGGAAGCTTGGGGTCTGGTGCCCGGTTCAAATCTCAGCGCCGCCCCCTGCTGGCTGCGGGGCCTTGGGAGGCTGGCTTCATCTCCCCGCATCTCGTTTCCTCATCTGTAAGATGAGTAGGGGCCTTAGACAAGTGTCAGGAGGCGTGCGAATGCCTGGTACAGAGTAAATTATTAACGCTTCTGGAGGATTAATTGTAAATTGCTGGGCACGGCGCCCAGCACCTAAGGGCTCAGCGCACGGCCTCTGCTATTATTGTAACGAGTTCTCTGATTTGCCGAGGGCTAGGGCAGCCGGGGCTCTCCGAGTCAACCTGTTTGTGCCACGGGTGGTAGTGTAATTTTTGGTCCCACTCAATCCGGTCTTCACCTCCTCAGCCCCTTGATCTAGCTGCCTCCACCACAGGTACGTGCAAGATTCGAGACGGCCGAATGGGAGACCCAGGGTTTGCGCAGGAATTACTATTTCTCACTCCAGTTTGAAAAGTGCAACCGCACAGCTGGAGATAAACGGAGGAAAAGCAGTAGTGCAATAGTCAATAATGCTGGCCTGTCCTCAGCTCAAAGCGGGAGTGTACTTTTCAGTTGACAGTGAGAAGTTGGAAGTTACAGGCAGGTTGGGACCGTTTTCCTCTTTGGTGAAACGTGGTGGCCCTCGAGTCATGACCCGCAAGGAAAGGGGGTGTCCGAGGCCCCCCGCCCTGGACCACTCGTGCCACACCTGTCCCCACCCCCTGCCCCCGCTCCCCATCGCATCCGTGACTTGAGACACTAGGAGAGCAGAATCCGCTTGACAACAGTTAGCATCAGGCACCTGAGAAGCTCACAGCGCCTTCCTTGACAGAAGAGCAGAACGGAGGAAACATCCCTCTGATCCCCAACTTAATGGACCGTGTGCCAACAGCTGTGTGATGGTTGAGCAAAAGGTCTCTAACCAATCTGCTCGGTTTTCTCATCTATCAGAAGGGGCTATCGGGGAATCACGGTGATGTTTACCGGGAGTAATCACACAACTTGCTGGGGTGGAGCCTGGCACACGGTGGGGGCTCCAAAAGAGTGTTATCATGACGACTGGTGTTGTTAGAAAAATGCTGAATGGTCATGGGCAGTGTAAGCATGTGATGTATGAGACCAGCACCCATCTCAGAAGGAATCCCTGTGATGCTAAGTGACCCTGTCCAGAGCCAAGAACTGTGTGAGGGCGTCTGTGCCCTGTGACCTGTATTTCTTGCACATAAATAATGTAAAAACCCAGAGGGAAGGTGACCAGGGGTCGCTCCAGTCGATGAAAGAATTAGTAATCAGCGTGTGTGTGTGTGTGTGTGTGTGTGTGTGTGTGTGTGTTTCCAGAGCCTGTAAGACTCAGAAAAGGTACCATTTATGTTCAAGGGGAGCTTTGCCAGCCAAACCAGTGTGGAGAAACAGATGCAGGGCAATCTGTCTGCTGCAGTGACTTTTGCCCCTTGGAAAGGGGCCCCCGATTTTGTCCCTGAAGTTCCCTGGGAGCATCTCCGAGGTGGGGCGCCCAACGTATGAAAGGAAGCCGTGTCCTCTGGAGCCCTGTGTGCTGAGACCAAGGTGTGTTCCGGGCGGGGGCTCTGCTTTGCTTCCTCCCACGGAGACAAATCTCCAGAGCAGGTGAACTCAGAGCTGTTCTCCCACCACTGCCTGGGATGGCGGTTCTCAGGCCCCCCGGCGTGTGAAGTGAGGACTGCCGGGAAGATGAAGGGGGTTACCACCCCCTCCTTCTGATTCAGTAGGTGTCGGGTGGGCCTGACAATTGGCATTTCCGACCGGCTCTCGGGTCAGGTTGGTGCTGCTGGTCTGCGGCGAATTCTCTGAGAACCACTGACCCCTGGGACGTGTGCACCTGATCGCCCAAATTCCCCTGGGGCTTGCAGATGTTGAGAGCTTGGTGACCAGCCGGCGGCCCCTGATCTGGGCGCCGTGCCCTACAACCGGTGGCAGTGGACGTGGCCACGGTGCACGGATGTGCGATTCTGGGGCCCCAGGGAAGGGGTGGGCGTGCAAAGAGGGACGCCGGGCACGTCTCGGGAGCGGGACCCACAGCTGTGGGTGTTCAGATGCGCTCTATAGACCCCCGGGAATTCCCATAATTCCCATGGGGCCTCAGGGAGCTGCCACCTGCACCTGGGGCCAGGTCTGAGGCTCCCCTCCCCCCTCCCCCCTGCTCCCAACGGGGCGGCTGCACTTGGATTGTTTTTACACTGGAACTTCCACACTGGGTTTCTCGCGGAGAATGCACTCTGGCCAGAAGGGACTCTGGGGGCTCCAGGGGTGGGTGGACTCCATGTGCACCCATTTTAGGGGGGAGCAGACCCCCCTCGGGTTTCCCTACGGAGGAGGGCTTCGCCGGGGAAGCCAGACAGGTTATCAGCTGGGCGACTGTCCCGAGGTCCCCAGGGGACCAGGCCTCAGGACCGCGCAGGGAGGCGGAGGGGACGTGTGGTTAGGGTCTGAGCGGCCCGAGGTCCCGGCCCCAGGAGCCGAGCACAGGGCTTCTGGTGACTCACCACCCTGCCACCTCCAAGGCCTCTCACGGGCACCTCTGTCTTTTTTTCTTTTAAATGTTTATGTATGTATTTTGAGAGAACGAGACAGAGCATGAGACGGGGGAGAGGGAGGCAGAGAGAGAATCCCAAGCAGGCTCCACACTGTCGGTGCAGAGCCCAATGTGGGGCTCGACCCCACAAACTCTGAGATCATGACCTGAGCTGAAATCGAGAGTCAGATTTCACCCTGGGTGGGTGGCTCATCCGGTTACGGAGCCTGCTTGGGATTCTCTCTCTCTCTTTCTCTCTCTCAAAAACTCTCAGCTGAGCCCCCCAGGTGCCCCTCGGGGGTCTTCTCTTTCCCCTCCTCTTCCTCTCCCAGCTGGCTCTTGATCCCGATTGCCTATTCAAGTTCCTGAGACCCATCATCAGTGTGCCTGGATCTCTGACCCGTGGGTGTAGCCACGTGGTTCAGAACACGCCCACTCCTGGGACAGGAGCATCCCGTGCCCTTCCCCTCCGAAGACGCTGTATGGGGGGCGTGGGGGGTGCAGACGCGGGGGCTGCCCTGTCTGGGGGCGACCGGGCATCCGCCGGCCCTCCCGAAGTCAGGGCCGGCATCGTGCTGGCCTGTCTGGTGCATTCGACTCGGCCCGCGAGGCTCTCAGCGCGGCACCAAGCACGTCCCCACCCACCACCGCCCGCCTCACTGCGGACGCAGAGCCCCTCGGGCCCTCGGCAACCAGGCGGCGGTGCGGGACCCCTTTGTTAGCTTTTCCATCCCAGGGAATCGCCTTTTTCTGATCATCAAAGTACTACACGCTGGATTTGCAAAGGAAAACTTTACAGAAAAACAATGTAGAAAGGAAACCGCTCTGTTAATTACGCCCCCGTCAATAAGAAATTTCACAGGTCCGTAGCCAGGTCTCCGGGTTTTTACGGAGCGCGTGATAACGACGTACACGCACGTTTTAAGTACGTGGTAAAAACGGATTCAGGCCAAGTATAGCATCTTGGGATTTCGTACCCTTCAGGAGCTTCCGGCCCTCAACCAGCCGCGGAGCCAGCAGCTCTTTCCGGATGGACATTCGGAGCCTTCCCAGTGGGGGCCGTTCCACACGGCCCCGTGCGGATACCTCTGCGGGCTTGTGTGATGCTTCCGTGGGAGAGGTTTCTAGAAAGATGCCCAGGGTGCACGTATGACCACCGTACATTCTAGCACGCACGGCCAAGCTGGGGAGAGACCACTACTCAAAGCTGCTTGTCCGGGCCGGCCCGCAGCTGCCAGGGGCTGGCCATCCCTGCCCCCCCCCGCCCCCATCCGTAGGGGATTCTGAACAACCTTCTGGGAGGGAAACATACCGTGAAAGGAAGGCAGCAGACACGGTTGGTTGAGTCACAGAAGGAGGTAATAATCTCGAGTGCGCTAGTGACGGCCGCTTGAATCCATCCCCAAGCCTGGGGACGCCGGGGGGCACCTGTCTGTGTGGGAGGCGGGTTGCCAAGGGGCTGACTTGCTCAAGACGCCACAAAGCCCGGGACGTAAAGGCCCGCTGCCCCGAGGCCCCTCCGACAACACCAAGAGGGAGAGAGAAGAAAGAAACGAAATCCAGCTCGACGGCTCTGGCGGGAGCGAGGCTCAGGGAACACAGTGGCGGCCGGCAGGGGCCTGGGGGGGCAGTGGTGAAGAGGACGAGGAGGTCACGCCACGCAGAGCGTGGATCTGACCCCGGGCCCGGGTGAGACACGCCCCCCCCCCCCCCCCCCGAGCCAGCGGTCCCGAGGGGGAAGCCGCGGTGTGACCCGGGCCACCAGGCCGTGGGCGCAGGGCTCCCTTCGGGCAGGGCAGACGCCGGGTCCGCGAGGAAGGCTCCGTGCACATCACCTGAGAAACGCCAGCCCTGTCCGGGGAAGGGAAGCAGCTCTCGGAGAGAGGAGGCTGCGGGTGGTCTCAGACCTCGGGGGCTTCTGCCTCCTTCGGAGAACCATGTGACCGGTAAGCACCGCTTTTTCCATCTGGATCCAACCCTTTCCAAACGCTCAGTGCTACGCATCTGGGAGCTAAGAAATGCTGCTTATCTGGTGGGGGGGCAATTTTAAAAACACTCCGAGGCCGCCGTGAAGCGGCCAAATGACTTCACCTCCAAGTGACATTCTCAAAAGGGAAGTTTCCTAAACAACTTTTTCCAAGTTTATTTATTTACCCTCGAGAGAGACAGAGAGAGAGCAAGGAGGGGATGGGGCGGAGAGAGAGGGAGAGAGAGAATCCCGACCCGGGGCCCGAACCCACAAAGCGGGAAATCACGACCCAAGCGGAAACCAAGAGTTGGACACCCGGGCGCCCCTAAAAGCGAAGTTGTGTTAGTGAGAGAAAATGTCTTTGGAAAAGGGAGCATGTGAGATGAAAAGTGTGTATGTCCAATGATCTCATCTGATAGCAGAAGGAGTCCACAAGCTCTGAATTTTCCAGATGTACTTAAAAAAAAAAAAAAAAGACGAGAAGTAAACATTCAAAACTAGACCTCTTATAAGGTCACTTTTTCTGAGTTCGGACAAATAAAAAAGAAACATCGAAATCTGATGTTCAAACAAGGCTGTCCAGTGTGATCCAGCCTTCTTCCTTTAATGGCCCATTTATCGGTGCCCCAGATCCTACAGCTTGCCCCTCCCTTCCTTGGCTCCTACTGGGTCTCACAGGCAAATGCCTCCTTCCTCCGTCCATCAGTGTTCTGTCCAATGACCCTTACTTTCCCGAGCCTAAAATAACGGCGTACGCACGTGGAAAGGCTTAGTGATTAAAAAAAGTGATCGTTAGGATTTTATTACATCAGAAACTCAGCCTATAAATTTTCTACGACTAATCACCGAGAAAAGGATTTTTTCCCCTCTGCACCTCTATTTTTTGTTATTATTATTTTTTTGAAGTCTTAAGGGTTTCTCTATCTACTATAAGGTAGAAGATACTCTCAGCCAGACCCAAGACCCGGGAGGGACGTGCAAAATCAACAAAGAGGGTAATGAAGTAACCCCCAAACCGAACGCTCTAGCCCTGCCGGGGGAGGGACCGAGGTGTGGGATAGAGAGAGTTGCCTGGCCCTCTGGAATGTCCTTATCAACCCGGGCCCAGAGGAAGGGGATGTGCATTGGAAGAAACCCCATCCCGCCACTCAAGCCTCTGGCCTTCCAGCCCTGGGCCACGACTGCCCAAGTTGGGAAAGGCCTGGACCCTTCACTCCAGCCCTTCTGGGAACCCTTACTTGTTCGGCCCCCTCACTCCCTTCCTGCTCGTCTTGTCTGGTCGGAACCACTCTGCCTCTGTCTAGAGCCTGCTGCACGGGGCTCTGCTCATAACCAGAGGGCAGATACACCGCAGGGTGGTCTCTTCCCTCTTCTCATTCCCAGGCCACTAGGAGACGCTCTCTGTGCTGCAGGCTCTGTGACCACCGGCAGGATCAAAGGAAAGTGTTAGCACCTCTGCGGTCTGGTTCCTGTGTTTTGGTCGACATTCATAATCTTGTTTTTAGAAATTCTTGGCTTTTATTATTACTTTTATCAATTTCTTTTCTATCCTAGAAAGCTTAAAATGCTCTCTGCCTTAAAAAGAAAGGGTTTGAGGGACGCCTGGGTGGCTCAGTCGGTTAAGCGTCTGACTTCGGCTCAGGCCATGATCTCGCAGTTCGTGAGTTCGAGCCCTGCATTGGGCTCTGTGCTGACAGCTCAGAGCCTGGAGCCTGCTTTGGATTCTATGCCTCTCTCTTTCTCTGCCCCTCCCATGCTCATGCTCTCTGTCTCTTGATAATAAATAAACATTAAAAAAATTAAAAAAAAAAAAAAAGAAAAGAAAGGGTTTGACTGTTTCACAATGAACACCTTCTAATTTGCAGATTTAATAACATACTCACCTGGAGGGCTCCTGCTCTGTGACAAGCTGCCTAAGGCCCCAAGCCTTCTTTGGTCGTTGTCAGACAGGAGAGAAGGGGTATTCCCTACCCAGTGCCCGACTCTCCGTGCCAGGTGCACAGGCTGGCCTAATTTCTGATATCAATTATTTTCTAAACTTACCAGCCAGAAACGGAGCCATTATATATTTCTGAAACTTGGACACCATTACTGTTAGTAGCTTTGCCTACTGGGCTGGAGACACAGAATATAAATATAGATATAAAGATGCCCCAAGTCCTTCCCTCTGCCATAGTGAGGACCCAGCTCCTGTCGACGGTCCTAACACAGATCAGGCAATAATCCTTGGGAACTTTCTGTGATGTGCCTGGAACAGGGCTTACTAAGAGATGTTAACTGGATGAGAAACGGGACCCTGGGCTGTGGGCTGTGAACTTAGCTATGACCTGGCACGCACACACTTGCACGTACTGTTGTATACACGTGTGTGTGTGCGTGTGTGTGTGGTGTCCTAGGGATCACAACAGGACTTGGGTATCTCCCCTCACGTCTATGGACACTGACCCAAACAGCTCGTCCCTCTGCCCCTCTCCCCGCCCCAGCCCCTGGCCCGCCCGTGCTCCAGGGTCATGGGGAAAAGGCATTACAGCCATGTTGTCCGGTGCCCGTCCCCAGAGCAGGACGGCTGTCCCCAGACATCAATGCCAAGTCCTCCAGGAGCGAGGGTCCTGGGGTGGTGGCCCCCCGCTGCCCGAGGCCTGCCCGTAACTGACTACAGACACCCCGCCTGCGTGAGAACAGGAACGCTCGCGCTGCCAGTGAGGCTAGGCTTTGGGCACGGCCCCGGGGCACGAGCGAGCAAAGACACGGGTCTCCGTACCCACACCTGCCGCACAGGGACGTGGTTCCTGAGTGGGGGGGGGGGGGCACCACGGCGTGCACGTGGGGTGGACGACTCACACGGAGGGCTGGCCGCACCCCCCGGCCGGCTTCTCCGGGGTCACTTGACCACTCGTGACCGTCTCCCTCAACGTGGGGACGGTGCCGCGTCACCTCCCCCATGCTGGCGCATCTGGCAGGGCCCCATGGGACTGCGGAGAGAGCTCCAAGTCTGGGGCTGCGCCTCCTTGCGAAATGAGCGAGTGCCGGGAAGGGGCAGAGTCCCAGAGTACTTCTTACGGCACGTGCAGGCGCTCGGAAGGGTGCTGTTTACGAAGGCTGCCAATCGACGCGCCAGCTTTTCCTCCCTATCAAAGTTTTACAAGATAAACCGATGCCCGGAATAACTCTCCCGAGTTAACTCAAGTATCTGTACCTGGTAAGCTTAAACTGACGGTGACTTATGTAGCCACACTCTCGCCAAAGTCGGGGTCAGTTAGAGTCGACCAGCTAGACCATGGCTCGAACGAACAGAGATAATGTTTCCATAACTAGTATGAGGACCTCGTTTATTGACCTAGTGTGTGCGAAGAAAGCCCATTGAAAGCCTCTCAAAAACAAAGTCTGATCTGATCGTCGTACGTGTTTTGAAAGAGAATCCTTCGTTCAAGTGGCTATAAAAATTATTAGTGCAGCCTCAAAAGTTACAAAATCTATTTTTGGCCGAATCGCATTGGCTCCTTCCAGGAGATCTCCCCGAAGGGCGCAACCGAGGAGGTTTAAGAGTGTTGGCAATAAAGGAAATAATCTCATCACGTCAGCTAACGTCCCTGAAGATTAACAGGAAACCACCGAGGAAGTTACAGAAGTTATTTTTCTAAAGAACAGGCCTACGGCCTAACTCTCACCAACACCAATCTGAACACGAGCGATGTGATTTATGAGGGAGTGCGAAAGCAGGTTTGAGGCCAGCGCCAATCGGACGGGACAGCGTGGCCGCACAGACCAGCAGGGCGAGGGTCAGCTACGACCGGGTCGGACTGCAAGTGGTCTCTCGAGGACGCGGCCTGACTTGGGAATCAGTTAGGACCACGCCGGGGCGAACTCCCCCGGGCGCGGGACGCCGGGAACTCCTCGCCTCGCACCAGAGTGGGTCAACAAAACCACTTGGGAAACACGTTCTCTCGCACCTCTTTAAAATACTAATAAGCATCAACTTTATTGACAGTGAGCTCAGAGAGGATTTCCCAGCATCTGGCCTGGGGTGACGCCTCCGTTCGAAAGAGGAGGCCCTGCTGGGGGCGGGGTTACTTATTTTTGCTGAGGGTTCTCTGCTTCTCCGCGTGCGCCACCACCTTCTCCTCCACGTAAAGACCCTTCCGCTTACGCACGGCGTCCATGTACTTCCGGGCCTGGTTCTCAGAATCCGCCTTCTCCCCGAAGTGTAAGTACTCCTCCTCGGTGGTTGGTACCCAGAAGGGGTCGCTGGGGATGACCTGGCGAGAGAAGGGGACAGAACGTGCCAGGTCAGGCAAGCATACTTGGATTTCAAACAGCCTTGCCAGACTCCTAGCGTGAGGCCGAAGAACCAAAGTTAAGCCACAAACAGCCAATTGCTGGGAAGGGCAAGGAACAGTCATGAGGGATCACAGGACGCGTGAACAGAGGGAAGCAGCTTCAACAAACCCGTCACCCCGAGGAACAAGGGCGACTCTTAACTTTGAATAACGTGACGGAAAAGCTCCCCCTCTCGCTCGGATGCATCTGGGTATCAGTGGGGTCTTATCATTCACTTTGCCTTCATCCCCAGCAAAGACCAACGCCCGTCACCCGAGCTTTTGCTCCCAAACTCCGTGGTATGACCGGTGAGCCGGGCCGCTTGGCCCATGTTCTGTCGGGACGAGCGGCAGTCAGCACTGCCCTCCCTCTTTGGTCTGCGCCCCCGCCTGCTGGCGCCCTCACGGTGAGGGGGACACGTCCAGGGGAGCCTCCTCTTGACAGGAGGGAGAGGGCAGAGCCTGGGCCCCGGGGAGGGGGGCGGCGGGGGGCGGGGCTGGTCTGTAAGTAGTGACGTGGGGGTGCCCAGCCCCTCTGGGATGAGCAGCTGCCGGGTCACGAGGCCCACAAGCGATGGCCACGCTGGACACAGACTTCCCTGAGGTCCAGGACAGAGGGGGCGGACAGTTTCCTGCAGGCAGAGAAGGTTCCACGAGCCGCACACTCGTGGCCTGTCTCTGCCTCCTCGCCAAGGGTTCTCCCAGGATGTGACAGGTAAGTGTGAGAAGAGAGAGGGAAGGGGGACAAGGGTCTTCTTCCCCTCTCCGCTAGAAGTGCACAGTCCGCCCCGTCCCTCCGCGTCACTTACGGAAGCCGCCCTGACCCGGCCCTGCGGCAGGAGCCCCGCGGCCTGGCTGGTCTCATTCTGGAACGTGGCTGCAGGGGCTCCGTACCCTCCACGGTCGAGACCACACTCTCCAAGGTCAGCCTGACGGGTAATGAAGGTGAGAGTCTGGCCTTCACACACCTTATCCGGTTTGTCGTTTTCTCTCATTTCTCAATTCGGGAAAGAAAGGGGTGGTATTTACTAAGTGGCCTCAAATCCTAACGCTTTTCAATTTAAAATCTAGAAATGGCGGAAAAGGAAGCAGTTGCTCTTCAGCACCAGAAATGGAAGGGTCTGGTCTGTGAACCGGGAGGAGGAGGAGGGGAGCCCACAGTAGTAAATGGGGGTAAAACCCCTGTCCGCGTCCCACAGGGCGCCAGGCCAGGTCCGCTGCCCGCTCAGGACGGGCCCCAGCCACACAGCCCAGGCCCTCTCTCTGGAGCTGGAAGAACCACGTGTGCCCTGGGCCGTGGCTACCACTGGGGGACAGAGGGCGGGACGGATCGTACTGGGCCCGTGTCCGCGGTCCTGCGCCATCCGCCCTGGTGAAGGCGCCGAGCTGAGCAGCTGCGGAGCTGTGGCGCTTGGGAGGGACAGGCGACTCGGAGATGCCCCAGGGTGACGCGGGGGAGAAGACCCGACTGAAGACGGCTTCGCACAGGGCACGACAGGAACCCCCACCCCAATCAACAGTAACCAGACTCAACAGAGGGAGCATTCGTAACCAAGTAAGAGAAGTGACGGAGTGACAGAGAGTTACAGAGTTCACTTAAAAATTCTCCAAGAAATAAGGGGCGTGTGGGGGCACTGCATCCGTAAAACATGAGGCAGCTGTAAAAAAGTAAGAGCTAGAAATCCTAGAAATAAATTCAGACGGAAGGATGAAAAAGAAAGAACCTCGGCAGGCAGGTTAAATAGCGAACCGCTGAGAAGACCCCGTAAATTAACAGACTCGACGTCCAGGATAAAGAACTCCTACAACCCAGCAGAAAAGACGAGCAGCCCAATGGAAAGACGGGTGGAGGACTCGAAGGGATCCTTCTCCAGAGAAGATGTGCGAATGGCCAGCAGGCCACGAAGAGACGTCGGTCATTAGTCACGAGGGAGACGCACATCAAAACCACGATGAGGCTCCACCTTGCGCACGAGGGCGACTTCTCCCAAACACGGAAAAAAGTGTCTGGTGAGGAGCCGGTGCCCCACGCCGGCCCCGGTGGCGCTTCCTGGTGAAGACCCCCTTCTCCCTCGCACCACGCGGCCACAGAAGCCCTCTCCTTGGGGAGACAGCCGGGAAGCGGAACGTCCCCCGGGCAGTCGTCCACAGACCGTCTACGCTGCGGGAGACTAGTTTTAAGCTGGTTACTGGCGTCCTCCCCTCACATCACATAAGCCCATCAGAGCATATAAAGAAGCTGCATGTTCTCAGCAGGTCTGGGGAGCAGCGGTGAAGAGACTGTTAATCCTGTTTACAAAGTTGACGCGTTTTTATAAATGTTTATTTATTTTTGAGAGAGAGAGAGAGAGAGAGAGAGAGAGAGAGAGAGAGAGAGAGTTAGTGGGGGAGGGGCAGAGAGAGAGGGAGACACAGAATCCGAAGCAGGCTCCAGGCTCCCAGCTGTGGGCACAGAGCCCGACGCGGGGCTCGAACCCACGGACCGTGAGATCACGACCTGAGCCCAAGTCGGACGCTCAACCGACTGGGCCACCCAGGCGCCCCTAAAGTGACGCGTTTTATATAGAGCAGCAAGTGAACTATGCTAGTTGAGAGACACCAGACTCAGACCGGTCCTTGTTTCAAAACCGGTAAGACCAGGAGTTTCAAAAGGTCCCATTCTGTGTGGCCCTCCGCACAGACTCCAGGGTAGACTCGAAGCCTACCTTCTGCACTCACCTCCGTCCTGGGGTCCTCTGGAGGAGTCCCGCTCCAGACCGCCCCTCGCCGGGGGGCTCGGGTGCCCACACCGGGCCGTGCGCTACAGAACGGCACCCTCGAGGCCACAGGGCAGAGCTCGCATCAGTTTGGAAGAAAAGGTGCTATTTTCTAACTGGTTCACCCAGAATTCATCTGCCCACAGCGAGAATGTTGTTTTGCAACCCCACAGCCTGGAGGGGACGGCATTTTCTAGCGCACGGGAAGGAAGTCTCCCAAGTGCCAGCTGCTGTCCTGGGCATTAAAAACAAAAACGGAGAGAGGAAGAGGAGGAGGAAAGGGGACAACAGCCCAGAAGGGAAGCGCGTGGGGAGCCCCGTCTCAGGTCTGTGCCCAGCTCTCGCGAGGACCGTGGCTGGCGGGTGGGAGACACCGCGTCCGGAATGAACTTCTTCAGCGCTACTGTGCTCAGAGCCGCGGCCTCCTCACCCCGGGTGAACTCCAGCCCGCCCCCCGCGTGGTCTCGGCATCGAGCAGCCAGGCTTGAGGTTGTGCTGACATGCGTGTAGAACTCCACTGGGTGGGAATATTTTTCTCTCTGTGCCTGTTATTAGCTCCTTTTCTTCCCTTTTCACAGAAGGGGTAAAACACAGAAATTATGAGATTGCTGACTTCAAAGGTTTCCTCATGGAAAATGCCTGTAATTTTATTTTCTCTATTTTTTGAAGCGCTTTCTCTCAAAAGCTCTTGATTGTAAATTATATGGTGTGATAGAACACAAATGGAAGAAAGTGGCTTGGAGCAAGAAGCCAGAGCTCAACGACTGCGTTATTTCTAAACCCAACCAGGGGGGAGGACGAAGACAGCCAAAAACGATCACATCAATGACATTTAATTATAACGTCGTTTTCAAGACTTTCACAGATTTGAAGCTGTCGGGAGTGGGGACTAGGACAGGTGGCAGGGGCCGGCAGACGGTGGTACAAAACTGGAGCGGGCTCTTCTCGACCGCACTCGTCTCTAAATTTACCAAGAGACTGACTTTTAATAACCAACTAAGACAGAAACTAGTATTTAAAAACAAAACAAAACAACTACTATTAAGTACGTAAGATTTCTGGCCTTTCTTTTGTGAGTGAGAGAAAAGGCAGATGGAAAACTCATCGTGGTTTTCACATTAACAAAAACTGCCTATTTGGTAAGAACCTGCTG